>NW_028270148.1:23743328-24106661 GCF_037043375.1 Chiloscyllium plagiosum | reverse complement strand
GGCCTCATGCTATCTACAGTGATACCTCAATGATTATGGGCTAGTGTTCTGACTGCTGGCCATTGTAAAGCTCGTGGAATAATAGTTGATGCGATACAATTGTAAGAATTTGACCTTAATGATTTGCATTTGATTATTTTCATTCCTGTTTGTAATGCACTCAGTTTCAAGATCAAAGAATAAATTTCTCTTGATGCTCAGCATTAGGTTGAAGCTCTAGCCTTCAGTAACCTACATATCTAGTTCTGAGGGAGAAGCCAATGTATTGATGTAGCTGGTTATGACTCCATCAGAGTATACCAATGTTGAGGCAATGGAAAATGCTTCAGTTATGTTGTCACAAACTTCACCCAAGGTCCTTCAGGAAAGTACACTCTTCCCTTTAACTTTTTAATCTTTATCAAAGATAGAGTGAATGGGAGGCAATGCTTATTCTCTTCACTGACATCACCACATAAGCTTGCATGCAGGTAGCTTTGCACATTGAATAAGATAATGCTTAATGTTCAGCATGGAGAGATCCAAGTCTGAAACTTGACTAATTCACAAAAACACTGTGTGTTATGTTTCTTATAAGCCAAGCTTTCATCTCTTTGATGGTCGTGTCATTAGATCTCTTCCTCTTGACATTCTTAGTGTTACCATCACGCCAACCTCACTCTGCCTCCATTAATAAAGCTGCATCCGCAAAGTTTGTTTTCCTTTCTTGTGCCAAAAGGTTTTCTGGAAAGGTTTCCAGAAAGCTACTATTTCTCTACAAAGGCTAAGTCTATCCAAGATTAAAATGTTGATGCCAAAACTTGTGAGATTCAGCTAGCACCTCTGTCCTTTCTCAACAAAAAGATTTCCTTTTCCACTTGGCCACCCTGCAACCTTGAGAATTCAACATCTAGTTCAATAATTTTAGGGCCTTTAGTACCTTTTCCCATGTCCTTACCTAAACCCAACACACACCAGACCTTGCCATCACAGGGGCTTCTATCACGACCAACCAATTGTCAGCTACCAATGCTCCCCAGTAGCAGGTATTGATTCCCCCAGGGTCACCTTTACCCACTCCTTTTTCTGTCCAACTTTCGTTCTCTCTTTCTGGGTTCCAACTCCAACTAAAGTTTACTCCTCCCTTCATTCAACCCCATCTTGAGCATACATATTAACCTTTTCCAATCATAGTGAAAAAAGGTCAGTGGACCAAAACATTAATTCTGCTTTCTCTGCACAGATGCTGCATTTCTTCAGCAACTTTGGTTTATGTTTCTGTCCTGTCTAACTTCATCAATTTTTTCTGCCTTTTCCTATTTCATTCATGTCAACATATTCTTTTGTTTATATTATTTAATATTATATTCTTCTTCTTCTTCTTACATCATAGCCGTGAAATTGTTCAATATCCAGGCTTTTCAAAACCAAGTTTTAATCACTAGCTGTCATATTTAGCAACTTGTATTTGTCAAGTATATTAACTCAATAAAACATCTGGAGTGTGCCCACATAAAGTGATATTGGGGAAATGGCCAAAAGCTTAGTCAAGGAGGTACATTTTAAGAAACACTTTCAAGAAGGAAGGAGAGGCAAAGAGAGCTAGGGACGGAATTCTAGAGTTTAGGACCTAGGCAGCTGGTGGAACCGTGCAAATTGAAAGGCCAGAATGAGACATGTGCTGAAAACTGAGGGTTGTGGGGCTAGGGAAAGTTACCGAGATAGGGTTTGAAAATACAAATGAGACATTTTCAACCTGCTACTCTGCAATATGGACATTGTCATTTATCACAATTTCTCAAAGTAAAGAAAATGCTGGTGTTGTCCTTGTCCCACAGTTCTTTAATGTCACAAATTCCACTCAGCTAAGAATACTTTGCAAGTTCATTTTGAAATCATCATGTAATGTATTTAAACTGAGGAAAACAAATGGCAGAAGAATGGAGATAACCAAATAAGCACAGTCCTAAGTGCCACCTTTGGAAACTGCCCGACATTGTGCCTTGGGATAGAATATGGCAACTTATTTGACAGATTATAGAAAATCCCTGTCTCTTGCTCCCAGGTTATAAACAACCGAATCACTTGAAGCGATAATTTCCAGATTGCTACCTAAGCCATGAGAAAATTTGTACAGGGTCAACAAGATTAAAGAGATCATGGCTCAGAGATTAGTGTGGGAGAAGCGGGGTTGAAATCACGGGACATTGGCACCACTACTGGGAAGGATTGTTCCGATGGGATGGGCTCCACTGGAATCATGCAGGGGCAAGAGACCTGGTGAATTCCATAACCAGGGCTGTGGATAGGACTTTAATCTAAATAGGGGGATTCAGTTGTATGGAAAATTATAGAAATGGTTAAAGGGGGGGATGATGTCTCAGCAGAGATTATAAAAAGTTTCCAGAACATGTAAAAGGACAGAGTGTGGAAAAAAATCAGGAATCTAACCTCAGATAGAGCAGATGAGGGGACAGCTATGAGAATGGGGGAGTAAACGTAGGAATGAGAGTGCTGCACTTAAATGCATGCAATATATGACACAAGGTCAATGAGCTTGTGACACAGATTGAAATTGGCAGGTGCTTGGTCAAGGAGGTACATTTTAAGAAACAGATGGGCAGAGGGAGTGGGATGCTTTGTTAGTAAGATATGAAATTAAATTGATAGCAAGAAGTGATAGTGAGTTGGAAGGCTTAGAATCTATGTGGGCAGAGTTGAGAAACTGCAAAGGAGAAAAAATGCCCTGATGGGAGATGTGTACAGGCCTCCTAGCAACGGTCAGGATGTGAGGAAGAAAATAAAGCTGGAGATAGATTTAGAAAGATATGTAAGAAAGGCACTATTACAATAATCATTGGGGACTTCAAAGTGCAGGTGGATTAGATCCATCAGATTGGTGGATAGATCTCAAGAAAAGGAATTTGTGGAATGTCTATGGATTTTTGTTTCGAAGCAGCTTATGTATAACCCACTAGGGAACAGGAAATTCTGGATTTGGTAAAAACTGAAAGGACTGCAGATGCTGTAAATCAGAGGCAAAAATAGAAATTGTTGGTAAAGCTCAACAGATCTGGCAGCATTTGTGGAGAGAGATCAGGGTGAATGTTTCGGGTCAAGTGACCCTTCCTCAGAATTGATGGTATTTAGGAAAATGTAGGTTTATATGCAGATGATGTGGTGGGGGGAGCAGGTAAAGAGTAAGTGATAGGTGGGGATAGAGCCCAAAGAGAGAGAAGAGCAGATAGACAGACAAAGGAGTGGGTAACAATCTGGCTAAGAGTATGAATAGCTGTTAATGGAGACTGTTAATGGCTAGCACCACCCATGAGAATTATGCGTTTGAAATGAGCAATACGCACCTAATATTGGCAGTGATTTTCTTGCTTATTGTAGGTTCCAAGTGAGCCAAGATTGAAAACAAAACTTTTCCCTGTACTTTGACATGTGTGACAACCATAAATCAAATCAATTCTGAGGGAAAATGTGCTGGCATTGGAGGGGGTCCAGAAGAGATTTACAAGAATGATCCCAGGATGAAGGGCTTTGCACATGAGCAGTTGAGGACTCTGGGTCTACACAGGATGGAGTTTAGTAAGAAAAGGGGGATCTGATTGAAACTTATAGAATACTCGGAGACTTGGAAGAGATGTTTCCACTAGTAGGAGAGACGAGGACCTGAGGGTATTGCCACAGAGTGAAAGAACAACCCTTTAGAACTGAGATGAGGAGAGATTTCTTCAGTCAGAGGGTGGTTAGTCTGCGGAATTTATTGCTGAGGGGGATGCGGAGGTCAAGCGATTGAGCATATTTAAGACAGATAAGTTCTTAATTGGTAAGGGGATCAAGGGTTACAGGAAGAAGCTAGGAGAATGGAACTGAGAAATATATAAGCCAATATTGAATGACGCAGCAAATTCAATGGGCCAAATGGCCTAATTTTATGGTCTTATGACATCAAACAGTGAACGATATATTCATTCTGTAAAATTCTTTGTTATTCATTCATTGCAATGGTGTGGCTGAGCTGTCAACCCTTTATGAGATATTAGGAACATGGTATGAGTTACAGATATTGAAGTTAGACTGCCACTTTTATGTCAAGATCTACTTCCACTGTTCTGAAACGCCAGTACTGAATGTCAGTGTAATGTTTCACAGGCCCACAATAGCTTTTCCGCATATAATGTTTTAGAGGTTGGAATATAAAAATAATTCTTGTCAGCATTAATCCTCAATTCATGAATTCAGATCGCTGAGATCTGTTTGATGTTACAGTTCAGTTTCTTGAATTCTTTAGCTGTCCTGGAAATCTCTCTGTTCTTGAGAGATCCATTCTTGTTAATATGTTTCTCTTGCTACACCTCACAGCACTGTTACCTTTCAAAGCCATGTCAATTTTAGTAACACGATGGCAGCAGTAGGATTTCCATTATTATTAGCAGCCAATATAGGTTGAAAAGCATGAACCATTTCGAATACCTGATTGTAATATCAACTGTTGATGAGGCACTTTCACATAGCACTGGATCCAACTCTGGTGCATGTTAAACAAATTAATATCTTGGAAACCAGTGATGTTATTTCAAAATTCAGTGAAGAAAATTTGTCTTCAGCTTTACATTGTTCGTCCAATATAAATTTCTAAAGTTGTACATTGATTATTTGAATTTCAGTTGAAAGACATAGATTAATGGCTACAATTCTTAAATATTAATTGTGGAGGAAGGCTCTGGCAAGGTCTGAACGGAGGAAATGGTTTCGAAAGTTTATGCTACCATTTGGCAATGTAGTGATGAGAGTCTGTCTCGAGCTCATTAAAATGCTTGTCTACTTACACCCAATCCAACTTCAAAGAGTACCCGCCAACACACTTCCAACATAGTTTCTGAAACTTTATTCTCTAATCTCAGTTGTGTTTGAACATCACAAATTCATAAGTTACTGCAGATGGAGTGCATAACCTAAACCAAGTAAATTAAGACGTTTTCAAACACTGCATAGGTGAGAGGGTCTGAAGCCTTTATACACGTTGTCATTTTCCCCTGGACTACTGCCACGTTGTTCTTGGAAATGTGTTGTTACCTTTTTTAGACAATCTTCAGGTAGGATTGTAATCCAGGAATCAAATCACAAGTTACAACAGAAACTGTGCAACACAATACAGCTGCCAGATTGTGCTGTTCAGTATGGTGCCACATTGAATACCGGCTTAATGGAGATCTCAGAACTGCAAGAGAACCCCATTGCAGAAGTTACATATTCCTGAATCTGGTGTGTTGGATACTGTATAGATGAGAACGTTTTGGGTGGGAACATTGTGTGCCTGACGGGAAGACATTTTGTGCACAAGGTGTGGGTGTCACTGGCAGGACTGCCATTCATTGCCGATCCCTTAATTGTCCTTAATAGTGAGCTGCTGTCTCGAAATGCAGCTACTATTGAAGGAACAGCAATATTGTTTCAAATTGGGATGGTATTTGACTTACGGGGTGTTTAATTAAAGTGATCTAAAATAACCCATAGGTTATCAATACAATGTGTCCAAGAGTGACTGATCTGTTCTCTGTTGTAGTAATCCAAACTGAACAAGAGATGGTCTGACATCAATTTGATTTAAACAAATGTGAGGATTGCAGATGCTGGAAACCAGAGTCTAGAATAGAGTGGTACTGGAAAAGCACAGCAGGTCAGGCAGCATCCAAGGAGCAAGAAAATCAATGTTTCGGGCAAAAGCCCTTCAATTTGATTTAGAATTGACATTCCCTGTACATCTGGTGCACAGACTGCGTGCGTGTAACCTGAACTGCAAAACAGTGCATCTTCCTGTATTGCCGTATATTTTTCTTAGCAATGGAAATGTCAAAGCAGTTTACTTCACTGATGGAATGCTAGAAGACCTTTTAGTTTTAACTCCAATGTCTGCCAAGCAAGGAAGGATTCCAGAGCACGCTACACCACCACATAGATCAGATTTCCAAATCTGTGATGAAAACACTCCCGCTCTCCCTGGCCCACAAGCGGTGCCGGAGAGGCACTCGCCCCTCTCCCAAATCTATATTCGCCTCCCTTCAGCTGCCGAGAACCCATCTGTTTACTATACAACCTGTAAACGCTGAGGGAATCAGAAGCAGTTAGCTTCATTAAAACATTTCAATCGTTAATCCACCTCTTGGGACCAGGATGACATCTCCCAACATTGTCCACCTCCATGAAGACCAGAAGTGGATGGCATAGAATCAGTTTTTGAACCATTAAGATTTAAACATCTGTTTGACTCATTTCTGTAGGGACGTCTTCCTATCCCTAACTCCACCCCACTCCCACAAACATAACCCACCCTGGTTAATATTCAGACTGATGTATCAAGTATAAAGTTACTTCGGAGTCTTCTCAGGATAAAGGAATAAAAATTAAAAAACAAGCAATGTTCAATATGTTAATATAATAGTTTGTTCTGGGTTTGGGTGATTGTGATTTCTTTATAACATGTGACCAAATGTTGGGTCCTCTGGTGTGAAGTGGACTCGAGCCCAGTCTCTTTCTCAGAGGGAGTGAGCCATTCAGAGAAATGTCAATGTGCATTATTCTTCTGGTTGCAGTATTCTTCGAAACATTCAACCAACAGAGCAACCATTTATTCTTCATTTGTACAATTGAGCATATGGGTGGGGTGCAGGGGGTGTTTTCGGGAACGCTAATGTTTTTGTAAAATTTGCTCCTGTTGCTATCAGCGTTAAAATTACCCCATAAATTTCCTTGTTATTTGGAAACAAAATGTCTTTATTGAATTTTTTTCCCATTTGGTCACAAAGGAAGCTATTGTGGTTAATATTGACACATTTATTATCTTGCATATTACAGGAGCTTTTTACAAGCTAGTTCAGAAGCACATCTGTTTTACAAATGGGGCACTGCTATTTGGATAGTCATCCTCCCTTCCCCTCCACAGAAAACATTTAGCTTCAGTAGAAATCATTTTCAATTTACTTTGTCTTCAATTTCTTTTCAAAAAAAAATTGTGTTCTTTTGTTTATTTCTTCTTACTCTTTCTCTTCATTTCCCAAATACCTTGACTCTTGCCAGTGTGCAATTCCATAAGCACCTTCAGCCTTGAAGTGACTCAGGGGTACAACTTAATTCTTCGACAGAGTTTAATTTAGAAATCTGTACATGAAGCACACGTACAAATCACCAGCTTAAGTACTTAGGTTTTCATAAGGATCAATGAACTAAATTATGATTGCATTTGATCTTCTGATGGTGGGGCAACCAAAACTGATGCATATTATTGTGCAGGATTCAGTAAAATGTGTGTGACCCTGTTGGATGTGTTAGAAATGTGGGGCCTTCCATGTTCACCCACCCACTGTTCCTTTTCTCCTTTGTAGTGTTGGCAGTCAAGGCTAGACTTATCAGTTTGAAGATTAATTGACCTTCACTTCTGAATTCATCATTCAAAAGCCTGTGGGAACCCACTAGTCCTTTTCTTTTTAACTTAGTATAGAACAAAAGAGCAGTTTTACATAGAAGGTGAGCTGTAAAGCAAACATTTGTGATGTAATCCACTTCTGATCCAAAATAGTTGAATATTTTATCTTTAGCACAACGGGTTGGGGTAGGGAGGAATGGGAAATGGTAACTCAGCAAAGATTGATTTAACATAGATCTTTGGCTGAAGAAAGTTTCAGGCCCAACCAAATTCAACTGCTTCATCAATGGCCATCCCTCCAGCGTAAACTCAGAAGTGGGATATTCACAAATCATTGCTCAATGTTCTGCACTATTTGTGACTCCTCAGGCTCCTGAAAATGCTGGAGAAATTCAGTCGATCTGGCAGCATCAGGTATGACTTTTCTTCAGAACTGAAAGGTGTTGCAAAATAGGTTATTTTTTATACTTCTGACAGAGGCAGAGAACTGAAACCAGACTCAAAATGTTAGCTCTGTTTCTCTCCCCACAGATATGGCCTGACCTGTTGAGTTTCTGTTTGATTCAGATTTCCAGCATCCACAATATTTTGCTTTTTTTTTAAACCTGAGATACTGAAGCAGTTCATGTCCAAATGCAGCAAGACATGGACAGTATGTAGTTTGTGCTTGCAAGTGGCAAATAACAGTCATGCCACACAAGTAGCAGGTAATTGCCATCTCCAAAATAGAATCTAACAAACAGGCAGAAAACTAGCCATCAGGATAAATGAACATCAACTAGCCACAAAAAGCATTCCTGATGAAGGGCTTTTGCCTGAAACATCGATTTTCCTACTCCTCGGATGCTGCCTGAACTGCTGTGCTTTTCCAGCACCACTATAATGAATCTGGTTTCCAGCATCTGCAGTCCTTGTTTTTACCACAAAAAGATATGACCCACTCTCACTAGTATCCTTACATTTAGATGAGGAAGGACACCACTTCGACTGGGACAACACATCCATCCTAGGACAAGCCAAACAGAGAGACACACGAGAATTCCTAGAAGCAGAGCATTCCAACCAGAACTCTATCAACAAACACATTGACTTGGACCCCACTTACCACCCTCTGATAAAAAGAACAGGAAATGACATCACCAACCCAAGGAAACTTAAATACATAAATAGAAAGTGGGTCACTAACACCAGTTTTTCACTGGAGGCTCACTGATGTTACCTAATATGGTGACGAAATGTCTGAAAATGAACCTTCCAGCTCAGCGAGCAAATGTACATCCAGAACTTCAAGTTGAGCGACAAATCTTCTCCATTCTCACTAGAATCTAACTATTGCCCCTTGACATTCAGTGATATTGCAATCACATAATCCCTCACTGTCAGTATCCTGGGCATTATCATTGACTCAAAACTGAACTGGAATCACCATATAAAAGGGCAGGTCAATAGCTAGTAGTCCAGCAATGAATAACTCACTTTTGTCTCCACCAAAACCCCTGTCTTCCATCTACAAGGCTAAAATCAGAAGTGTGATGGAATAGACGCAATTGCCTGGATGAATGCCGCTCCAATAGCACTCTAGAAGCTTGACACCATCCAGGATACAATGGCCCAATTGATTGGCAGCACATCCACATTCACTCCCTTCCTCAGTAAAAGCAATGCGTATTATCTACAGGATGCACTCAACCCTATGACCAATACTCTCTGGAAGGACAAGGGCAGCAGAATCATGGGAACATCACCACCTGCAAGCTCCCCTGCAAGCCACTCCTCATCCTGACTTGGAAATAAATCACCATTCCTTCAGTATCACTGGGTCAAAATCCCAAAATTCCCTTCCCTAACGGCATTCTGGGTATACCTACAGCAAATGAATTGTAGCAGTTCAAGAAGGCAACTCACCACCGTTTTCTCAAGGGCAGTTAGGGATGGGCAATGACTGCTGACTCACCACTGATGAGTTTATTAAAACAAAACAAATTCACTTGTTTTCTACAGCCTAGTGCATGTGTAACTGTGGGATTTGTAAAACATATTGATTTCTGCTCTTATAAATCATTTTAAACAACAGATTTCCAGAATCTCCAATTCCTGTTGTGTAAAATGAGTGCAGTTTAAACGTTTCACTTTCATGGATCTGAATACGCTTCTTTCTTCCAAATATGAAGCACATTTTATACAGTGATTTGTACCATGCAATGGATCAGCCCCACGATGGAGTCTACGGGCATGAAATCGCTCCAGTAATAGAATAGAATCTCTACAGTGTGGAAACAGGCCTTTCGGCCCAACAAGTCCACACCAACCCTCTGAAGAGTAACCCACACAGACCAATTCCCATACCCTATATTTACCTCCGACTTATAGACTTAACCTACACATTCCTGAACTCTATGGGCAATTTAGCATGGCCAATTCACCAAACCTGAACATGTTTGGACTGTAGGAGGAAACTGGAGCACCCAGAGGAAATCCACGCAGACACAGGGGTAATGTGCAAACTCTGCACAGACAGTCGCCCTGAGGCTGGAATTGATCCCGGATCCCTGGTGCTTTGAGGCAGCAGTGCTAACCACTGAGCCACTGTGCCGCCCAAAATGACTATATCTCATTCAGTCTTCCAAGACTGTTTGGACAGGGCATATACAACTTAGAAGTACTGGAAATACATTTACTGAGCTCAGGGTCTCATCTTGTTTTCCGCTCAGTGCCAAAAATATTAGAAATGATGTCTCTGATGAGTACTGTTTAGCTTTACTGCTGACAATTTATTTTGATGGAGGCAGGAACAGAAGGCCCTATCTTTGCAGCTTTCGTCATAGCTCAAAATATTTCACCTAAAGCCCCTTTGAGCAATTTTCACAATTCAAGGTAATATGTTGTATAAAGGCACTCTGATAACGAAAACAGTAGGTCATCCGAGCTCCAAAATTGCCTCTAGCTTCACTCCTGCAAATGTCTTTAAGCTCAAACTTGCAGAGTTTGTGACTAGATCAAAGAAAAGCAGATGGCTGATCTATTGAGCATTTCAGACCATTTCTCTTTTTAATTTCGATTTCTAGCATCTTTCAAGTTTTGTTTTTGTATTTGCAATTTGATTACATTGCACTGTTGGTATTTTTAGGGGCAAATATAGTGTTGGGTTGTGAAGCATTGTTGCATACTTGTGGTCAAGAAGATGCTTGACATTTACCTAAGGTACACTGGAATAACCATTCTACCATCTGGGTCAAAAGTCAATGTAGGGTCTTGGTTTTTAACAGGTAGGTTTATTCAATGAACGCATTTTCTGATGTAACAGTTTTAAGCATTAACATTTATTTTAAAAATCCAGCTGTGGTGTTAGCTGATGGCAATGCAGCATTGATGGAATTCAATGCTGCTTCCTAATTGTAACTAATGCTAGTGTTTGTAAAGAGTGAAAAAGAGTGAAAGATGGATTAAGGGGCCAGGTTAGAATTAGCTGCTCAATTAAATAGGTGTAGCAATAAATAGGAGAACAGTAAACTGGTTGTTAAATTTCAGTTGTTACTTTTCTCTGCCTTTGTCTTACAGCAACTTTTCACTGATGTTATGACGGGCGAAATTCAGAGTGAGTTAGCTGGTGAGAAAACAACGATGGACAACTTGGTAAAGGAGCTTCAAGAACTTAGCAACCTCCTACGGAATCAGTTATGAGGAAAAGGAAGAATTGAATCTCATTTTCTCACTGAAATGCCAGTAATGAGAGACCAAGATTCTCTGAACCTGAAATAAATCATTGCACTAGATGTAAATTAATGTTCAATAAAATGTTCCTTTTTCTGTGGCATTGTGTCTGTGTTCATCTTTCTGATATATTTTGTAACAATCACTGTTGATTCAAGTCACTAAGGAGTAAACTGCCTCACATTAAACTCCTGACAGTGTTGTATGGTGTTTTTCAAAGTGCTTTCTAGAAAATTACTGAACATAAACTGAGCAGCACACTCCAGTCTTTACATTATATATACAAAGGAAAGAATGACCCCAGATTATTTATATAGAGTCTTATACTGCCCTCAGGGCATCTTAATATAGTCAGTAACCCTGGGTATCTTACCTTGAAGTTTAGACATAATTATTCAGAGAAAACTCCCTTTCTTCAGGTGCTGTGTTACCTCCTTTATAGTTGGGACTCTTGTCTATTTCATTCCCCTTTGGGGGTAGGGTGTAACAAGTGTGATGAATTCAAAATGGGAGTTGCACTCAAGTGACAATGTTACCTGTTCAATCATGTTGTAATTTGAGTATTGTGGTGGAGGCATGATGGAGTTTCACGGATTACCAGTCCTGTGGTAGATTGGGAAAGTGTGTGAAATGGAGAAAAGAGTTTGCAAACTACTGCAAAATCTTGCATTTATATAGCACCTTCAAAATAATAAAATGCCTTAAGTTGACCTAGCTCCTAAATAAACCATGATAACTGAGTGTCAAGTTTGGCATCTTAAAACAAAAACTTTATTGAAATAGAGAAGTTAAATAATGTGACAGTTTTAATCCATTAACCTAATATTTTGCCCAGTGCAATAGCTTTGTATTGTAGGGGTGGTGGTGAGCTTGGTTTTTTCATGCATGTCTCTCGAACTTTCTTAATATCCAATCATTTGGAGAAATAACTGGTACGTTATGTTTAATGCACAGACGTGTTCTGTGCAGGGATTGCTGATATTTTCTTTCGGAACTCTTGGGTATTTGTAGCCCGTCTCTGGGCAGATAGTTGGAAATCAGGTTAAATTACTGTTAAAATGATCATCTCAAACTGTTCTGCTGCCTCAAAAGAAATTCTGTTATCACCTCATTTTACTAAGGCAAATAATGCGCCCATTTGGCATTTGCTTGGACAGAAAAAAATGGGGTGTATCATATTTGCAATTGCTGCTATCAAACCAAAAGTTTATAAACCATTTCAGATAATGAATTGTTTTGAAGAGTCACAAGTATTTCACCTAAAGCAAATGTAGCTACTTCTGCAGTATCACTGTCCCCTGAACAGCAAGGCTAGAATTGGTAAAGGGAGAAATGACGGCTGGAACCAAGTCCAGCCATCCAATTGCTGTTGTGAGATATCTCATTCAGATCTCTCAACGC
Organism: Chiloscyllium plagiosum; assembly: GCF_037043375.1. Taxonomy (NCBI): domain Eukaryota; kingdom Metazoa; phylum Chordata; class Chondrichthyes; order Orectolobiformes; family Hemiscylliidae; genus Chiloscyllium; species Chiloscyllium plagiosum. The sequence continues at coordinate 24,094,138 of NW_028270148.1, read as the reverse complement.
TGCAAACCGAGTGGTTACACAGAAGTTGGAATCTGTCCTATAATTTTTTATATAGTTCCTCCCCTTCGATAATGGTGTTATTTTTTGGATTTTTCTGCAGAACCGAGGGAATTTTAGATGCAGCCAATGCATCCACTATTTCTGCAGCCACTTCCTTTTCATGATAGGATGCAGGCCATTAACCCCAAGGGGACTTGTCAACTTTTTAGTCCCACTCAGTACTCCAAGCACCTTTTGGTTTTTATTGTTTAAAGTTTTTCCCTCTCTTTTGACCCTGATTTCCTATTATTCTTAGGATGATTTATCTGTTTTCTACCGTGAAATTCAATACAAAATGCTTTGCTGCCTTTTTCTTGTTTTCCATTCTGTTTACCCTCTCTCTCTCTTTAGCTCACATTCACTTCTCTTTTCCTTTTTATATACTTGTACAAACTTTATTTGTTTTTGGCCAGTTTTCTTTCATACTCCAATTACTTTTATTTTGTTTGTCACCCTTTGCTGGTTTCTAAAAGGTTCCCAAATTTCTAGCCTAATGCTTATCTTAGCAGCATTGTATTTCTTTCAATTTCTTTAAATTTAATGCCATCTTTAACTTCCTTCATTTGCCACCTTCTCCTGTAGTCTTTCCTTCTCATTGAAGTATTTATCTGCTGATAATTATGAAATATCGGTCATGAATCATGAAAGGGAAAAGTCTGCTTCTAAGACCAGTGATTTAAGCCACACCAAAACCAAAATACAGTAATGGCATGAAGGAAGAAGTGGCTAAAGTGAACTGAGAAACAAGGCTAAAAGGAAGGAGAACAGTAAAACAGTGGTAGACCATTAAGGCGATATTTAGGGACAGTGTGGTGGTTCAGTAGTTAGCGCTGCTGCCTCACAGCACGAGGGACCCAGGTTCAATTCCAACCTTGGGCAACTGTGTGCAGTTTGCACTTTTTCCCCATGTCTGCATGGATTTCCTCTGGATTCTCTGGTTTCTTCCCACAATCCAAAGATGTGCAGCTTAGGTGGATTGGCCATGCTGAATTACCCATTGTGTCCAGGAACATGCAGGCTAGATAGATTAGGCATGGGAAATGCAGGTTATAGAGCTAGTGTAGGAAGGTGGATTTGGATGGGATGTCCTTCGGGGGGAGGGTGGTGGTCAATGTGAACTCGATGGGCTGAATGGCCTGCTTCCACACGGTAGGGATTCTATGATTTCCTTACATGTGCTACTGTTTCTATGTTGTCTTACATTTCCACCTGTATTCTGCATCACTGGGTCTATCTTCTGGGCTTGGCTCTGTGTCCTTTGATTTCAACCAGGTTCAGTTTCCTAGTAGGTTTGGTTTCCAATCTCAGTTTTATGTTTCCGTAGAAACCAGAAGATTCAGTTTTGCTGTAAAATTAGGGCCCTTCTCGCATAATGCATGCTTTAAAACCACATCTTTCATTGCAGCAGTCATTATGTTCATATTGCTCTCATGATGACATGAAGTAGAAAATCAAGCTTAGTAGCAATTGCTTCAAGATTTTACTTTGATGCCCTCAGCTTTGGGTTTGACCCATTACTAATAGCGGCATAAATGTGGATAAATATCTATTTTCCACACGCAACCTGGTTTGTCACTCCCTCAGACAAGAAGAGTGGTCAGTTTGGATCATGCCTGTCCTAATTAGTGCTGATTGTCATTTGAGTTTTTGAACAAATAACCCTCAAGAATATTCCATTTGAATGGAATTGAACTGCAACTATGTAATTGCCTGTGCTATTTTAAAATGACTGACATTTAGACTTCTTTACTGTTGTACTCAGATCACATTGCAATGAAGGTTAACTTACTGCTTGTATGTCTGGAACCTGGAAGCCATCAGGAAAGATATGATCTTCCATGTTCTTCAATAAGTAAATACCATGTATTGTACAGAGTATGGAGTGAAGTGGAAGTGTTTTCACAAATCTCATTCAATGTTGCATAATTATTCTGTGCAAAATGAAGTTCCAGATATTCTGATTAGAATTGGACAGCCCTGACTGGATTAAAAATTACCCACTTACCTTTCAATGATTTACACACTGGAGATTCCTGGACAGAAGCCCCTGGTGATGAATCTGCCCCAAAATCCACCAACCCAACAGCAAAGACAATCGCCATAGAAAGCAAGCCCTCTTTTGCTGCAATCAGTGTGGTGTGTTCTGTAAATGTCTAACAGCACAGCCATACACTTTGACAACTTCCGTGAAAGGCTAAGTGTGCGTTTGGTGGCAGTTGGTTGAAGGTTTCGGTTACCAGCTGGGTGAGGGGAGTGATTGTGCAAGGATGGTGAGATCAATGAGGTGCCTGGTAAGGTACCAGGCTATTTAAAAGATGGCAGCAGAGTAGCAGGGCTGCGAGCACAGGGCTCCTGAGTACAGGGCTCGTCCTCTCCCATAGTCTTTCAAACTTTTGGTCTTTTTCTTTCTCACTTTTTTTTTTGTTTATCTTTAAAGCCTTTTGTGGAGGATTAATCATCCCATCGGTAGCAAGAGTGGGTCGTGTGCAGAATGGCAGCAGCCTCCTGCTGATTGGAGGTGGGGGTGACAGCAAGGACGTGGATCCTCCCAGCGTTCATGGCCGGCAGCAAAGCTCCTCCAGTGATCGGAGGTGACAGCGGCTAAAAGGTGGCTTCTCCCAGTGAGATGTGCGACCTGCGAGCTGACTGAGACTCCAGGCCTGGGCCTAACTCGAGGCCTTGGTTAGGCCTGGGTGTCTGCATTGGTGCTTCCAAACACCTTTATGGAGATAGGACTTAGACTTGATTTGACTTTAAGTTCTGGACATTTATCCTACCTTTTGGCATGCTTTTATTTCTGCTGTTGCTTTGTTTTAAAATTCTGTTTTTGCAACCAAGATGGCGCCTGAGACTGGCTACTTTATATACTTTTCACTTATACTCATGTATTCCTGTACTTAAATACACGTGACAATAAAAGTAATTCTAATTCAAAGTGAAATGAGTGCTTATGCAGGTGGCTTCTGCTGGGGTGAGTGGTGTTTGGGAGCTATTGTCAGGATGGGGACGATGATCAGCTTGGCAAAGGGGTAACTCACATTCAACACTGGGGTGGGTCGGGAAAATGGTTGGGGTTGGTGGAGTTGGTCGTGTAATCAGATTGGATTGGAGGTAGGTAGGGGCTGAAAGCGTTTTGATTCTTAAGAGTCTGCGGGGATGTAAGAGTTGAGGGGTGGTAAAATTGGGGCAGATTGATTTAATAGTCGCATGATTTTGCAGAGGCTTTTATTCTTGCAAATTTCCTGCTTATATATTAAGTTTAACTGAGTCAGCACCCTCTGAAGTTTCTGACTTTAAGGGGCTTGGGGGATTGCAAACATAGGGGAGTTGCCATTAGAATCTTCCAAATTTCATACAAAGTCTGCTGTGTCAGTGATTCCACACAGTCCTGACACAGAACTCTACTCTGCACTGTCCTATGACTCTCTGGCTATCAAGATGCCTGGACTGATCTCGCTTTACATACTGCAGGAATGTGACCGTATGAGATGTACAGCATGGAAACAGACCCTTCAGTCCAACTCTCACAAGTCGACTGGATATCCTAAATTAATCTGGTCCCATTTGCCAGCACTTGGTCCATATCCCTCAAAACTATTTCTATTCATATACCTGTCCAAATGCATTTTAAATTTTGTAATCATACCAGCCTCCACCACTTCCTCTGGCAACTCATTCCACACACGCAGCACCCTCTATTTGAAAAAGTTGGCCCTTATGTCTCTTTTATATCTTTCCCCTCTCACCCTAAACCTATGCTGTCTAATTCTGGACTCCCCACCCCGGGGAAAAGACCTTGTCTATTTACCCTATCCCTGCCCCTCATGATTTTATAAACCTCTGTAAGGTCACCCCTCAGCCTCCGACGCTCCAAGGAAAGCAGCCCCAGTCAATTTAGCCCCTCCTTGTAGCTCAAACTCTCCAACCCTAGCAACGTCCTTGTGAAGCTTTTCTGATGCCTGTGATCTGACATCAGAATTGTCCATGCAAAGTGTATTGGCTGAGAAGAATGATAAGTTCAGGAGTGAGCGGCTGACGTTTACAGGATTGTGTGTGACTCAGTCAGCCCATTAATGGGGAGGCACCACAGCTGAGGGTCTGGAGTTTGAAGTTTCTGGAATGTCTACCCTGGCGTTTAATTGTCATTCCAGGAACGTGATGGCTCAGATTTTCACCTGTGGTACATTTGCTCTCAGCAGGTCACACTTGGTAATTAGAATTACAGAAATCCAGGAACTGTATATTTTTCTCTCTGAAAATTTGGCCAGCATCAGTCTCTTTCTCTCTGTGTAAGGAAGGTGAAGAGAAATATGAACAAAATACTGCCGTTCTTATTTTCTTTGGTTGTAGGCAGCATCTGTAGGCAAAATTGTTTTTATTTACAGAAGTTAAATAAGAGAATAAAACAAAAGCCACAAACCAGCATACTGATGACTGAGGAAGAAGTGATCATAATCTAGCCCAGAGGTCTAAAACTTGGGACCAGTTTTAAAATTGAGGTATCGGAAAATTAGGAGAAAGATAAGGAGAACTATTTTCTCACAGACAGTCATGAGTCTTTGGAACTCTTTCTCAAAGACAGTGGAAGCAAACCTTTTTCAATATTTTAGAATATTCATTGAATTCATATGATGGAATAACAGAGCAGACCCGATGGCCCAAGTGGCCTAATTCCCCTCCTATACCTTATGGTCTTTAAATCAGAATCATACAACACCGAAATAGAGCCTTGAATAAGAATAGTTTTGAGTTCTACTTGTCCCAATCTGATCTAGTCCCATTTGCTAGCATTTGGCATATACCTCTCTAAACCCTTTCTATTCATACACCCATCCAGATGCCTTTTAAATGTTGTAACCCTACCAACCTCCTCTGGCAGCCCATTCCATACACCCACCACCCTCTGCATGAAAAGGTTAACCCTCAGGTCCTTTTTATATCTTTCCCCTCTCACCTTAAACCCATGCCCTCTAGTTTTGGACTCCCCTGTCCTCGGAAAGATACCTATTCACCCTATCCATGCTCCTCATGATTTTATAAACCTATATATGGTCACCCCTCAGCTTCTGACGCTCCAGGGAAAAATAAAATCCTCAGCTTATTCAGGCTCTCCCTATAGTTCAAATCTGTATTCATTGCAACAAGGTCAGCCAAGTGGGCCTCATAGAATATGAGTTCTCTGTTTGTGGCTGTTAATCTGGTTCAGGAGAGAAAATGAGGTCTGCAGATGCTGGAGATCAGAGATGGAAATGTGTTGCTGGAGAAGCGCAGCAGGTCAGGCAGCATCTAGGGAACAGGAGAATCGACGTTTCGGGCATTAGCCCTTCTTCAGGCCTTTTTATAACCCTCCTGAAGAAGGGCTAATGCCCGAAACGTCGATTCTCCTGTTCCCTAGATGCTGCCTGACCTGCTGCGCTTCTCCAGCAACACATTTCCATCTCTGATCTCCAGCATCTGCAGACCTCATTTTCTCTTCAAAGATTTCAACCTACTGCGAATCCTCTTACAAGGATGCCTTCCTTGAAGAAGCTCTCTTTCTCCCTCTACAAAGGTTTCAGTGAGTCCCTTTCTCACTGCACCCCCCAGATCATCTCCTCTGCTCAGAAGCTCTTCAGCCACATTCTCAAACAGACTCGCTACCACAGTCACATCTCCTTCCTCAGCACCTGCCTACGGAACCGACTTATCCCGCACGGACTCCAGACTACGTTCCGACCAACAAAACTTGGACCCAACCAGGACAACCAGTACCTACAACAAATCCGAAGCCTCCAGCAACAGACGTCCCTCCGGATCCTCCGCTCCACACTTGCAGCCATGCGCCGCTACCTACATTCCCTGCAACTCGACCTACCCCAACTCAGGACAACACTCTCACAAACCTGCAAAGGACCATTCCTGAAGAAGGGCTAATGCCCGAAACGTCGATTCTCCTGTTCCCTAGATGCTGCCTGACCTGCTGCGCTTCTCCAGCAACACATTTCCATCTCTGTTAATCTGGTTCAATCAGGGAACTCTGGCTGACAGCTGTAAACCGGAGTGTCAGGGTTCTGTTCATTCAGAGCTGGCTCTGAGGGAGCTGGGCAGTGTCAAGGATCTCCCACCAATAAATACAGGGTGACTCGGTAATTGGATGTCAGTCTCTGCAGAGCTATTTCAAAGCCCTCTAGTCTTGGCAACATCCAGAGGTAGATGGATTTTTGATATGGAAATAGGGATAGGCAGTAACGTGGAAAAATCAGAGCCGTCATGATCTAGTTGAATGGCAGAGCAGGCTCGAATGGCCTACTGCTGTTTCTGACACGTACATTTGTATGTTATCCTTTCCCCTCCTCCATTGTCACAGGCAGTTCCTCATTTCGAAGGTGATTCTCACTTGCTGATGGTTGTGTGGAAGTGAGATGTCAGTGTTGGCAGTGGGTTCAGTGGTCTGCTGGTAAAGGAGGTGGTGGATTATTCAGTCAAGCAGCTGACTTCTCTTTTCAAAGCTCTCGTGGTTCTCTGGAGTTGCTGTTGTGGATTGGAAGGTCTTGATACCATTTTTGGATCACCATTTTGTCACGACTGGGCATCTACTTCCCTTATGCTGCTATTAATGGGAGCAAACATTCATGGAGTCTTTGATATTGTCTCTGAAATATTTCCACTGGCCTCTGTGCGAACATGTTCACTGGTGTAGCTCTGAGGAAATGACCTAGTCCAAGCTCAGTGATATGTTATGTTCCCAGCTGTTGAAGCTACTGGACACTGAAACATGGCTTGATAGATTTGTTTTAGTTTTATTTGCTAGTTAATGTGGTGGTTAGTCACTGAGTAATATTCACACAAAAGCGACAGATTTCCTTCACCACAGAACAGAAATGTGTGACACAAAAGATAATATGACAAAACAAACCAAGCTGTATAAATACAGAAGGAAGTTAGAAAGATTCTAAAACACAGCAAAACAAAGTTTGAACCCGTTTCCCAATACTATTCATTACCCAGTCTCATGTCCAGAGAAATTATACACCTATCCCAACAGCTTACGTTCCTACTTGACTGAATAATGGCAGTTTCTTTGCCAAGGACTGTGGAGAAAATTCACTAAATCTTTTCCAAACCTGACAACGGGAACCTTTCACAAATCTGAGAATCTAAATATTCTCAGTTTAAATATCTAGGATGTTAACTTATTATTGGACTGGTGAAACTAGTTTTGTTTTGCACAATAGGATTGATGGTTACCCTCCCTACCTCTCCGCACCACCTCTACAACCTTTCATTACTTAATGATAGATTCCCTACAGTGTGGAAGCACGCCATTCGGCCCATCAAGTCCACATTAACCCTCTGAAGAGCATTCCACTCAGACCCATTCCCCTCCCCTATCCCTGTAACCCCTACATGTTCATCCACCTAACCTGCACCTCTTTGGACTGTGGGAAGAAACCGGATCACCCGGAGCAAACCACGCTGAAAGGTTCCTTATGTTGCATCACCCATTTCTCACATTGACACAAAGGTGTTGGCAGGTTATTTGACTGGGTTTGGGGGAGGGGGCAGCACTGATATGGTTCCTTTAATGAAAATCAAACCCAGGCTTTATACTGTTATAGTCTCGTCTCATCTATTGCTGTATTCTTCCCCCGTGTAGACAGTCTTTTCTTTAGTTTGTTTTTATTCATTCCTGGGATGTGGGTAGTTGCTGTCTAAGACAGCAATAATCACCCATCTCTAATTGCCCTTGCAAAGATGGTGGTGAGTTTTCTCCATGTTACAGTCCTTGGCACATAGGGACATTCACAGTGCTGTTTGGAAAGGGAGGCTTTTTGCCTAGCTACAGTGAAAGAATGGATATATATTTCTGAGTCAGGATAGTGTGTGGCTTGGAGGGGAACCTGCAGATGGTGGTGTCTGTGTGCTTCTGTTACCCATCTCCAGCCAGCTGATAGAGGTTGCGGGTTTGAAACGTGCTGTTGAAAGAGGCTTGGTGAGTCACTGTAATGGATTTTGTACAAGGTACACACTGCTGTGATTGAGCTTGGCTGGTGAGGGGGTGGATAGAGTGCCAGTCAGGCTGGTTGCTTTGACCTGGATGGCAATAAGATTCTTGAGTGTTGTTGGAACTTTATCCATCCAGGCAAGTCGAGAGTATTTGTTCACACTTCTGATTTGTGCCTGGTGGATGATGGACAGGAACTGGTTAGACCAGAAATGAGTTATATGCCACAAAATTCTTAACCTTGACCTGCTGTCATAACCACCATATTTGTATAGCTAGACTAATTGAGTTTCTGTTCATTTGGGAAGGCAGTGATATTAATGCCATTGAGCACTAAGGAGAGATGGTTGATTCTGTCTTGTTTGAAGTGGTCATTCTCTGGCACACGTGAACCTTACTTGCTACTTATCCACCCAAAGCTAGATGCTATTCAGTTCTTGCTGCATTTAGACTTTTGTTTCATTCATTCACAGAATGTCAGCATTGCTGGCTGGCTGGCATTTATTACCCATCCCCTAACTGCTCAGTCAACCACATTGCTGTGGGTCTGGAGTCACATGTAAGCCAAACCAGGTAAGGATGGCGGTTCCCCTCCCTAAAGGACATCAATGAACCAGATGGGTTTTTCTTGATAATTGACAACAGTTTCACGGTCATCCTTCAAGTTATAATTCCAGATTTTTTAATTGAATTCAAATTCCACCATCTACCATGACTGGATTTGAAACTAAGACACCAGAACACTACTTGACTCTCTTGATTAATAGTTTAATGATAATACCATTAGGTCAACACCTCCCCAACTACTTCTCAGTCTCTGAGGAATCACAAATGGTGCTGAACATTGTTCAATCATCTTTGAGCATTCTGGTGTTATGATGAAGCAGCTGAAAATGGTTGGGTCTTGGATACTATCCCAAGGAAGTCCTGCAGGGATGTCCTGGAGCTGAGATGATTTACCTCCAACAATTCACTCATGCTGGGTATGACTCCACACAGCAGAATGCTTTCCTCTGATTCCCCTTGATTCCAGTTTTCCTAGGGCTCCTTGATGCTATATCAATCAAATGCAACCTTGATGTCCAGGGCAACCTGGCCCCTGGAATTCAGCTCCTTTGTCCATGTTTGTAACAAGGTTGTAATGAGGTTAGGAGCTGAGTGGCCCTGGTGGAACCAAACTGAGTGTCAATGGGCAGGTTATTGCTGAGAAAATGCCACTGACTAGAACTGTTGACAGACCCTCACGTCAGTTTGTTGTTGATCAAGAACAGTGTGGTAATCTGCCAGGTTGGATTTGTCCTGCTTTTTATGCTATAGATTTGGGTTTTCTTCCTTTTCAAAAAGGTGCCTGGAGAGCTCCTGAGTTCATTAAAACAAATGCTGTGAAAATAAATAGAAGAAATACTTTTATGCTTTTCTTCACTCTCTTCTAGAACTCCCCTGAAATGAAATGTGTTCAAAAATGAGATTTTTGAAAATTATTTTTAGAAATCCCTTACAGGAGACAGTCAGCCATTAGCTCCTGTTGAGGCAGAATCAATAAGAGAATTAGATAGTTGCTGGATGAAGAGAAATATTCAATGATCTGAAGGTTAAGTTAAGTGACCCACTACAGAGAAATACTTCCTTAACTCTAAAGGGTTAAATGATCAGTTTCTCTGACGTAAACTTCTGATGTTGTGGATTCTGATTTTAGGAAACAGAATGATCTGGAAATGAATATTTGCAGTTATAGAGTCATAGAGTCATAGAACCCGTCCACGCCGACCAGATATCCCAACCCAATTTAGTCCCACCTGTCAGCACCAGGCCCCTATCACTCCAAACCCTTCCTATTCATATACCCATCCAGATGCCTTTTAAATGTTGCAATTGTACCAGCCTCCACCACTTCCTCTGGCAGCTCATCCCATACACGTACCAACTCTGCGTGAAAACGTTGCCCCTTAGGTCTCTTTTATATCTTTCTCCTCTCACCCTAAACCTATGCCCTCACGTTCTGGACTCCCCGACCCCAGGGAAAAGACTTTGCCTTTTTACCCTATCAATACCGTCATAATTTTGTAAACCTCTATAAGATCACCCCTCAGCCTCCGACGCTCCAGGGAAAACAGCCCCAGCCTATTCAGCTTCTCCCTGTAGCTCAAATCCTCCAACCCTGGCAACATGCTTGTAAATCTTTTCTGAACCCTTTCAAGTTTCACACCATCTTTCCGATAGGAAGGAGACCAGAATTGCACGCAATATTCCAACAGTTGTTTGATAACTATTTAGTAACTGTGCCGATCGTTAATCTGGATGAAACTGGATACAGTTTCTGCTCAGGCATGATAATCTGCTCCTAGCCTAGGTGTATCCAGGATGTGGAGGTGCCAGTGTTGGACTGGGGTGGACAAAATTAAAAATCACACAACAGCAGATTATAGTCCAACAGGTTTATTTGGAAGCACTAGCTTTCGGAGCGCTGCTCCCTAATCAGGTGGCTGTGGAGCAGGATTATAAGACACAGAATTTTTAGCAAAAGATTACAATGTCATGCAACTGAAATAATACATTGAACCAACCTAGGTTGCTGTTAAGTCTTTCATCATTCGGTTCATTAAAATATTAAAATATCCCACAACTGCTTTTAAGTCACATTCTAGAGATAACTTAAGGATTTATAAGGAAAAGGTGACATCTCAGCTCAGACAATGCATTAAAAGTGTGAGGTCAGAGTCTGTCTTGTGGGGGGAAGGGGGAAAGAAAACAGAAAGAGGGAAAACAAAGTTAGGAAAGGAAAAGGAACTGGTGAGCAGAGGAGCTGTGGCTGGAGAGTCTTACTCTGCTGCCACCTTAACTGACATACGGACAGTCCTCGTCCTTACAAACAGCTGTTTGATACTGCCCCGAATTATGTTCTGCTTTGTCTACAAATCAACTTGCAAGCGGACTCAAGAATGGAACTCATTTATAAACCAAGGACTGCCTATATCACAAATAAATGGTCAATTCATGTTAGAAATCTTCATATTGCAAGCATTAATACACATTTGTTCAAAAAATTTGATGTGTTATTAGTTCATCACTATAAGCTTTGGAGAAGCTAATACTTTAAGCTGAAAGAACTGCGGATGCTGGAAATCAGAAACAAGTACAGAAATTGATGCAAAAGCTCAGCAGATCTGGCAGCATCTGTAGAGAGAAATCAGAGTTAATGTTTTGAGTCCAGTCACCCTTCCTCAGAACTGATGGTAGCTCAGAAGAAGTTGTTTTTTTAATGCAGAGAACTGAGTGGTGGGAGGCTGTAAGGAGGAAATGACAGGTGGAGATAAAGCCCAAAGAGAGAGGAAAACAGTTGGACAGACAAAGGAGTGGATAATGATCAGTCTAGATAATGAATGTCTGTTAAAGCGGACTATTAAGGGCTAATAAAGGGTAATGTGTGATAGCAGACCATGTGATCACAAGGCTTGGTGTATAGGGGTTGTGTGTAGGGGTTTAGATTACTTACAGTGTGGAAACAGGCCTTTCGGCCCAACAAGTCCACACCGCCCCGCCGAAGCGCAACCCACCCATACCCCTACCCCTACATTTATCTCTTACCTAACACTATGGGCAATTTAGCATGGCCAATTCACCTGACCTGCACATCTTTTTTGGATTGTGGGAGGAAACCGGAGCACCCGGAGGAAACCCACGCAGACACGGGGAGAATGTGCAAACTCCACACAGTCAGTCGCCTGAGGCGGGAATTGAACCCGGGTCTCTGACGCTGTGAGGCAGCAGTGCTAACCACTGTGCCACCGTGCCGCCCACAAACAAGTGGGCGTGGCCGTTGTGGGTAAGGACATGGGAGAAGGTACCTCCAGCCCTAAAGTTGTTGAACTCGATATTGAGTCCAGAAGGTTATAGAGTTTCCAAGTGGAAAATGAGGTGGTGTTCTTCCAACTTGAGCTTTGCTTCGCTGGAACACTGCAACAAGCCTGAGACAGAGGTGTTAGCCAGGGAACGTGGTGGTGCGTACACCACTGGTCACAGGACTCCAGTCTGAAAGGCAACCCTCCATCACTACCCTCTGTCTTCTACATTGGAACCAGTTCTGTTTCCAAATGGCTATTTCTCCCTGTATTCCATCAGATCTAACCTTGCTACCCAGTTTACCATGAGGAATCTTGTTGAACGCCTTACTGAAGTCCATATAGATCATGCCCACATCAATCCTCTTCGTTACTTCTTCAAGAAACTCAATCAAGTTGGTGAGACATGACATCCCACACACAAAGCCTTGTTGACTATCCCAAATCAGTCCTTGCCTTTCTAAATACATGTACATCCTGTCCCTCAGGATTCCTTCCATAACTTGCCCACCACCAATGTCAGGCTCACTGGTCTATAGTTCCCTGGCTTTTCATTACCACATTTCTTAAATAATGCACCACATTAGCCAATCTCCAGTCTTCCGGCACCTCACCTGTGACTATCAATGATACAAATATCTCAGCAAAGGGCACAGCAATCACTTCCCTAGCTTCCCACAGAGTTCTATGAGTTGGGAGGTCATGTTGTGGCTGTACAGGACATTGATTAGGCCACTTTTGGAATGTTGTGTACAGTTCTGGTCTCCCTCATATTAGCAGGGTGTTGTGAAACTTGAAAGGGTTGAGAAAATATTTACAAGGATTTTACCAGGGTTGGAGGATTTGAGCTATAGAGAGAGGCTGAATAGGCTGGGGCTATTTTCCCTTGAGTGTTGGAGGCTGAGAGGTGACCTTATAGAGGTTTATAAAATCATGAGAGGGCATGGATAGAATAAATAGACAAGGTCTCTTTACTTGGGGTGGGGGAGTCCAGAACCAGAGGGCATAGGTTTAGAGTAAGAGGGGAAAAAATTCAAAAAGGAACAAAGGGGCAACCTTTTCACACAGAGGGTTGTGAGTGTACGGAATGGGCTGCCAGAGGAAGTGGTGGAGGCTGGTACAATTGCAACATTTAAAAAGTATCTGGTTAGGTATATAAATAGGAAAGGTTTAGAGGGGTATGGGCCAAGTGCTGACAAATGGGACAAGATTAGGTGGTCGGCACAGATGAGATGGACCGAAGGGTCTGTTTCCATGCTGTACATCTCTATGACTATTGACTCTAAGTGGCAGGCAACTGGAAGCTCAGGGTCTTTTTTGTGGACAGAATGTAGGCGAGAAGCAGTCACCCAGTCTATACTTCATTTCCCCAATGTAGAGGAGACCGTAATAATATTATGGTCTAATATTACTTTACATCTGTGTTAGACAAAATGGATAGGAACATAAATCTTGCTTATAAAGCTATATTACTGTCACTAGCACGTCTTCCTTTGCACATGGGGTCCCAGCCTGTGAGTGGGTGTGGTGAAGGAACTGATTTAATCTCTGGCATTGTCCTAGCCAGTGTTGTACATCATTGACTTAGATTTTGGAGCAGCTGGTAGGCCACATTCTGAGAACCACATTCTGGTGCAAAGATCAGAATAATTGTTTTTGTTGATATGTGAAGATGGATTTTCAACGTTCGTTTTGGCTCGTATTCTCAGTGGCCTATTTGTGTGACAGTTCAGACTCTTGTATTCCCCACCTCCTGCTGCACCCTCAGAGGACAATCTTACTGCCACTGCAATCTTCTGCCAAAACTTTCACTTTGCTACATCCGATTGTTCCCTCAACAGTGGACTTTCTCACTATCGCTGCTGCCCTCCCCATTGCCCATTGTTTAAGAAAGATCTGAATTGCATTAGATCAGTTCAGAGAAGATTCACTCAACTTGTGGGGAGTTATCTCAGAAAGATTGTTGACTAACAAGGGAGTCCGAACATTTGGGAGGTAGAAAGGAAGGTGGAGTTGAGGCCACAGTCAGATTAGTGAAGATAGATTGAATGGTGGAGTAGACTGGCTGGGGCCGAATAGCCTTCTCCTGCTGCTAGACTGTTAGTTGGATGTGTTCATATCTCCTTTCTGGTATCATGATGGTCCCCTTGTGATGTGGAATTATTTTACAGGTGGGACGTTATTTAAATGGAAGTTGTTGTTGTGTTAGCTGGCCAGCTCTAACAGATCTGTGGCTCTTATTCTGCAAGACCACAAGGGGTTCCTCCAGTCCCCGTGGTCTGTACTTGATGCCCACTCTGTGGAAGCATGATGGAGACAGGCAGCTCACTGACTGGGATTTTCCCTGAGAAAGAGTCTACATTCCTGCATTCTGGGACTCAATACTGTGGGACTATGTCCACAGTGGGGTTTCATCAGTCATTGAAGAATCCCCTGTCCCAGCTGTGTCTGTGTCTCCAATCTACAGGAAGCTCTTGTAATCAGACCTGACCTCTGACACCCAACAGGCCCAGTATATCGGTGAAAGGAGTGATTTGGGGAAATAGAAGCAGACGTTTTCTCTGCAATAACAATAATGTATATTTACATAGCAACTTTTAAAGCAATGAAACATCTTAGCTGATTTTGACAGAATACCAGATAAGAAATCATGGCACTGAGTCAAATAAAGAGACATGATGTGAGGTGCCGGCGTTGGACTGGGGTGTACAAAGTTAAAAATTACAGAACAACAGGTTATAGTCCAACAGGTTCATTTGGAAGCACTAACCTTCGGAGCGCTGCTCCTTCATCAGGTAGCTGTGACCTCCACAGGGAATGGTAAGCCAGATGAATTAATGCTTGGGAAGTGAAGTAGGTTTTAAGGCATGTTAAAGCAGAAAGATGATGGGTGGAGGCAGAGAGGGCGAGGAAGGGGAGTGCAGAGATTAGGAGCCAGGCAGGATACACAATGGCAGTGTGGTTGAACTCAAAGATAGCCAGTGGTGTGCAGAAACCTTCCAGGCTTGTGGTAATGGAATAGGTCATGGAGGTAGGGAGGATCAAGGCCAGGCTTAGGTATGGAAGCAAAAATGAGAACTTTAAAGTCAAGATGCTGCTTGACCAAGAGCCAGTGTAGAGCAGCCAGCACTGGGCTGGCAGGGGAACAGGGTCTACTGTGAGTTAAAACACAGGCAACAGAGTTCAGGATGACCTCAAGTTTATGGAGTGTACGATGTGGGAGACCAGCCCAGGTTTGTGTGGGAATAGTCAAGTGAAGAGAAAGTGAGGTAATGAATGAGAGTTTCAGCAATGGCTGAGGTGAGACGGGGCAGTCAGATGATGTTAAAGGGGCTGGAATGGAGATCCAAGATGGCGGCAACCCAGTAGGTCTGAGTCTGCAGTGCTCTGCCTAATACTCGGACAAAGTGGGGCACTCGCCTTCACCTGACCTTTTAAATTATTCAGGATACTTAGTCATTTCACATCAAACTTTAACAATTTGATGCTTTTTTAAAAATGACTAAAGGCAAAAAGTCCCGCAGCTCGCAACAGGCAGGGACCCCTCCCCCACCCCCACCTGCAGCAGCAGGGACGTCCGCGGCTGCCTTGGGGGACTTACCTGCAGAGGCAGCCCAGATCTCCGAGATCGTCAAACTCCAGGAGAAGATTGACACGTCCATCGGGGAGGCCTGGTCCAGATGGGAGTCGATCTTGGATATGCTGCAGAAGCATGACCGAGAGATTGAAAAACTCGAGCAGCCTGTTGGCGGGGCGGAGCAACGGGCCGCGGACTAGGAGACTGCTGCTGAGTCATCCGTGGGTCAGGTCCGGGCTCTGGAGCGGCGAGTCCGGACCCTGGAGGAGCACATCGACGACCTCAGAAAAATATTCGATTGCTGGGCCTTCCCGAATGGGTACAGGAAGGCCAGCTTGTCGATTTCTTGGAGCAATGGCTCCCACAATTATTGAAGTTGGAGTCAGAGCTGGGCTGGGTGCAGGTGGAGCGATCCCACTGGGTTGATGTACGCAGGCCCAGGTCGGATCAGCACCCCCGCCCATTTCTAGTCCGGCTTCAATGTTATAAAGAAAAACAATGCTCCTAGAGGCCTCCAGAGTCCTGGGGAAGGATCCCCAGGCCATGATGTACAAGGGCTCCAAGATAATGCTATTTCAGGACTTCTCTCCAGTCATGGTCCTCAAGAGGAGGGCATTCGATGAGGCAAAGAAGCGTTTGAGAGACTTAAATATTCAATACTCCTTGTGATATCCGGCAACACTGTACTTCAACCATCGAAGATCTGTATATAACTTCGGATCACCAGAGAAAGTAAAAGACTTCTTGGACTCTCTCAAATAGACTGTGGGACTTGAACTGTATGGATAACGACTTTATTTTGACCCACTTTGTTTACCTTTCTTTCTTTCTCCATCTTTCTTTTACTCACTTTTCCCTGGGGGTGGGTGGGGGAGGGGGAGTGGAGGTGGGGGGGAGGGTGTGTGCTTGTTCTTTACTCTTTCTTTGCCTCCTTTTTACAGCTCTTGTGGCTCACTTGATTTGTGGGGGAGGTTTTTTCTAGAGCGGGGTTTTCTTTTTTCTTATTATTTAGTTGCATAATATTTGCTTGGATTGTAATTTTGTAATTTTATATATTTCTATTTTATATTGCTTTTATTTAATGTACCCAGGTGTTGGTATGGGGGGAGGGGTGGGTCACTCACTTCTGTTTTATAGGACACTTGAATTTATTCACTCCATTTTGTAATGCCTGGGCCAAGGGCAGGGCCCTAGCTGGGAGAGGTTATGGTGGGGTTATTGATAGATAGTTATGCCCCCGGGAGCAAGGGGAAAAGTCTCCTTTCAAATATGTTTTCCGTTATTTTAATATATGATCAGTTCTTAAATGTGTTGATTTTAAAGTTTTAACGAATTTTTTTATTTGTGAATTTTCTATGGTCTTCTATTCAATGTCTTTTGGGTTGGGTTCTTCCTCCTGGGGGTTCTCTGCCTTGCCTGGATGATCATGGCTAGCCATTCATTTAGGTGGTGCACCTGGAATGTCAAGGGGAGCCACTCGCCAATCAAAAGGAAAACAATATTATCCAGTCTTAAAAAAGCAAGGGTTGATGTAGCTCTCTTACAGGAGATACACCTAGTTGACAAAGAACATTCAAAGCTACAAGAGGGTGGGTTTGGTCAAGCATTCTTTTCATCTTTCAGCTCAAAAAGTAGGGGAGTAGCCATTCTTATTCAGAAGAATCTTCCTTTCCAAATATTAAGCCAGATAAAAGATGAGTCTGGACGGTATATATTAATCAAAGCCCTAATACACGGAGAGGAATACGGAATTTTGAATCTTTATTGTCCCCCGGCACACCCTTTTAAATCTGTAACAGAAGCATTCTCTAAGTCAATGGCTTTCAGGGTCCACCATATAATTATAGGAGGAGATTTTAACTGTATTATTGACCCAGAGATGGCTAGGATACCTAGGAGCACTATGGGTATATCTCTGAGATCTAGACAACTGGCGGATCTGAACAAGGAGCTAGGACTAGTAGATGTGTGGAGATGTCTCCATCCCCAGGGTGGAGACTTTACTTTCTACTCTAACCCACACAAGTGCCATACCAGAATTGATATGTTTTTTTTGCCCCCTTGACCCTTTTGAAATTGATAGTGTCTTTTAAAATAGGTAATATAGCTATTTCTGATCATGCCACAGTATATATGGAAGTTAAGACTAGGGATGATGGGATAGGCCCCCGACATTGGCGTATGGATCCCTTCTTATTGAAGGATAGCAAATTTATAAAGTAATTTTCGCAGGAATTTAAAACTATTAACTCAGGTATGGCTATTAACCCTTCGATGACAAAATTGATTTTGTAGCCTGAGAACATACCGAATAAATTGACCACTTGAATTAAGCGGGGCCACTAAGGCATATGCTCGAGGCTTGGTCATCTCATATTCTGCGACCCAGAAAAGACAAAAAGGGAGAGCAACAGTGCCTGCTCGAGGCTTGCTTGAAGGCAACTGAGACAGTGTATGTTGACAGACCCTCCATTACTAAGCTACAAAGGATCACAGCCGTTGCGGCAGCCTTGAATACCGCACTTACCCAAACGGCAAAGAGGGATATATTATTCGCAAAGCAGACATTATTTGAATATGGTGATAAGCCTGGCAAATATCTAGCATACCTTGCCAAAATGAAAAAGGCTCCCCGAGCCATTACGTCCATCAGAGAAAGTGCTGGTACCTTGACTTGTGATCGTAAAAAGATCAAAACAGCCTTTAGTAGGTTCTATTCTGAATTGTATAAGTCGCAGGACTGTGAGGATAGAACAGGGAAGATGGAGTCCTGTTTTAAAAATTTGGCTAACAACTATGGACAATTTAGCATGGCCAATTCACCTAACCTGCACATCTTTGGAATGTGGGAGGAAACCCACACAGACACAGGGAGAATGTGCAAACTCCACACAGACAGTCGCCTGAGGCTGGAATTAAACCTGGGACCCAGGTGCTATGAGGCAGCAGTGCTAACCACTGTGCCACTGTGCCGCCCCAAATATAATGATCCCAAAACAGCGGTGATCACCAATGGTTTAAGTTCAGGTAGGTTTAGCATTGGCAGAGGCTGTCTTCAGGGATGTCCTTTTTCACCATTACTATTTACGCTAGTGATTGAACCACTAGCAGAAGCTATACAAACAGACCCTAATATAACGGCTTTGAGGGTTGGGTCGGGCAAGCACAAAATTACTCTCTAAACGGATGATGTCCTCATTTTCTTAAGTGATCCTTTGACATCCGTGCCCCGCTTAATTCAAGTGGTCAATTTATTTGGTATGTTCTCAGGCTACAAAATCAATTTTATGAAATCGGAGGCCATGCCGTTGGGTGGTCTCTCCAGTGTGTCTAATTTACTGGATGGATCTTGCTTTCCCTTTTGGTGGTCACTAGAAGGTTTTCTGTACTTCGGTATCTTTATCACCCCAGTATGTGGTCAGCCATATAAAGCCAATTACATACATTTATTAGAGAAAATAAGGCAGGACCTTCAATGCTGGGGAGATCTCCCAATATCCTGGATAGACAGAGTGGCCTTAGTTAAGATGAATATCCTACCTCGTCTTTTATATCCTATGAGAATGCTCCCCTTGATGTTGCCAAGACAAGTGCTGCGTAAGCTTTACGGCTGGCTCGACTCCTTTATTTGGAATCACAGACAGCTCCTTATCGAATTAGAAAAGCTACAGCTCCCACAAGCCAGGGGAGGACTGGACTTTACGGATTTCAGGAGGTACCAATTGAGCTCCGGATTATCTTATATAGCTGATTGGGTCTCTTGTGACCCACAATCAATCTGGTTAGATATTGAGACCTCCCAAGCAAAACGACCCTTCATCAATCTATTATTTAGGACAAGATGAGAGCTATTATGGACCATTGTAAAAACCCTATTGTACTTAATACAATTAAAGCCTGGAGGACAATGCGACAAGATGAGGGTAATCTTCAAAAAAAACCTCCCCTTATACCCCTATAGTGGGAGCACTGGGATTTCAGCCAGGGCTGACAGATGCTACATTTAAAACTTGGGAGTCCAGAGGTATCTCCTGTTTGGGAGATCTGTTTGATGGGGAGGTTATGATGTCCTTTGAGCAGCTGCATCAGAGGTTTGGACTGCCTAGCAAGGACCTCTTTCAGTATTTTCAAATACGAGACTTTATGCAAAAGAAGACCACACTGATAGTTGATGCTTACAAATCGGGATAGGGAAAGGAGAGTGCTTTGGCTGATGGAGCCGCCCTTGGTCAGTACTCTTTATCATTTACCATATAATATGGTCTCGAAGGACATGTAACGACTATATAAAACCTGGAATCAAGACTTAGGGTTGGAAATCTCCTTAGGCGACTCTGTGTGGAGTTTGCACATTCTCCCCGTGTCTACGTGGATTTCCTCCGGGTGCTCCGGTTTCCTCCCACAATCCAAAAATGTGCAGATTAGGTGAATTGGCCATGCTGAATTGCCTGTAGTGTGAGGTGAAGGGGTAAATGTAGGGGAATGGGTCTGGGTGGGTTACGCTACGGCGGGTTGGTGTGGACTTGTTGGGCCGAAGGGCCTGTTTCGACACTGTAAGTAAGTAAGTAATCTAAATGTGGGAGGACGTCTGGAAAAATGCCAGAAAGATCTCTATCTGTAATAGAATTCAGGCTACTCAAAGGGCTCACATGGCACCCGAATGACTCGCAAAATTCAAGGCAGGAGCATTCCCAATGTGTCCGAAATGTAAAGTAGAAGTTGGTACTCTCACGCATTGTCTATGGATATGCCATAAGATTTGTAGGTATTGGGATAAGTAGCGAATGCCTTGTCAGAGATTTTGGGTATGGAGATTGGATCGGATCCAATGTCCCTACTTATGGGCTCTCCAAATTTTGCCTCCCTGGACGTATACAGGAGGAAATTATTTTCTTTTTTTTTGTGTGAGGAAAAATATTTTAGTGAATTGGGTATCCGAAGGCCCCCCCCCCTTTTCGAACTATGTCGACACAGATATTTCAGCCATATTGTCCAGGGCTTTTGTTTAGCTGTGGTAATGGTTCTGGCTAGGTCGGGGGCCCCCGGGAGGAGGAATCCTGTATAAATATGGGTTCTATTATGACTTGATGCTCTATTTTGAACATGTATCTAGTTATTCAATAACTTTGTTGTTTATTGTTAGTAATATTTGATATCCTATTTTATCTTTTGTTTGTTTAGTAGAATAGATTAGTAGTTAGTTGGGTTTTTTCCTTTTTTATTTATTTAATTTTATATTGGTGCTGTTATCATATTGTAAAGTGGAATACTTTTGTTTGTATTATTTTTGTAATTTTGTAAAAATATCTTAAACATTTTATTTTTTCAATAAAAATACCTATAAAAATAATAAAGGGGCTGGAGTAGGTTCCTTAGTGGCGGCACAAATGCATGGTGAGAAACTCATCTTTGGTTCGATTGTGGCGCAGAGACAGCAAACAGATCAGCTTAATCTCAGATTGCAACCGGGGACGGAGATAGTGTAGCTGGAGAATGGAATTTGGAGTGGGGAATGAAAATCTTAGCTCCAAGCTTCCCAATGTTTCACTGGAGTAGAGATGTTGGGTGAGGGGGAAAGATATAAAAGAGACCTAAGGGAGAACTGTTTCACTCAGAGGGTGATACGTGTATGGAATGAGCTGCCAGAGAAAGTGGTGGAGGCTGGTACAATTGCAACATTTAAAAGGCATCTGGATGGGTATATGAATGGGAAGGATTTGGAGGGATATGGGGCAGGTGCTGGCAGGTGGGATTGGGTTGGGAATTCTGGTCGGCATGGACGAGTTGGACCGAAGGATCTGTTTCCATGCTGTCCATCTCTATGACTCTATGAATTGTCAGGGTCCATTTGAAAAGTCATGCTGTACCTGTAGATAATGGTGTGAAAAAGCATCAAGATGTGAAATAGAGACAAGGCCTGAATTTTCAGAGTTGGCTATTCTAGTAGCTGGATGAACCATTCCACTGAGAACATGTTACATTATCCCCCTAGGTGAACCGTTTGATGTTTTAACAGAAGTTTTTTTCCTTTGATACTCAGAAGGTCGATCCAATTTCAAAGGCTGAAATGGTGACTATCTTACTCATTTCTAACCAGGAGCTGGAGGCAAGCAGCTTTGTGTGTGCTTCTTTCCACAGGGTTCAACAAGCTCCAGGACTGACATCTCGCAGTTTAAACAAATCCAGTGCCCCAGCTTTGTGTGGGAGTAAAATTCAGGGGTGGGTCAAGGGCAGAGATATTTGAGACTGAACGAGCAGCGAAGTGATTAATCTTGCCTTAATCAGGGGTTTGATGTTGACTTTGGTGCTGGACTTTGTACCAGTTTGGATTCTGAGAGAGCACCATCCATATGCAAGCTCCTGTTGTTTATGGTGATACATCTGCCTGCTTTGTCCCAGTAGTTTACTTGTAAATGTAAAGGTTATACAAAAGGTCTGCTCCCTGGAGAAGGCAGTGGGATGTACAATGGCGAATAGGACACCCACCTATCCACTCCACCCTCCCCTCCAACCTATCACCTTTACCCCCTCCTCCATCCACCTACTGCACTCCCAGCTACCTTCCCTCCCAGCCCCACCCCCTCCCATTTATCTCTCCACCCCCGAGGCTCCCAGCCTCATTCCTGATGAAGGGCTTTTTGAAACGTCGATTTTTCTTGGATGCTGTCTGACCTGCCGAGCTTTTCCAGCACCACTCTAATCTAGACTCCCCTGGGACATAGCCCCGAATCCAACGGAAGCAACTTCCCGGGTAATAACTATTTACTCGACTGACAAGTTAACAGGCTACAATCTGGCATGCTTCAGAAATAATAATCAAATGATTCACACCATAAATACAACACATCCCTTTTTTTTGTAACAACGCTGAACAAGTACGTAAAAGGCATGTGGTGCACAGAGTGTTTATAAACTGTACCGCGTCTATTAAGAGTTACAGTACCTAACACTACACCTTTATTTAATTGCACCCAGGCAGGGAATACTGTTGTTAGGAACTGGATGAAAATATCCCTTAATGAACCACGGAACGATTAGTAGTATCACCGTACATACTTCTCAGAGTAAGGCAGAGCTCAATGGAAAGTTTCCTTTCAAACTTCCGTTGCTATTTTGGTGTCTGTCTGTATGCTATTCTGAAACAGATGCTGTCTTTGCTATACAAGTCTTCTTTTGAATTATGGCTGTTCTTGGATTCTATTAAAACGAAGGTCAGGGATCTACGGCTATCATTGTGTTCCCTGGTTGGAAACCAGGTGTGGCTCCTTGACAATTCTGCCCCTTTTAAATGGTTGAGTCTCTCCCGCGCTGTCCTTGAATGAACCCTGGGGCTCGGATCAGAGAATGCAGTTTGCACTGGCCGTGGTAAAGCTCCTTAACCTGACCACTCTCACACAGGGCTCATCACTGACTTCATGCTCGAGCGATTTTTGTGAAATTCACCGAGCTGACAGCTGACACATGAGGGAGTTTGGTTTATACCGGAACCTGGCTGTAATGCGAACCTATCAGCGTACACTTCGGCGCAACACACCCTTCCAGAAGGACAATGATCGCGGGGGGGGACCGTTTACTGCAAGAAACTGCCAGCATTGCCAATGTCCATGTCTGCGGAAGCGAGGTCGGAACACCAGAAAGATTTGCCTTTCGTCACCTCGGGACTTCCCGAAAGAATTTTCGAGCCAATGACGAGGAGAAGACGCTGGAAATTGTCAGCGGATCGGGCAGCAGCTGTGGGGAGCAGCCGAGATACAACCGCCCAGTCCCCATGGGATTACACATTGGGAAGGTGGTGGGCTTTGCAGTGATTGCCTGCAAAGTTAAAAATGTTGGTGGGCACTTAGCTGACATGTGGAATCACCCACCCGAGGTCGAGGGGGTAGATTTTGAAGAGTTTTGCTGGTTACTCAGGAGAATTTAGATAAATTAAAACCGACTCTGACTCTTGGTTAATTACCTGAATCATCACTGAACCCCATCCCCCCCAACCAAAACCCACCCTCAACTCTTCCCTCCAACTTACTGTCCCTCTCAGCAACCCAACAACAACTCCACTGCACCAAACCCTTCCCAATCCGAACACCTGATTCCAAAAGAGAAAATGCTGGAAAATCCCAGCAGGTCTGGCAGCATCTGTATCTGTAAGGAGAGAAAAGAGCTGACGTTTCGAGTCTAACTGACCCTTTGTGAAAGCTTTGTCAAAGTAATTTGCTTTTATCCGGTCACCTGATTCCCTCCTCCCCCTTGGAACCTGACCCCCGTCTCCCCTGACCTCCCGCCAACAGCCCTCGCTCACCCAGTCCTCTTCCTCTGCACTACCTCCCCATTCCAACTGTTCACCACCCTTCCACACCCCTGCCTGCTGCACCCCCCCTCCAAGTGTGGGCCAGGTACAACACCAACCACACCCCGAACCTATCCTGCATTAACTAATCTGCCAGCCTATCCACCCAACACTTTATCTTATCACCCAAACCAAATGCCCCCCTTCCCTCACCCCCCTACCCAGTTTAACTAAGAACAACTAATTACGTTGACAATAAATAGCAATAACATAAAACTTTCAAAAGAACTTTTAAAAAATAACTACACATAAATTAGTCAACAAGAATGACATTAAATCTTTCAAAGAAACAGAAAAAAGGAATGAGAAGCTATTTAATGCCTTTGAAAGTTTAGTTATGCCCGCTTCCATGTTGAACCCTATTCCGTTTGCTGCCTTTTCCGGGCACTGTGCCACCAATGCTTCACTCCCACTTGAATGGCACTGAGGTCTAAACTTCAGGCTGTGATGGAGGCATCTGGGGGGGTCACAGTCTGCCCCTACAACAAGCTCAATGGTCACTTTTTGATGTCATCACCATCGGACAGATCTGTTCCCATGGTAGTCAGCGATTTGGACCAATATTCCATTTGATGATCTTTCTTTCAGTAAACGTTATCCCTTGATAATTCCTCCCATGTTGTCCTGAACAGAACTATCTCTATCCTAGCCACTGACTCTGTCCCTCTCTCTCTGGCAGCTTTGTGGCTGAACCAGACTAATTATAGCCTCGGCATCAAATTTGTCCCTATGATAAGCTTCTGACCACAGATCTGTGCCATCGCCGTGACTGCTTCCGTAACAGTGCCTAACTCTGTTTCTAGTTCAGCTTATCTGTGACCTTGTTACCTGCAGACTTGACAATTCCAGCTCACTCTTGGATGGCCTCCTGTGTTCTGCTCTCAATAAACTTCAGCTCATTCAAGGCTCTTCTCTCCTTGTCCTCAACCCGAAGCAAGTTCCGTTTACCTGCCGTTCCTGCATTGGTTGACTTACATTGTCTCCCATTTAAGCAATGCCTGGATTTTGAAATTTCTCACCCTTGTTTTCAATTCTCTCCAAGGTCTCACCTTTTCCTGTTTTGGTTATTTCTTCCAGCCCCTTCCAGATGTCTGAACTCCTTTTCAGTTTTGGCTTTTTGACCATCGCTGATTCTTAACAATTTCATCATTGTCAATCCCTCAACTGTCAAGGACTCTCAGCTCTGGAATTCAATTCATAAACCTCTCGAGTTCTGTGTTTTTCTTTGATAAGCCTCTTTAAAATCTACCCCTTTGGCTTTGCATTTGGTCCACTGCCTCAAAGTGTCCTCATATGGGTATGTGTCAGACTCTGCTATCGCTGCTTTACAAAGTTATTGGACATTTTATTTTGATAAAGACATGACATAAATACAAGCTGTTGTTGTAAGTTCTTTGAAAGTGTTGTCATTGTTTTAATGTTGGAAATGGAGCAGCCAATCTGTGCACAGCAGGATTCCACAAACAGCGAAGAGTTAACGTTGACTTTAATGCAATTGGATGTCAAGTCCCATGACATTTTTTGGTCCTATTTAAGATCAGATGGCATTTCACATCTCATGAAAGTCAGCACTGCTGGCAGTGTAGCACTCCCTCAGTACTGCTCTGGACAGTCAGATTAGATCTTGTCCTGCAGCAAAGCTTGAACCTTCTGATTAAGTAACATGAATGTTCCCAACTGAATCACAGCTACGACAGTGGACTGGAAAATAATTGAGTAACTTCAATTTTTCAAAGTTAAATTTACTGTGCAAACAATTCACCAAGGATCAATATGAAAGGTGACTTAGTGTTTTGAAAGAGGGATCCTGATTACCAGGATACTGCCATCTAGTGCACAAGCTAATCAATTCTCTTTCTTGATATAGAAATATATAAGCATTGGTCAGGTACAGTGCCAGAGCGAAGAATTTTGTAAATAAAGTCATTTTAAGAATTCATTCATGTGTCCTTCAAAACTAAGAGCAGGGGAGTGGCCATACTTGTCCAGAAGAATCTCCCATTTAAGTTATTAGATGAATATGGGTGGTTCATAATCCTTAAAGCTTTAATACGAGGTGA
Source organism: Chiloscyllium plagiosum (assembly GCF_037043375.1). NCBI lineage: Eukaryota > Metazoa > Chordata > Chondrichthyes > Orectolobiformes > Hemiscylliidae > Chiloscyllium > Chiloscyllium plagiosum. Next base: position 24,068,295 of record NW_028270148.1, on the reverse strand, counting down.
GGAGTATTGCATTCTAAATGTTTACTGTCCCCCAGCACACCCCTCAAATTCCTGACCGATGCATTTTCGAAATTGATTGCCCTGGAATGCAACACCCTATTATAGGGGGAGATTTTAATTGTCTCATGGACCCCACAGTGAATAGAATGCCCAAAGTTCTCAAACATCTCTCCGCAATCCAAGCAACTGGTTGACTTAGACATGGAATTGGGCTGGTGGACGTTTGGAGATGTCTCCAGCCCATGGGTAGGGACTTCACCTTTCTTTTCTAATCCACACAAGTGCCATACCAGGATTGACCTTTTTTAGCTCCCTTGGTATTTCTAGATTCGGTGATGTCCTGTAAAATTGGAAACATAGCTATTTCTGATCATGTTGCAGTGTATTTGGAGGTTGAGATTAAGGGCAATGGATCAGATTCCTGGCATTGGTGAATGGATCCTTTTATACTCAAGGACAGTAAGTTTATCGAGTACCTCTTGAGTGAATTTAAAGCATTCTTGGCTATCAATTTGGGTACAGCTTAGTGACCCATCTATACTCTGGGAGACTGCCAAGGCCTATGCTGGGGGGATAATTATCTCTTATTCAGCCAGCCAGTGGCGACAGAAGGGAGAGCAGCAGCGTCTGCTTGCGGTATAGTTGAAGGCAGCCAAGCTGGCATATTTTGACAGGCCGCCAGTGTCTAAATTGCAGCGAGTCACAGCTCTCCAGGTTACTTTGAACTCCATGCTCACTCAGAAAAGTGCAGAGAGAACTCTCTTTCGCAAAACAAAGGCTGTTTGAGTATGGTGATCGGCTGGGCAAATACCTGGCATATCTGGCCAGGAGAAAGAGCGGCCCCTCAATCCATTACATTAGTCAGAGAAGATACTGGGATTCCTACCTGTGACTTTAAAAAGATCAATGCAGCATTTCAGAGATTTTACTCTGTACTACATCGTTCGGAATGCTGCAAGGATAGGTTGGCTAAGATGGAGTCTTTTTTAAGATCCTGGACCTTCCAGGTTTGACCTTGGAACAGGTGTCTCTTCTTAATATCCCCGTGACAGTGCAGGAGAGACAGGATGCGGTAAGACAGCTTCAAAGTGTGAAGGCACCCGGCCCTGATGGTCTTCTGAGTGAATTCTACAAAGAATTTATAAATATCCTGTCAGGGCTGATGCTGGACATGTACAACTATTCATACAGTCATGACTGCATCCCGCCATCCCTGAGAGAGGCTAACATCTCTCTCATTCTCAAGAGAGGGAAGATCCTGGAGGACTGTGCTTCGCATAGGCCTATTTCGCTGTTAAATTCAGACTTCAAAATTTTATCCAAGGCAGGGAACTATAGACCAGGGAGCCTGACGTCGGTGGTGGGCAAGTTGTTGGAGGAAATCCTGAGAGACATGGTGTACATGTATTTGGAAAGGCAAGGACTGATTAGGGATAGTCAACATGGCTTTGTGCATGGGAAATCATGTCTCACAAACTTGATATAGTTTTTTTGAAGAAGTAACAAAGAGGATTGATGAGGGCAGAGCAGTAGACGTGATCTATGTAGACTTGAGTAAGGCGTTTGACAAGGTTCCCCGTGGGAGACTGGTTAGCAAGGTTAGATCTCATAGGATACAGGGAGAGCTAGCCATTTGGATACAGAACTGGCTCAAATGTGGAAAACAGAGGGTGGTGGTGGAGGATTGTTTTTCAGACTGGAGGCTTGTGACCAGTGGAGTGCCACAAGGATCGGTGCTGGGTCCACTACTTTTCATCATTTATATAAATGATTTGGATGTGAGCCTAAGAGGTATAGTTAGTAAGTTTGCAGATGACACCAAAATTGGAGGGGTAGTGGATAGTGAAGAAGGTTACCCCAGATTATAACGGGATATTGATCAGATGGGCCATTTAAAAGGCAACTGGATGGGTATATGAATAAGGTTAAAAAAAATGACTGCAGATGCTGGAAACCAGATTCTGGATTAATGGTGCTGGAAGAGCACAGCAGTTCAGGCAGCATCCGAGGAGCAGTAAAATTGACGTTTCGGGCAAAAGCCCTTCATCAGGATACGAATAGGAAGGGTGTGGAAGGATATGGGCCAGGTGCTGGCAGGTGGGACTAGATTGGATTGGGATATCTGGTCAGCATGGACAAGTTAGACCAAAGGGTGTGTTTCCATGCTGTACATCTCTACGACTCTATGACACTTGGGCTGAGAAGTGGCAGGTGGAGTTTAATTTAGATAAATGCCGAGGTGCTGCATTTTGGGAAAGCAAATCTTAACAGGATTTATAGACTTAATGGTAAGGTCCGAGGGAGTGATGCTGAACAAAGAGACCTTGGAGTGCAGGTTCATAGCTCCTTGAAAATAGAGTCACAGGTAGATAGGTTAGTGAAGAAGGCATTTGGTATACTTTCCTTTATTGCTCAGATTATTGAGTACAGGAGTTGGGAGGTCAAGTTGTGGCATTGGTTAGGCTACTGTTGGGAATATTGCATGCAATTCTGGTCTCTTTCCTATTGGAAAGATGTTGTGAAACTTGAAAGGGTTCAGAAAAGATTTACAAGGATGTTGCTAGGTTTGGAGGATTTGAGCTATAGGGAAAGAATGAACAGGCTGGGGCTGTTTTCCCTGGAGAGTTGGAGGCTGAGGGGTGACCTTATCGAGGTTTATAAAATCATGAGGGGCATGGATAGGACAAAGTCTTTTCCTTGTGGTGGGGGAGTCCAGAACAAGAGGGCAGAGGTTTAAGGTGAGAGAGAAAAGATATAAAAGTGACCTAAGGGTTTTCATGTAGAGGGTGGTGCATGTATGGAATGAGCTGCCAGAGGAAGTGGTGGAGGCTGGTACAATTGTAACATTTAAAAGGCATCTGGATGGGTATATAAATAGGAAGGGTTTGGAGGGATATGGGCCAGGTGACTAGATTGGGTTGGGTTATCTGGTCGGCATGGACGAGTTGGACCGAATTGTGCTGTACATCTCTATAACTCTATGACTCTATGAATGGCTCAATTTATTCGAGCAAAGGTCTGCCGGAGAAGATCAGCTTGCTTAGCAGCAGTGTTATAGCTTTTAATGTTTCTTGGAACAAGAGATCAAGAAAAATTAATATCTCACTTCAAATCTCCTTTGAATGATATTTGAAACCTAGCAGTAATTGAAGGTTTGCCTTAATGCTGATCAGTTGAAATTGTTACACACCAAGCAAGCATAGACTGCATTGCAGATGAAATGTGAAGTGGAGATGCAGTCATTTTTATAATGTCAATAAACTTATGGCATCAGGCTATCTAACTATATTATACAGCCTTAGTACAATACTATACTTCATGGACAGTTGTACATTCTGATAGAGATGATGTGAAGGTGTGGGTGTTGGACTGGGGTGGACAAAGTTAAATATCACACAACACCAAGTTATTGTCCAACAGGTTTATTTGGAAGCACTAGCTTTCGGAGCGGTGCTTGTTTAATATATCATTTAATTTGCAAGACACTATAAGTTTTTGCTATAAATTCTGTTTTATGATCCTCTTCTAAAGCTACCTATGAAGGAGCAGTGCTCCAAAAGCTAGTGCTTCTAAGTAAACCTGTTGGACTATAATTTGGTGTTGTGTGATTTTTAACTTCTGATTGAGAGGTAGGGGTGCAGATACATTGTTCCTTGAAAGTGTCGTCACAGGTAGACAAGGTGGTGAAGAAGGCATTTGCTAATCTTGTTTCCATTGGCTAGAGCATTGAGTAATGGAGTTGGGACGTTATGTTCCTGCCGTGCAAGACATTGGTAAGGCTGCATTTGAAATACTGTGTACAATTCTGGTTACTCTGCTATAGGAAGGATGTTATTAAACTGGAAAGAGTGCAAAAAGGATTTATAAGAATGGTTCTGTGAATGGAGGGTTTGGGTTATAAGGAGAGGCTGGAAAGGCTGGGATGTTTTTCACTGGAGCATAGGACACTAAGGGGTGACCTTATAGAAGTTTGTAAAATCATGACAGGCATAGAGAAGATGAATAGCCATGCTCTTTTCCCCAGGGTAGGGGAATCCAAAACTAGAGGGTATAGGTTTAAGGTGAGAGGAGAAAGATTTAAAAGGGACCTGAGGGGCAACGTTTTCACACAGAGGGTGGTGTGGGTATGGATAGAGCTGCCAGAGGAAGTGATAGTGGAGGTTACACTTACAACATTTCAAACACATCTGGACAGGTACATAAATAGGAAATATTTAGAGGAATGCAGACCAAATGCAGGCAAATGAGACATGTTCAGTTTAGGAAATCTGGTCAGCGTGGATGACTTAGGCCAAAGGGTCTGTTCACAGGCTGTACGGCTGTTTGATTCTATGACTCTAAGAAGTTAACAGGATTTTAGCAAATAAAAGCATAATACTATGGAGGCTGGAAATCTGAAATAGCAATAGAACGTGCTGGAGAAATTCAGTAGGTCTGGCAGTATCTGTGGAGAAAGGAATAAAGTTAATGTTTCAAGACCAATATGATTCTTCTTCTGAACCCAAATTCAGAGTTCTGAAAAGGACTCATTTGGGAGTTGGAAAGTCTCCAACTCTGTTTCTGTCTCCGCCGATGCTGTTAGACTTGCTGAGTTTCTCCAGCAAGTTCCACGTTATGATTTTGACAATGTTGTGTTGTTTTGCATTCTATAATAATAAAAAAAACAAATAATAATTGCCTAGCAACTTGGACTGAATCTTTGAAGGATAGAGTCATAGAGACGTACAGCACAGAAACCGATCCTTCGGTCCAACTAATCCATGCCGACCAGATATTCTAAATTAATCTAATCCCATTTGCCAGCACTTGGCCCATATCCCTCTAAACCCTTCTTGCTCATGTACCCATCCTTTTAAATGTTGTAATTGTTGTACAGATGATGGACACCAGTTTCTTTTCTCTAATGGAGAATGATTTTTCCATTGTTTATCGAGTACATTCCACTGATATCACACAATTCCAAAAGGGTTGATCAGAGCAGTTTTTATATCTTTGGTCCCATCAATGGGTGTAGATCGGAAAAGAGGACAGTTTAGAACTGGAGAGGGGCTGAAAACTGGGGAATGTTGCCTAAACTTTTGATCACTGAATCGTAGGGTTATTACAGCCCAGAAGGAGACCATTTGGCCTGTCATGTCTGCACTGACTCTTCATTCATAGTCTTGCATTCATCAGGACAAGATTGCCAAATCTGGGTAATTGTTTTTCAGCACATTCCAAGTCCTGTCATATCAAATGGCAAATTAGAATCTCCAGACTCACAGCCAACCTCTGTGAAGCAACAGAGAAATACATCCCAAAACTGGGCTGAGCATCCATCGAAGGCTTGTTCAATAATTTATTGGTCAAATGAGATGCAACAGTGTCTACTTTCAAGCATCTGTGATGTTTCTTTGGACACTGCATGGGTTCCTATCTAAAGGCTCATGACATTCAGTGGAAGGTGCCCAACAATAAGTCTCATAAGGAGTAAAATAAACCAACAGTTAGAGCTCCGACTCTAGTAATGTGTTTAAGTTTTAAGTTTACTCCTTTCTAGTTTTCTTTCAAAAACGGTCATTTTTGAGTTGTACTGGGATTTATGTCCATTTCTGCATTGATACGTAATACAGGGTGAAAGGATATGTGTGTTTCTGGAGGATACAATGAGTGTTCACAGATATTTCCTGTCAGGCTCCTACATACCTCCACAGTTCTCCATGTTAGAATAGGGATATCAATTATCCTTCTCATGCGAACTCAGCTAACTCAGGGAAGCAGGAAAAGATTGATACACTTCTTCGGATCTTGGGAATTGATGATGTTTTCAATATTACCTCAATGATTATGGAATAATTGAAAATAATTGGCTGAGGAAGAGAGTAGAACTCCCATACGTAACATTAGATACATCGGGTGGAATCTGACCAGTCCAGTGGAGTGGGAGGTAGCCAATAAGGAAGATAAAGGGACTTACTTGGGGCAAGTTCCAGGTAACACTGCAGGCTTCAAGATGTTAGGTTGTCCTCCCTTTGAGTCTGGGGCCCTGGCAGGAACCTGTTCATGTCTGCTATAATGTTCCTAGTGTTCATCTAAATACTTCATAAATGTCTTAAAAGTTCCCACCTTTACCATTCTTTAAGGCAGTGAGCACTAGTTGCTTTTTCCTCAAATCCCCTTCCAACCTCCTGCTCCTTTACTTTAAAACTGTACCCTGGTTACCCACCCCTCTACAAAGAAGAACAGTTTCTTCCTATCTGCCTTATCCATGCCCTTCATAATTTTGTACGCCTCAATCAGGCTGGCCCCCCTCAGCCTTCTGTGCTCTAAGGAAAGCAGAGCAGCCTATCTCACTTCTCTTCATAGCTGAATATCTCTAGCCCAGCAAATATCTTCCCTGCACACTCTCTGGTCTATTTACATCCTTCCTGTAGCATGGCAACTAGAACTGCATATTCTATGCTGGCCTAACATGACATATAGTTCCATCATAGCCTGCTAACCCTTGTATTCAGTGTCTTGACTAATGAAGGTAAATATCCTATTTGTCATTTTAAATATTTTATCTACCTGTCCTGTTGCCTTCAAAGATCTCTGATCCTTTGTATTTCCTAGGGTCCGACCATTTGACGTGTTCTTTTTTACCTTGTTAGCCAACCAAAACGCATCACTTTACAGTTTTCAGGATTAAATTCCATTTGCTACTGTTCAGCCCATCTAACCAGCCTGTCTACATCATCCTGTAGTCTAAGGCTTTCCACTTTGCTATTTATCACATCGTCAATTTTCATGTCATCAGCAATCTTGGACATTGCATCCAGTTCTCAGCCAGAGAGTTCTCAGTTGGAAATTGGCGGGTACGATGTTGTGGGGATAACTGAGACGTGGCTTCAAGTGGTCAGGGCCTGGGAAATGAATATTCAAGGCTATTGGTGCTATCGAAAGGACAGACTAACTGGCAGAGGGGGTGGGTTGGCTCTGTTGGTGAGGAATGATATTCAATCCCTTGCAAGGGGGGACTTAGAATCAGGAGATGTAAAGTCAGTATGAATAGAGCTGAGAAATTCTAAGGGTAGAAAGACTCTAATGGGAGTTACCTAGAGGCCCCCAAACAGTGGTCTGGATGTAGGGTGTAAGTTGAATAAGGAGTTGAAACTGGCCTGTTGCAAAGGTATTACTACAGTTGTTATGGGGGATTTCAACATGCAGGTAGACTGGGAGAATCAGGATGGTACTGGACCCCAAGAAAGGGAGTTTGTAGAGTGTCTCTGAGATGGATACTTAGAACAGCTTGTACTGGAGCCTACCAGGGAGAAGGCAACTCTAGATCGGGTGCTGTGCAACGAACCGGATTTGATCAGGGACCTCGAAGAAAAGAAGCCATTAGGAGGTAGTGACCAGAATATGATAATTTTTTATCTGGAATTAGAGAGGGAGAAGGGAGAATTGGAAGTGTCAGTATTGCAGTTGAACAAAGGGAACTATGGAGCTATGAGGGAGGAGCTGACCAAAGTTCAATGGTTCAATCCCCTAGCAGGGATGGCAGTGGAACAACAATGGCAGGTATTTCTGGATATAATGCAGAAGATGCAGGATCAGTTCATTCCAAAGAGGAAGAAAGATCCTAAGGAGAGGCAGGGATGGCCCTGGCTGATGAGGGAAGTTAAGGACTGTATAAAGATAAAAGAGAAGTATGTCATAGCAAAGATGAGTGGGAAGCTGGAGGACAGGGAAACATTTAAAGAGCAACAGAGGATTAACTAAAAAGGCAATATGCCGAGAAAAATAAAGAGGTACGAAGGCAAACTGGCTAAAAATATAAAGAAGGATAGTAAAAGCTTTTTTAGGTATGTGAAAAGAAAAATAAGTGGTTAAGACTAGAATTGGGCCCTTGAAGACAGAAACAGGTGAATTTCTTATGGGGAACAAGAAAATGGCAGAAGAGTTGAATAGGTACAATGGATCTGTCTTCACTGGGGAAGACACCAGCAATCTCCCAAATGTAATAGTCACTGAAGGACCTAGGAAAATAGATGAACTGAAGGGAATTTATATTAGGCAGGAAATGGTATTGGATAGACTGTTAGGTCTGAAGGCTGATAAGTTCCTGGGACCTGATGGTCTGCATCCCAGGGTACTTAAGGACGTGGCTCTAGAAATCGTGGGCGCATTGGTAATCATTTTCCAATGTTCTATATATTCAGATCAGTTCCTGTGGATTGGAAGGTGGCTAATGTTGTCCCACCTTTCAAGAAAGGAGGGAGAGAGAAAACAGGGAATTATAGACTGGTTAGCCTGATGTCAGGGGTGGGAAAGATGCTGGGGTCAACTATAAAGGATGAAACTACAACTCGTTTGGATAGCAGTAACAGGATAGGTCAGAGTCAGCATGGATTTATGAAGGGGAAATCATGTTTTACTAATCTTCTGGAATTCTTTTAGGATGTAACTATGGAGATGGACAAGGGAGAGCCAATGGATGTAGTGTACCTGGACTTTTGGAAAGCCTTTGATAAAGTCCCACTTAGGAGATTAGTCAGCAAAATTAGGGCAAATGGTATTGGGGGAAAAATACTGACTTAGATTGAAAATTGGCTGGCTGACAGGAAACAAAGCGTAGTGATAAACGGCTCCCTTTCGGAATGGCGGGTGGTGACCAGTGGGGTACAACAAGATTCGGTGCTGGGACTGCAGCTGTTTACAATATACATTAATCATATAGATGAAGGCATTAAAAGTAATATTAGCAAATATGCTGATGACACAAAGCTGGGTGGCAGGGTGAAATGTGAGGACAATGTTATGAGAATACAGGGTGACCTGGACAGGCTAGATGAGTGGACGGATGCATGGCAGATGCAGTTTAATGTGGATAAATGTGGATAAAAGTTATCCACTTTGGTGGCAAGAACAGGAAGGCAGATTACTATCTAAATAGAGTCAAGTTAGGTAAAGGGGAAGTACAACGAGATCTAGGTGTTCGTGTACATCAGTCAATGAAAGCAAGCATGCAGGTACAGCAGGCAGTGAAGAAAACCAATGGCATGCTAGCCTTCATAACAAGAGGAATTGAGTATAGGAGCAAAGAGGTCCTTCTGCAGCTGTACAGGGCCCTGGTGAGACTGCACCTCGAGTATTGTGTGCATTTCTGGTTTCCAAATTTGAGGAAGGACATTCTGGCTATTGAGGGAGTGCAGCGTAGGTTCACGAGGTCAATTTCCGGAATGGTGGGACTATCATATGTTGAAAGATTGGAGCGACTGAGCTTGTATATACTTGAGTTTAGAAGGATGAGAGAGGATCTGTTTGAGAGGTATAAGATTATTAAAGGATTGGACACTCTGGAGGCAGGAAGCATGTTTCCGCTGATGGGTGAGTCTAGAAGCAGAGGACACAGTTTAAAAATAAGGGTTACGCCATTTAGAACAAAGTTGAGCAGAAACTTCTTCATGCAGAGATTGGTGGGCATATGGAATGCTATGCACCAAAAGGCAGTGAGGCTCTGGATACTTTCAAGAAAGAGATGGATAGAGCTCTTAAAGATAGTGGAATCAAGGGTTATGGGGATAAGGCAGGAACAGGATACTGATTGTGGATGATCAGCCGTGATCATAATGAATGGTGGTGCTGGCTTGAAGGGCTGAATGGCCTATTCCTGCACCAATTATCTATTGTCAGAGAAAGGAACTTGAAAAGGATGATTTAATAACTGCAGTTGGGTTTGAGAAGGCTGGTGGGATATTTGTTACCGTAATGACATTTCTGCTCTATAAGGATAGTGTGGACTATTTATCTCTCTAAGCGTAGTAAAAGTAAACCTAAACCTAAATCAATCAGAAATAAACGGAACACAGGAATCACAATAAAAATAAATATATTGCAAGATTACATAAATTTAAGGCAAGTTTCTAAACTTGGCAGGCTCCACTCATGTAGGGGGAAGGTAGTTCAAAACTGAACAATCTTACTGAAAAAAATTGGACTGTTGTAATAATAAATATCAATCAAGCATCTACTTCATACTTATTAAAAATAAGGAATATGGCACACCCAACTTGACCATGCTGTGGAGGGATAAACTGCTCAGACAGATGTTGGCGATATGATAGTATAGTACTTGGGAATATACTCAAATTGTTGAAGAGTTCAAGAATTTTGCTGCTATTAAATCTATTATAAGATCAAATCTGGAACTGACCCCAGTCCTGGTTATTTCAGGAGATATTTCTGGTTTAAAGGTTAACCCTTCGGAGCTAAATTTATAGGACTGAGCCGGCTAATGGATAAAAGGGTAATGTTACAGACTTGGAAGGGCCAGAACATGATGGATGGCAGTAGGAAAATGGAGTAATGGAAAGAGAATCTGATTTAAAAAGAGATTCAGTTGTATTTCAAATTCAATTAAGGTTTAATTTTTCAAAAGTAAAATTTCAAATATTTTCAAAAATGTGAACTTTACTTGAGAAGAAATGTACCATTTGTAACTCTGAAGACTTGTGGTTATTCCAAATTTCAATTCAATTACTTCATTTAGTGATGACAGTGTTAAATGTGAAGGTTTCCATAGCCAGCATTTAATATAGGTGGGATGGTTTTTACCTTTGCTGCTTTCTCAGTTGGACTATTGGAGGTGCCAATATAAGTTGACATTCGTCAGTTGTTTTAAACCCACTGCTATTGGCTGCTGTGCCTGGAGTCTAAGGATCTACATTGTCTAAGAATTTGCTAGACGAACAAGGAAAGATTCTCTTTATGATTGGAAATAATATTCCTCCATTTCTTACCAGGATTTCTTCTCATTCCACAGGCACTCACCACCCTCTACTATTCCAGCTAAACATTAATTTATCCTGTGGGAGCACTGAGTCATAGAGTCACAGAGTTGTACAGCATGGAAGTAGACCCTTCTGTCCAACTTGTTCATGCTAACCAAATATCCTAAATTAATCGAGTTCCGTTTACCGGCATTTGGTCTATTATCCCTCTAAACCTTTTCTATTCATGGACCCATCCAGATGCCATTTAAGTGTTGTAATTGTACCCACCTCCATCACTTCCTCTGGCAACTCGTTCCATACACATACTTCCCTCTGCATGAAAACTTTATCCCTCAGGTCCCTTTTAAATCTTTCCCTTCCCACTTAAACCTGTGTCCTTTAATTTGGACACTGGATCCTATGAATCTTGACTCTTCACCTTGTCCATGGCTCTCCTGATTTTATAAACTTCTACAAGTTACCCCACAGCCTTTGACGCTCCAGGGAAATTAGCCGCAGCCTATTCAGCCTCCCCCTATTACTCAAACCCTCCAACCCAGCAACATCCTTGTAAATCTTTTCTGAACCCTTTCAAATTTAACAACATCCTCCCTGAAGCAGAGAGACCAGAATTGAACAGTGTTCCAACAGTGGCCTAAACAATCTCCTGTACAGCTGCAACATGACCTCCCAACTCCTATACTCAAGGCACAGACTAGCAAAGGCAAGTGTACCAAACCCTTTCTGCACAACCCTGTCCACCTGCAACTCCACCGTCAAGGAACTATGGAACTACAGTGACATTAGGTGGCCTGTTTGCAAATTGGAGAGTTTGACCCTCCCTTTGTTTCATAGGCCCGTACATTCACCTCCTGATGCTGCCTGGCTTACTGTGTTCTTCCAGCGTCCTGCCTGTCTATAAATATTCACCCTTAGCAGGAATCATGATGGAGGAGAAAGTGAGGATTCCTGAAGAAGGGCTTATGCCCGAAACGTCGATTCTCCTGTTCCCTGGATGCTGCCTGCTCCGCTTTTCCAGCAATACATTTTCAGCTCAGCAGGAATCATGATATCAATCATAGAATCTCTACAGTGTGAAAACAGGCCATTTGGCCCAACAAGTCCACACCAACCCTCCGAAGAGTAACCCAGCCAGACCCATTCCTTTACCCTATTACTCTACATTCAATACCTCTAACCTATGCATCCCTGAACACTACGGGCAATTTAGCTCAGCCAATTCACCCAACCTGTGGATTGAGGAAGGAAACCGGAGCACCCGAAGGAAACTTGCACAGACATGGGAAGAATTTGCAAACTCCACACTGCCGCTGGAGTTGAACCCAGGTCTCTGGCGCAGTGAGGCAGCAGTGCTAACCACTGAGCCATAATTCTTTCCCTTTAGCACAGACTGTGTAAACCGACTCAACTCCTTTAATTTTTCCGTTTGCCGGTGAAAACCGCCAAGCCTTTGGGGAAGCCAGAATCATGACATTTTATATTTTAAAAATGAAAATCAGCCTGAAACTGATAACTGCTTTCAGGTTACAGTCAATGCTCCTGGCTAATGAAGATTGGAAAGTATTGGATTACTGAAATGTCACCTTCTTTGCAGAACAAAGAAATGCACTTTTCTGCTCAAGGGCACGGAGTGCTAAGGCAGAAAATGAAACATTTGTAGGTGGTTTTCTTTCACACAATAGGGCAATGGTGATTAGGGAGTGGCTGCTTTCTTGACTTGGAACCAGGTTGTGATAAGAGCTGCAGTGTTTTGCTCTCCTGGATTTGCTGCCTGGAGCAAGTCCAATTCAAGCTTTCCCATCATGAAGGTGAACAGATCTTCGCAATCCTAATGCATTGTGTTTATGAGCAAACCAGTGAAACCCCACTCGTCCCAACTGTTTCAATTGGAATTGACATTTACTGAAATGTCAGAATGTCACAGCCATAGTGCTGCTGCTCAGTAAGATGACAGGAAGGGGGATGCTGGATTCAGTCAGGCTGCCAAGTTGGGAACTGTTCGCACAGGGTTTTGATTCTTTCCTCGCCAAAGGGATTGGGAAATTACCACAAGATTAAAACAACCCACATCCCTTCAGAACAACTCAAAAAATTCCATGGGATCATTAATTGGAAATCGCTGTCAGCTATCACATGAAGTAATGTGGTGGTGTGGGGACCTGGGTTTGCTTCCAGTCTCCGGGCAACTATCTGTGTGGAATTTGTACATTCTCCCCGTGTCTGTGTGAGTTTCCTCCAGGTGCTCTGGTTTCCTCCCACTGTCCAAAGGTGTGCAGGTTAGGGTAGATTGGCCATGCTAAGTTGCCCTTAGTGTCCAGGTATGTGCAGCTTAGGTGGGTTATCCATGGTAAATGTGGGGTTATGAGGATCTGATGGGTGTTTGGATCTCAATGGGATGTTCTTCAGAGGGTCGATGCAGACTCGATGGGCTGAATGGCCTCTATCTTCACTGTAGGATTCTATGATTCTTAAAAAAATACATCCATGGGGCAGCCAAAGCTGCCAATGCTTTAACATGGTGTTGTGGGTTGAGGTAGTGTCCCTATCCCTGGACCAAAAGGCCTGGGTTCAAATCCCATCTGCTCCTCTGTTGTGTAATAACATCTCTGAACAGGTTGATTAGAAAAACAGGTTAAATGAAACAGAAATTAAGTGCCATGTGAAGGCTATTGTGGCACAGTGGTAGTGTACCGACCTCTGAGCATGGAGGTGTATGTTCAAGTCCTACCTGCTCCAGAAGTGTGTAATACCATTTCCGAACAAGTGATTAGATAATATATGAGATACTATGTGACACATTGGAGGTGTCCCTATCTCTGAGCCAGGAGGCCTGGGTTCAAGTCCCACCTACTCTAGATATGTGTCTGAACAGGTTGATTAAAAAAAAATCTTAAATGCCAGGTGTCACACACATTGAAATAAAAGCAAAGAATCTTGGATGCTGGAAATCTGAAACAAAATCAGAGAATGTTGGAGAAACTCAACTTCTGTAAAGAGAAAACAAGAGTTAACTTGTTGAGTCCACTGATCCTTCAGTTTGCAAAAAAACGTGGGAGATCCTTTACAAGAATCGCGATAAAGGATAGAAACATTTATTTAAAATGTGAGGAAAATATATCATTCTGTCAAACTGTGAGTAAAACTGGAATTGTTATTAAAGTTGCAGACACCGGAAGTCATTGAGCAAAACTTTTAAAGAAGTGGAAATCATTTTTTAAAGCTGCAGATACAGGATTCATATAAGGAAACTACAAGAATTGCAGGCATTCTCTATTTTACCCCCTCAAAGGTGGGAATCCTTCATTTTAGCCCCAAGAAAGTAAGAATCCTCCATTGTAGCCACTCATTGGAGGGAAACCTCTAGGCATAACAGCAAGTACCAGTGGAATTACGATTATTGCAAAGTAACTCTTTAAAGCAAGTAAAATGTACAATTGGACAAGAAAACCATGCAACTGGAAATATTGATCGGAACATCTAGGTTTGCATACAGGTCAAAAAGGAACTTGGAATTGGACATCTTGGAGTAAACAGTTTCTGAGAAACAGAATATCTTTCAAATTAGAGGTAAATCCAAAACTGAATAAGTAAATACACTTTCATATGGAGTTGGGAGTATAGCTTGTACGTTATGGCTTGCCACGGGGTCCTGAAAGTCTTTAATAAGTCTTTAATACCCAGAACTAATAAAATTCTTGAATATATAATAGAAGAATTCAATGACCAGTGAATCCATAGATGATTTCATTCATGGTCTCGAATATTTAGTGGAGAGATATGATTCTGGACACTTGAGGTCGTAATTTAGAAGAGAGATAGATTTGTACAAAATATTGAAGAGTCTTTGTCAGATTTATTGTAGCCCAAAGATCAAATGGTTCAAGTGAAGAATCCCACCAGGCATAGACAGTAGTCAGTTATTAGAAGTGAGTGCTTGGTCTCTCACACTGTAGGTCACTTTCTGAAAATGTGCTGATGCAGTTTCAGTAATGCAATAAATCAAATAGTTGCCCATGCCAAAAGATTAATGAAGTAGAACAGTTTACAGCAGATAACCTAAAATGTTCCTAAGGGAAATAGATGATCTAGAGCTGACATTTTTGCAACTGAAATTTATTACAATGGTCATTTTACAAATTTCACGTTAGATGCTCGGATGTTATAAGATAGTGATCTAGGGCTGAGAAAATACTGTCTACAGTTCACAACAGTTCAGGAGATAAAGCACTTAAGATTAAAGTATGCTACAAGCAATTCTCCAATATGGGGAACACCAAATAGTTGGAAAACTAAACAATCTTTGCAATCAAGAATTCTCACTCTTGAGGATGGCAAGTGTTGGTAACTCATATTACTCTGATTACAGTAGGGGGTGTGAATGATGGCGACATTGAAGGGGGTTAAGGTGAGGGGTAGGATTTGGAGGAAACATTGTTTCCAAGTTTTCCAGTAGCACCGAACACGTTTTATTTCTGCCTTCAAGTGCATGTTTTGACTCAGTGACTATCTGAGGCCATAAACAGCAATAAACAAAGAGTTGTCCCGTCTCCTGTTTATAAAAATATTTACTCAATGTTACTTTGGAATTCCCAGAACAGGGATACACTATAAATAAATAGAAATATTTGGAGCAAACTATGTAAGATTGCACAATAATGATGGCCTACAATTAATCCAATCAAAACCTTGAGAATGCTGTTTATTCTATTGAACAAATCACAACTGGAATGGGAATATGGGAGATGCTGGACAAAATAAGAGTCTTCTGTTTTTTATAATGGAATGTACATGAGGTTTTAACAAACAGAACTCAAAAGATTGTTTTTCCTTCAAGTCTCCATCTTCCTGGACTTATTTCTTAGGTTCCACTGTGCTTTTGGTTTATCCCTCCCCATCCACCTTTGCATTACTTTGAGCAATATCACCTAATGCAAGGGTGTATGCAAGACTGTTCTCAGTCCTTTGCAATAGAAAGATGAGGGCACTACAGGCTGGCCAGGCTCTAACCTCTCCTCTCCAAAGAGGAAGTGACTTTCTTCCAGATAACATGGCTGCGATGCCAATCTATGATAAGCCGATGCAAATCCTGATGAAGGGTCCTGACCCAAAACGTCAACTTCCCTGCTCCTCTGATGCTGCCTGACCTGCTGTGCCTTTCCAGCTCCACATTTTATCAAATGCAAATTGTATGTTTCATCGACCAGATACAAAACTTCCTGAGTATTTATGACACATAATGGGCCAATTTTGGTTTCACATTAAAGTTTAGGAATGTTGAGAACACTGTGTCTCATTGCCATATTATTTCCTGTGGCAGTGACATGTTTGTTGATTCTCAGGGTGTGGTCATCATTGGTTAAGCTGTAATTATTACCCATCCCTCATTTTCATGAGAAAGTACTAGTGGAGCTTTATTTTGAACATAATACGTAAGGAATATAAGCAGGAGTTGCATATTCAGCCCATTGGGCTCGCTGAAGCATTTCAATGACATCATGGCTGATCTTCTATCTCAACAACATTTTCCTGCCCTGTCCTCATATCTCTTGATGATGTTAATATGCAGAAATCAATAGATCACAGTCTTGAACGCAATCAAGAGCAGAACTTCCTGGGACAGAGAATCTGAGTCAAGAAGCTTCCTCCAATCTTAGTCCTAAATAAGCTGACACTTATCCTAGAACCATACCCAAGCCAGGGGAAACATCCTTCCTGTGTCTATGCTGTCAAGTTCTGTAAGAAGTTTGCAAGTTTGGGTAAAATCACCTCTTATTCTACACCAGTCACTTGACTTGCCTACCAATCAGCATCCTTTTTCTCCTGCACTGTAAGTTGACGTGATCGTTTGAAATTTGGCATTCTTGCATTTGGCCTGATGAGTGGAAGACAAAAGGTTACAGCAAATATTGGAAAAGCAAATCAGAGCAGGGCTTACACACTGAATGGTAAGGTTCTGGGGAGTGTTGCTGAACAAAGAGACCTTGGAGTGTAAATTCATAGCTCCTTGAAAGTGGAGTTGCAGGTAGATAGAATAATGAAGACGTTTGGTATGCTTTCCTTTATGGGTCAGAGCATTGAGTATAGAAGTTAAGAGGTCATGTTGCAGCTGTACAGGACATTAGTTAGGTCTTTTTAGAATATTGCATGCAATTCTAGTCTCCTTTCTATTGGAAAGGATGTTGTGAAACTTGAAAGGCTCAGAAAAGATTTACAAGGATGTTGCCAGGGTTGCAGGGTTTGAGCTACAGGGAGAGGCTGAATAGAGTCATAGAGTCATAGAGATGGACAGCATGGAAACAGACCCTTCGGTCCAACACGTCCATGCCGACCAGATATCCCAACCCAATCTAGTCCCACCTGCTAGCACCCAGCCCATATCCCTCCAAACCCTTCTTATTCATATACCATCCAGATGCCTTTTAAATGTTGCAATTGTATCAGCCTCCACCACTTCCTCTGGCAGCTCATTCCATACACACACCACCCTCTGTGTGAAAAAGTTGCCTCTTAGGTCTCTTTTATATCTTTCCCCTCTCACCCTAAACCTATGTCCTCTAGTTCTGGACTCTCCAATGCCAGGGAAAAGACATTGCCTATTTATCCTATCCATGCACCTCATAGTTTTGTAAACCTTTATAAGGTCACCCCTCAGCCTCTGATGCTCCAGTACTCAATATTCTGACCAATAAACGAAAGTATACCAAACGCTTTCTTCACTATCCTATCTACCTGCAACTCCACTTTCAAGGAGCTATGAACCTGTACTCCAAGGTCTCTTTGTTCAGCAACACTCCCTAGGACGTTACCATTAAGTGTATAAGTCCTGCTAAGATTTGCTTTCCCAAAATGCAGCACCTCACATTTATCTGAATTAAACTCCATCTGCCACTTCTCAGCCCATTGGCCCATCTGGTCCAGATCCTGTTGTAATCTGAGGTAACCCTCTTCACTGTCCACTAAACCTCCAGGCTCGGGTTGTTTTTCCTGGAGTGTTGGAGGCTGAGGGGTGACCTTATAACGGTTTATAAAATCATGAGGGGAATGGGTAGGATAAATAGACAGGATTTTTTCCCTGAGATGTAGGAGTTCAGAACTAGAGGGCATAGGTTTAGGGTGAGAAGGGAAAAATTTAAAAGGGGCAGCTTTTTCACGCAGAGTGTGGTGCATGTGTGGAATGAGCTGCCAGAGGAAATGGTGAAGGCTGGTACTATTACAGCATTCAAAAGGCACCTGGATGGGTATATGAACAGGAAAGGTTTAGAGGGATATGGGCTAAGTGCTGGCAAATGGGACTAGATTAGGTTGGGATAAACATGTGAATAAAAAGAGAATGATTGACTTAGTGATGGGTTGCAAAAACTGATGAGATAATGCTATGGGATAGACTGATATGAAGAGCCTACTTGTGGCAGTGGTGAGGCATAGTATGGGGTGTGGCGAAGGTTGCAGAGTGTGGGGTGTCATAAAGTGAGGTAGATAATGATGAACTTGCAGATGTGAGGGAAGGAAGGGAAAAGGGGAAGCAAGACACAGGATGGTGGAAAAGGAGAAAGATTGACATCTGTGTTATCTGGAAAGCGAACACAAAGCAAGGTCGTGAGAACAAAGGCTTCATTTGAGAAAAGGGAAATCCTGCCATTTTTCTAACATGATTGAGAAAATCTAAATAGAACTTGGGCATATAATATAGCTCTACCTCTTAAAGACCAGAGAGTTTGACAGAAATATTTATCAGAAGAAATTTTTCCTTAGATTTTGGGTTTTTGGTTCAATTCCAGGACATAAGAGAACAGTTTTAATATCTACAGATAACCTTTCTGTGTCCAATATATGTGCCTGTTAAGTTTTGGAAAGCATCAGAATTTGAATAAGTTTTTCTCAAGCATGAGGGAAACCTGAAGGGAATTATCAGGTTGAAATAATTAGGGGTATTTGGAATGAAAGGAAAGATTAAAAATCCTACATGACAAGTTAACCTGAATGTTCTATGACATGTATACATTGGAAGAACAGTTGACCTTGTTTAAAAGTCAATTCCTGACCTTCGGTCAAAAAGTCATTACCTTTTCCATATATCTCCTGTATATGTTGACCTTAGATGTTAAACAAAAGTATTCAAACTCTTTGAACTTACCCAGAGTTTACCTCTGAATTTGCTCTGGACCAAACTGAATCATAGTCTATCATCGAACCCAACTGTTCAGGCCCTTGTGTCTGCAAGTGAGAATATCTGATGTCAAAGCTACCACCTCACTGGTGTGGACTGTGTTCCTGCCAATCCCACCCTCTTATGTTATCAAGGAGGTCTGGTTAATACAGTTAAAATTTCCAGTCACTGGGATTGCAGGATGGATGAGCATTGTACAACAACTAGGAAATTCAAGATTTGAAGAGGAGAAGTTGGAGATTAAAGGAAGCACAATGTGCAAACAGAGGAGAGCCTAACTCCTGGCCACCACTGGAGGTTGTAAAATCATAGAACATAGAACATAGAACATAGAAGAATACAGCGCAGTACAGGCCCTTTGGCCCTCGATGTTGCGCCGATCCAAGCCCACCTAACCTATACTAACCCACTATCCTCCATATACCTATCCAATGCCCGCTTAAATGCCCATAAAGAGGGAGAGTCCACCACTGCTACTGGCAGGGCATTCCATGAACTTACGACTCGCTGAGTGAAGAACCTACCCCTAACTTCAGTCCTATATCTACCCCCCCTTAATTTAAAGCTATGCCCCCTTGTAATACCCGACTCCATACGTGGGAAAAGGTTCACACTGTCAACCCTATCTAACCCCCTAATCATCTTGTACACCTCAATCAAGTCACCCCTAAACCTTCTTTTCTCTATTGAAAACAGCCCCAAGTGTCTCAGTCTTTCCTCATACGATCTTCCTTCCATACCAGGCAACATCCTGGTAAACCTCCTCTGCACCCGTTCCAGTGCCTCCACATCCTTCCTATAGTATGGCGACCAAAACTGCACACAATATTCCAGATGCGGCTGCACCAGAGTCTTATACAACTGCATCATGACCTCAGGACTCCGGAACTCAATTCCTCTACCAATAAAAGCCACCCTCACCCTCACCATATGCCTTCCTCACCGCACTATTTACCTGGGTGGCAACTTTCAGAGATCTGTGTACATGGACACCAAGATCCCTCTGCTCATCCACACTACCAAGTATCCGACCATTAGCCCAGTACCCCATCTTTTTGTTATTCTTCCCAAAGTGAATCACCTCACACTTAGCTACATTGAATTCCATTTGCCACCTTTCTGCCCAGCTCTGCAGCTTCTCTATATCCTGCTGTAACCTGCCACATCCTTCCTCACTGTCAACAACTCCTCCGACTTTCGTATCATCTGCAAACTTGCTCACCCAACCTTCTAACCCCTCTTCCAGGTCATTTATAAAAATGACAAACAGTGAAAATTTCCAGGGGAAATGGGGGAAAGTCCCATTTTCCAACAAGTGTTGAATGATGAGACAAGATTCTCACCATTGGGCAGTGGGAGGCCCTACTGGGATGGACTACCACTCGTTATCACCCTCGTCACTACCTAATCAAACCTCACTAACATGCAGGTTCCTATTTTCCGAATTGCTGACTAGAAACTAGACGTTAAGGATCCCCAGCATGAAAGTCAGAGAGAACCAAGTGACTCCAACTCACCGCTCGCTCCTTTGGGCATCCATCGTGAACACCCAGCATCAGCATCCTAATGGGCAGTGGTCACATGTTCAGGGACCTTGGCATCTGGCATATGCCAGCCTCATTGTATCAACATGGCACATGCCTGATCCACCTGCACTTTGGGGCAGACTGGCACCGCTTCTTGTAATGCTGTTGCCAGGACACTTTGTGTGCAAGGACAGAAACCCAACTCATGGGTTAGCCCCTGCTGCATCTCAGGATGGCTTGCTTATTCTCTTAGGACTCATTCATTTTGTGCCTACTTTGATGCTCATAGCTTCCCCGCCTTACCTTGCCTTTTAGTCATTCGCCTCCTGATAAAGCCCCACAGTACCCTGTCTTTCCTTGCTGTTTTACACAGACACAAAGGTGGACAGCTTGCCAGCTATGATCAGTCTGGAGGGTGGACATGCTGCTATGTGGCACCATGTTATTGCAATCTCACCCACAGCATGTGCCAGCACCCCATCCAACAAAAACGCACTTGCATGCACTTCAAGCAAATAGCCACATCTCACAAGTCAAAGAGGAGTAGGCCTCAGTCAAGACAAAGGGGGGTCTACTGTCAGCTAGGGTGTGAGTTAGTCATGGCCATTGTTTGTGATCAATCCACAGGCTAGTGTATGCTCAGTTGTCCACTTTTGTCAGTCATTCTCACCCCAAGGGTTGGGCGCGATGTACTGTACACACGTTGTGCTGACAGGGCCATGCGTTCAGTTCATCAACAGAATAGGTTTCCTTCCGGCAATGTGCACACCATCTGTAATCATCGGCACACATCTTGAAAGGCTGTGTCCAGAAAACTGCCATGCCACCTACATCTGTGAGAACTCTCGCGTTGCTGCTGCATTTGTGAGGTTGGTTGCTGGGGGACACATGCCTTGTGAGGTTGGTTGCTGGGGGACAAGGGCTACCCTCAGTGAACATGGGCGAAGACTCACCCACACAAGCCCTTGACTGAGGCCAAGTGCAGATACAATGCAGTCCATTCTCTGATCAGAGCCGCTGTGGAGCAGATGACAGGCCTGCAGAAGATCAGGATCTGACAATTGGCTGTATCTAGGGGAGGCAGCATAGTCCGGACAGAGTGTGCTGCACAATCTTTAAACACTGTGCTCTACATAATTGGAGCAGACGAGGAGGGGGCTGTGATGGAGGCTGAAGAGCTGAGAGAGCAGGAGCAGTCTTCCAAGGAGGATGGGAAGACTTTGAGCCGGAGGAATGTCACCTTCAGCGTGATGGAGCATGACAGCATCAGGCACAACATGCCAAGCAGGATGGAAACGATTGCTGGGTCCAATAGATGTGAGCTGGGGGAAGTGATCATTCAATGTCTGTAAATTAATTGTTGTTTGAAAGCCAGGCCGCCCATTTCGGTTCCAAGAGGTAATCTTCAGCAATTTCAGTTTCTGGGTTTTCTGTTAGCTTTCACTGCTGTTGTATAACAGTGATTTGTTTCGAAGGGGTCCTATATATGATGGCCACACACTGAATAATGATAAAGTGCTGGGCTTCAGTGGACGTTGGGGAAGGAGTGGCATTAACTTAGAGAGGGATGTGAGATGGGATGCAGCTAAGGATGGGCAAGCTGTGTGACCTGGTGCTTAAACAGCAGTAGATGTAGCAATGTGCAGTGTGTGTGTGTATGTGCAGTGTGTGTGTGTATATGTGCAGTGTGTGTGTGCGTTTGTGTGTGTACGTGCAGTGTGTATGTGTGTGTGCAGTGTGTGTGCTTGTTTGTGTCTGTGTGTGTATGTGTATCTGTGTGTGTGTGTGCGCAGTGTGTGTGCCTGTGTGTATCTATGTCTGTGTGTGTACGTGCAGTGTGTGTGCCTGTGTATGTGTTTGTGTCTGTGTGTATGTGTATCTATATGTGTGTCTGTGTAAAAATGAATCAGCTGTGCTACCTTGGTTTGGTTTGAGGCTGCTGACCTACGATGTGGATAGTGAAGGGCAGCTCTAGACTGCTGGTGCCTGGCCAGGTGCAGAGCTGGAGTTGAAAGATGGCACTGGTGCTAGTAAAATGGCAGCATTGGAACTTCACCAACACATTCCACCCTGACCTTAAATTTACCTGGACCATCTCTGACACCTCCCTCCCCTTCCTGGACCTCTCCATCTCCATCAGTGACGACCGACTTGACACTGACATCTTCTACAAACCCACCGACTCCCACAGCTACCTGGATTACACCTCTTCCCACCCTACCTCTTGCAAAAATGCCATCCCGTATTCCCAATTCCTCCGCCTCCGCCGTATCTGCTCCCAGGAGGAGCGGTTCCACCATAGAACACACCAGATGGCCTCCTTCTTTAGAGACCGCAATTTCCCTTCCCACGTGGTTAAAGATGCCCTCCAACGCATCTCATCCACATCCCGCACCTCCGCCCTCAGACCCAACCCCTCCAACCGCAACAAGGACAGAACGCCCCTGGTGCTCACCTTCCACCCTACCAACCTTCGCATAAACCAAATCATCCGCCGACATTTCCGCCACCTCCAAACAGACCCCACCACCAGGGATATATTTCCCTCCCCACCCCTCTCCGCCTTCCGCAAAGACCGTTCCCTCCGTGACTACCTGGTCAGGTCCACGCCCCCCTACGACCCACCCTCCCATCCTGGCACTTTCCCCTGCCACAGCAGGAACTGTAAAACCTGCGCCCACACCTCCTCCCTCACCTCTATCCAAGGCCCCAAAGGAACTTTCCACATCCATCAAAGTTTTACCTGCACATCCACTAATATCATCTATTGTATCCGTTGCTCCCGATGCGGTCTCCTCTACACTGGGGAGACTGGGCGCCTCCTAGCGGAGCGCTTTAGAGAACATCTCCGAGACACCCGCACCAAT
The DNA here is from genome assembly GCF_037043375.1 of Chiloscyllium plagiosum. Taxonomy (NCBI): domain Eukaryota; kingdom Metazoa; phylum Chordata; class Chondrichthyes; order Orectolobiformes; family Hemiscylliidae; genus Chiloscyllium; species Chiloscyllium plagiosum. The sequence goes on along the minus strand of NW_028270148.1, from coordinate 24,044,978 downwards.
CAACCAAATCGCCCAGTGGCTCAACATTTCAACTCCCCCTCCCAGTCTGCCGAGGATATGGAGGTGCTGGGTCTCCTCCACCGCCGCTCCCTCACCACCAGACGCCTGGAGGAAGAACGCCTCATCTTCCGCCTCGGAACACTTCAACCCCAGGGCATCAATGTGGATTGCAACAGTTTCCTCATTTCCCCTTCACCCACCTCATCCTAACTTCTAACCTCCAGCAACTCGATCCCCTGACCTGTCCGGACTTGTCCGACCTGCCCAGCTCCTTTTCCACCTATCCACTCCACCCTCTCCTCCCTGACCTATCACCTTCATCTCCTTCCCCACTGACCTATTGTACTCTATGCCACTCTCTCCCCACCCCCCACCCTCCTCTAGCTTATCTCTCCACGCTTCAGGCTCTCTGCCTTTATTCCTGATGAAGGGCTTTTGCCCGAAACGTCGATTTTGCCTGTCTTCGGATGCTGCCTGAATTGCTGTGCTCTTCCAGCACCACTGATCTAGTATCTCTATTTCTGTTGAGTGTGTAAATCAGGCGAGCATTGGACGAGTGCTGGGGGTTTTGGTGGTGGCCGTAAGGGTGTGGTACATAGTAAATGAGGTGAGTTTGAGATGACAGCACAAGAAAATTCACTGTGCCTCGTAGAGAGAAACTCTCCGGGAATCCCGGTGACAATGAAACCCTGCCGATCCCTGGTAAGCATCAGCCTTCAGTTTCCCAAGGAGCTATCTGATTCGTCACCCTGAAACAAGCCAAGGAAACGGGGCATTGCAAATGTCAAACTTAGCCCTTGAAGGTGTTCTGAGTTTGTGCAAAGACACAATTCTGGATTGTGACAGAGGAAAGATGATTTCACAGTGTCCCCCAGCAGAATTCGATAACAGGTTTATCATATTTCAGCATTCGTGATCAAATCCATTTCTTGAATGTCCAATTGTAACAGGGGGACAACAAGAGTACTCTGAAACGTAACATTGGAGCACATCCCATTCCAGATGGTGAAGTGGCAGTATTCAGTCCTGGCCGAGGGGAGTGTAAGGGCAGGAGATTTATCACAGGTTTTGTGAAAGATCACTCAGGACACTTTTGGGGGGTCACGGAAAAGTCATTCCTGGGGTACAGATAATTGGAGAATGAGACAGAGAAATGGATAGACTCTGTGTCAGAATTAAGGATTTTTAGCTGAGCTGCAGGGAAGGAGACAAGAGCAGTTGGATGGTCCTTTGCTGTTAGAACCAAGTCACAATAGAAGTTCGAGTAACTACTGATTGGCCTCAGCCCCCAATTTATATTTATCATTCAATCAGTAGACCTGCAATCTTATCTAGTGTCCTGAGATTTGATTTTAAGTCATTTAGTGTTCCTGTGTCAAAAGGCTGTGTGATTTAATTGTGATCATTTTGCTACTCCCTAACTCACCCACATGAAGCCCAACCTCCAACTGCTGTCCTCTCTTATTCCCAGAATCATCCATTCATCGAATCCTCTTCATGGGAAACCATCCACACCCTTGTACAGTGAAGGGCTGTATGCATGTGCAGAATCACCCTTGACTAGAAAATCCACATTATGGTGTTAGTGATTCTGAAGGGGTCAGTGCCTTCTGTGTCATAATAGCTCTCACAGAAACAAAGGAGGCACAACATGGTCAGCACCACACATGTTGACAGGGAGGATGGGTAAATGAGCGACATCATTACTAATCTGCTCTCTGTCCTTTCATATTTGGCAAGGCCTTCCTATGGAACTGGCCCAGAGATTTGGAAAATACATACCACTCTACATAACCACCTTCTTCTGTAATGTCTATCATCTCTCTTCAGTTCCTTGGCCACCATTTCTTGCTTCCACTTGAATCCTCCCTCAGCCGATCTCAATTCATGGCAGAAACTGGGTTAATGAACGAGAAGAGGAAAATTGGGTGAGCCCTTTCATTCAATTCCTTTGAAACCCCGCCAACAGAATTCTAGTGTGAATAGTATGCAATAAAGGATCATCTAGGCTCTGGCATTGTTTTGGAAGTGGTGCAGCAACAAAGTAAACGACAGTTGGATTTTGGTTTGGCATACCCAGGGTCTGGTGGGTCAGCACTGAAACACTGGCGCAGTTATTGCATTGTCGGAAGACTTGAATAGTTTTGTGAGGTCTGTCCCAATGGTTTGATTTGAAGACATTGTGTTAGGTTTTGACACCAGAAGCCAATATGAGGAACATGAGCAGCTGTTTCAGTGGACTGTCCAGACGCAGTAAAGTTACAAAAATCTCCATCTCCATGAAGTGAAGGCACACGATACTTATTGCAATTTGTGCTGAAGTTTATTGCAGGGTATTGTTTAAATATATTATTGTGCTCAGGACTACATTTTAGCATCTATTCAAAGTAATATGTGGTAAAAGTGTATAAACTGACAGCTGGATTTCCGGGCTGGTGTAGGGGCAACTGGAATACTGTGAACAGTTTTGGTTTCCTTACCTAAGGAAATATATACTGACATTGGAGGCAGGCCAGAGAAGGTTCACTAGGCTGATACCAAATATGGAGGAATTTTCTTGTTACCACTGGAGCTTAGAAGAATGAGTGGAGACATTATTGAAACATACAAGATTTGTAGGAGAATTGACAGGATAGATATGGAAAGGTTTCTTCCCGTTGTGGGAGAGTGTACAATTATGGGGAAAAGGCAGGAAAGTGGTATTGAGGATTATTGGATAAGCCATGATCTTGTTGAATCCCCGTGCAGATTAGATGGGCCAAGTGGCCTACTCAAGCTCCTTATGGACCCTGAGCTTGCTATCTCTTGGGAAGATGGTCTCCTAATTGGCCCCATCATGTGTGGGCTTCTAGAGCTGTGGGTTTCAACACAGAGCCCTTAGTGAGGTCAAACTGGCACCAGATGATATAAACCGGCAGGTGAGTATGAGGGCTCATTAATACGAAGGTGAAGTGAGAGATTACTGAGGCATGAAGTAGGTAGTACGATCAGACTGGAGGGGCCATTCCTTACAGGCCTATTCCAACTCAGGGCTGCTGCTTCTTATCCCTGCAGCCCTGTTAATGTCACCTTCATCTCCAATGGCTCCTTGACATGATAGTGGGAGACCACTTTGTAAGGGTTTGTTATGGACCAGGCCAGACCCCCTCAAAACATTTCAAGAAAGCAGCCCAGACCCTAACTTTGCTCGTTGCTTTCAGCAGGTATAAATTGGATAGTCCAGGAGTGATGCAGCTGGTCAAACCACTTAGTTTTAAATAAAACAGAATTTATTTACAAGATTACCAAATGAAACACAAACAAAAGAGAAGATGATACAGAATAACTTAACTTATCCGATTACCCAATAGACTATCCCCACCAATGATGCTGTTCAAATACTTGCATTAATCCACTTGGCACAAAAGGTAAAATCAAACACAGGGTCTTCCAGGAGAGAAGTCAGAGAGAGAGGATCAGCATGGACCTGCTTCTCTTGGGTCCAGCAGCTTCACAACATGACTGCTAAAACCAAACCAAACCAGAGAAAAACTGAGTTGGGAGAACTGGTCATTCACCTTTAATTCTACAAGTGTTATAAAAAAAATCTCGAAAGCCCTTTGCCTGAGGCAAGGTCTGTTGGCTATAATCAAACAGGCCCTAAAATCTATCCAAGCCCAGACTTTTCAGAACCTGTGCTTTTTCGATCTCCTGAAAAGAAAAACCAAGGACAACGTAACCTTGTTAAAAGAGCATCATCATCACAGGTTGGCTGCATCAGGACAGAGCAGAGCTGTGATGGAGCTAAAATAGCCTACATTGGCCCTATAAGAGAGCTCAATCGCATAAGTTGGCTGGAACGAGCATCGACTGTGTTTGCAACCTAACTCTGAGAAACGCCCCTGGTGGTCAGTGGTGGGATTGCCTTTTGAGGAGCCATCCCAAAATTGCTTCCCACTATTTTCCAAGTCCCACAGCCGCCCCATCTCTCTGGAGTCACGAAGTCCTGACCAATGTATCTGGGATTGACAGGAATCTGTTAACATAACTAAAAATATAGGTGGATCTGAAAGGCCTTATATAAACAACTTATAAATAGCTGGCCTTCGATTGGTGAGTAATGCACATTGGCATGCTTAGGACATAGCAGCAGTATTTGATCTTAATCATAACATTTTAATTTTTAGAAATTATTGACAATCAAGGCAACATCCAACTCACAGCATGTTTGCCCATTTATTCTGTGGCCTATAAGTTAGCTTAATTAGCATTTAACTGTATTATAGTAGATCAGACCTGTTTTGTGAGGTGGTATGATCTTTTAATAAAGGTTTTAAATAACTGTCTGGACTCATGCAAGCTTTTGTTGTATTAAAATTCTGAAACAATACACATTTGTTCATATTTAAAACATGTCTGTTCTGTTCCCTCAAACTTGACACATAACCACACCTACTGTGTTTCACCAGCAATTTCTGTTTTTAAATTAATTGGTCGGTTGTCTTAACCTTTAAAACATTACTCAAACACAGTTGATGGATAACAAACGTGGCTTAAAATGTAACACTCAGTGCTTTACTTCATCAAATCAGAACCAAACCCTGCAATTAAAAAAAACCTGTAATTGGAGTGATTGGGAAATGTTAATAGACCTCAAATTTCAGATCCTGATGTTACAAAGATGTTGGTGTCAGTGGAGATTTGGTGCTTACAAGAAAGTGCAATTTCTTGAGAAAATTCTGAAATGATTAATCTACAATAACTCAAGCTAACAGCCCATCAACAAAACACTCTGCAATGGTAACACAATCTATCTTGCTGGTTTATGCAATAATCAGACATTTCATAAAGAGGCCTTCGCTTGTAATAGTGCTCAGAGTGAACTCTGTAGAGACTGTATTGATGCTGGAGGTAGAATGATTCCATTTACCTGCCTTTTTCTGTACTCTCCTCTCTCCCACTTTCCAATTATCCCATGTATTGGGCAAGGAAGGATACTGTTTAGAGTCTAAGTCATAGAGCCATACAACACAGAAGCAGACCCTTCAGTCTAACTAGTCCATACTGACCATAAACTCAAACTGAACTAGTCCCACTTGCCTGCGCTTGGCCCATATCCTTTCAAACATTTCTTATTCGTTACATATCTAAATGTCTTTTAAACATTGCAACTGTACCTGCATCCATCACTTCCTCTGCATGTTCATTGCACACATCAACCACTGTGTAAAAAAATCGCCCCCCCCATGTCTTTTTAAAATCTTCCTCCTCTTACCTTAAAAATATACCCCCTAGTTTTGAAATCCTGCACCCTAGGGAAAAGACACTGGTCACTCTCCTTATCTATACCCCTCTTGTTCTTATATAAACCTCAATAAGGTCGCCTCGGAATCTCCTATGCTCTAGTGAAAAAGGTCCCAGCCTATCCAGCTGTTCGTTATAACTCAAAATCTCCATTCCAAGCAACAACCTGGTAAATATCTTCTCCTTTCATTTATAAGGCAGAGGCAATGGCATTGGATTGTATATTCTTTGATTAGTTTATGTCTAGTTTTCATACCTTCTTCCAAAAAAGCCTTTGCAACAGTTGAAAAATGATCAATGGAACTGGAAGATTTCTATTCCTACACTTGAATGATCTATAATTGAAAAGACATTAATGCTTGTGCTTATAAATGTTGCTGGATGATTAACATTGCTGGACATTGGCTCCCCCAACTTTGATAAATGTGCCATTGGATCTCAACATGCAATTTGTCCCCTGAGGTTTTTAAGTATTTCTATTTCTACTTGGCTATTACATATTTGGAAAGCTTGAACAAAGTCAGTGAGTTAGTTCCATCAGTCCTAAATCTCTTTACTCTACAAAATCAGACCAATATTTGGAAGGTCAAACAAAAAGCGAGAAGTTAAAGGAAGTCTCATACTTTTTAATATTGGACCTATCATTTGACAGGAAAATTTTTACATCATCACTTTTTAATGACACAAATACCCAACTTTGGCTTTTAATGCAGAAATCATCTTGGGAATTTTTAAGGTTTAATGAGACATTTTGAGGAGTTGTTTTTGGCAATCTAATATGGGCATGATGAGCAGCATTAAACTATATGCATGTGATACGTTTATGTAAAATCTTCCCCAACCATGATGTCACCCAAATGTTATTATCCTGGAGGCCTTACAAACAAAAAAGAACTGAACTTGAAGGAAAGTGAGCAGCTTAGAAAGACTTTTCATTTGGTGGCCAAGTTAGGTGGTGGGCTGACATAACACATGCCTCAACACACTGCCATCTGGATCATGTTGACAATCCTTGATTATGAGTTACAATAAAAATAATCATACTTGCATTAGTACAGCATCTCTTACACATAAATATCTTGAAATACTTCACACAATTAATTACTTCTGAAATTCAGTCACTTAAAAAAGTAACAGATTTCACAGAATGGACAGACAGGTGGGAGATGCAATTTAATGTGAGAAGTTTAATATGTTTCCCAAACTAAATGTGTAAGAAATATATTTTGGGTGGAAAATCAAAGCATGGAGGGGCTTATGTTTAATGAAAGGATGATGAAAGGTGAACATTGGATGAATGGTGACACAATGGGTTCAAGAATGTAGCCTTCTGCAATTGCAAGTTGAGATTAAACAGTTCACAAAAGATCAGCATCAGTTTTGTGTTTAGAAGTAGGAAGGTAAAGTGCAAGTGTAAAAAAAACTTGTGATAGACGTGTCCAGAATGTTACTTAGATTGTGTACAGCTATGGCTGTCATCTTAACAAAAAAGTCATTAATATCATTGAGAGCATAGATTCGCCTGGATGACATAAGGGATAGGAAATTATAGTTAACAGAAACACTGGGACTATTTCCATAGGAGTGGCATTAGATGAGACTTAACGTCTTGCTGCATTTTAAAAGAGGGAACAGGAAAACACTAGTTTGCCATGATTGGGAAGTCAAAAACAAAGGGTCTTCAATGCAAAATGGTCTCTCTGAAAGTTTGGCGGAACAAGAGTGGTTCAGATGAACTTTTCTATCACTAAAGGTTGTGCAAGCAAAAAAAAGACAAAAATTTATATGGCACTTTTCAAAAAATATAAACACCTGAGGAACATTTTGCAGCCAATGAGTTATTTCTGATGTGCAGTTTCTGTTTTAGCTTTGGAAACGTAGCAACCCACCAATGCATACCAAGCTCCAACAAACAGCAACAGATGAAGAGCTTATGCTTGAAATGTTGACTCTCCTGCTCCTCGGATGCTGCCTGACCAGCTGTGCTTTTCCAGTGCCACATTTTTTGATTCAGCAATATGATCATGACCAGGCAGTCTGTTTTTGTAATGCTCATTAGTTGGAAATAACTTCCCTGCTTTCCTTCAAAATAATGTGTACTTTCCCTTAAGCCGAGCCAAGATATTAAAGTGCTATATAATAAACCTATTCTCTTTATCAGGATTGAGCTAATTGTACGGCTTCCTTCCCAATGTGCAATAAGGAACTGAAACTAATCCCAAATGAAGGATTGGTAGCAGTTGGCCTTCCCAAGGTATCCCAGATGGTTCTGGTGAACATGACCATAATACATAGCATGCTGACCGAGGAGGGGATTTCACCACTTATACTAATGGCGAGATATGAACATTAACGGAAGCTATTTAGGACCAGAATAACCATTCTGGAATTACTCAGGAAGTAAGAGTTCCAGCATCAACCTGAGCTCTTGTGGGAGGAGAGATCATACCTGAGTAGTGACAGTAATTACCATCAGAATGTGGACATTGTTACGTCTGCGGTTCCCAGAATTTCAAAATTATAACAGTTCAAAATCTGGGGAGCTGTATTGGATTATTTCTCAGATCACACCATGTTTTATGAACTGATATACTGTCGGTTGGATACTCATAGTGTAATGTGGTGGTGAATAAGGCAGTGCCCTTCTGTGTACATAAGTGTGAACATACAGTTTCTATCTCATATTGGAATCCTATAACAATGTAACAGACATAATCCATAATGTTGAGAAGACACCCATGTATCTATTTGCACCCATTTTGCAGAAAGGTTTCCCACAGGCATCGTATACATTTGAATTTACTAGAGACATTTATTGAAGCCAGATGTGTTGGTGAATTTGTTAATTATTTGTCCAATGCAAATGGCTAATTGCAAGACATTTCACTTAATGGAATCCCGTTGTCAATTAAAGGCCATCTAAATCACATTTTTTTACTCTCCTTCCTTTAGACTATGGGGAGAAGTGGCGGTGTTTTTTGAGATATGTCCAAGGATTATATTGTTTATGTTTCCCTGTCCTGACATGTTGCCCAGATAGTGTACACAGGCGTATTTTGTAGTTAAAATTTTTGTTTACCTCCACACTCAACCTTATCCTGAAGTTCCCTTGATAGACTATGGAGATCAGCAAGGTCATGTTCAGCTCCTGTAAGCGGAGAGCTCTAGATTAAAGTGATGTGCTCTCATATCTACAGAATATATCCGTCTTCAATCCTGAAATTATTATTTTATAATGTTTACTGTTTAAAATAGCAATTAATATACACATCATGTATATGTTGGAAATCTTAAAAACTTTAAATAATTGAAATACATAGCATCGCCTTCACCATTTGAAAAGAGCAAATAGAGAATTAAATTGGGTTGAGAATGTTAGATGTGGATCTGAAAGGGTTAAGACTCGGAAGTGCCTTGAGCACCATCACAATAATGATGTCATTTGGACTTGTGGGTATAAACCTTAGGATCTTGGATGACTGCAGCCTAACATTGGGTCCTCCTCAAAGTCTCTGTAACAACGTCCATCATATCAATGCAACTTGTTGCTAACGTGTGATAAGTTACTTCTTGTTCAATACAAGAATCTTTTCTAGTTAGACCAGTCAGTGGTTTTCTAGATTGCATTATACCCTGTAGATCCCTCCACATAAAGAGGATGATACTTGGTTTATCTGCATATACAACAGAGACTCTTTCATTAGAATAGTGCCTATCCAAACTGTTAACCCAGTTTTTTATATTGTACTTCTTGTCATTGGCTACTCTTTGAATTGAGCATGCCATCTATTCAAGATTGTGAGCTCTTGCAAAAAGATGTTCTTGTGACTGAGCAGTTAGATTTTTGCCCATGTATGTATTAGGCACCTGAGGTAGGATATGCCATGAGATATTGGGACCTGGGGTACAGTGTTTGCTTATTTTTCTCTCCTTCATCACTGATACTCCTCTACACCATTTTAGGCATTGGGTATTGAAGTGGGATGCAGTTTGACAGATACATTGTCGCTATTCTGAATGATTGGGAGCATGCCCCACCCAGTCATTCATCTCAATGCTGCTATACTTCAAGGAGAGTGTCTTTGACACACTTTCTCTTGGAATGCTGGCCATTTGAGAATTTTTTTCTACTGTGTAGCAATAGAGTGATAGAAATCTTGTTTTGAGTGAGATTGCAGAATATGGGCATCACCACGATGGTTATATGTCCAGGCCAGTTATTAATTTCTGTTGAAATAAATGTGACTAATTATTGAGTAGATAACTTCATGGCTGTTTGAGAGAATTCTGACACCTTCCAGTACTGTCTAAGATGAGCTTCAAACCGATAACTTTGTCGGCATAATCCTGCTTAGTTGCTGCTCAGATGAAAAACTGCAATTTTCTGATCCAAGTCTTAAATTACAGCAGCAATTTGCCCAGCCACCCATGTCTTGCCAACTGAAAGTGTTCACCATGAACTCTTATCTGGAAAGAATAAGCACTTGAGTGACGCAGACATGTGACTCAATACTCGAGCAGCAAATAGCAATTTATGAGCAAGTTACAATGTGGCTTCCATTTTAAAAAAAAATGCTTAGGCACATACTGTACCAAAGAAATATTGCATAATGGGAAATATTGGCATTGGCTTTATTCTAGAGGTTCCACAAAATAAAATACATGGGAATATTTATGCTGTTAATACTCTCATTGGTGAACACATTGACACAAATATAAAAATCAGCATTGAATTTCGTTTTCGCTCCCTTTCCCTTTAATAGATGATAATTTAGGAGTACATTTGAAGCAGATAAACTTGCCGTAGTCCCAGAGGACCACAAAGCTGCTCTCTCATTAGGGGGAAGGCTGCTGGTGGTTTAACTTGAGGGTCACTATGCCTCAGGTGGAGGGAGAGTGTGAGAAGGAGAGTCCTTCCTGGTAACCTCAGCCGATTTTGGAAGTTTCCCAAATCTGAAGCCCTACTTTGCTTATATCTAAGTGATCAAACAAACAACCAGAACGTAGCTGGCAAAAGTGGAGAGAAAATGAAGGAACCTAAAGGATAGGGATGGCTGCAACAAAATGATGGGATTTTAGGAAGTTTGTGGGGAGGATTTAGCAAGGCAAAGCAGTTGAGAGAATCCATTTAAAAATCACACAACATCAGGTTATAGTCCAATAAGTTTATTTGTAAGTGCTATCTTTCGGAGTGCTGTTCCTTCAGGTAACTAGTGGGGCAGGATCATAGGACACGGAATTTATGGTAAAAGATCAAAGTGTCATACAATTGATGCAATATATTGAACAAACCTAGATTGCTGTTAAATCTTTAATTACTTGGAGTGGTTTGCAGGCTTTGATTCATTAATATGTAAGTCCCAGAACTTCTTTCAAGTCTGGTCTTCTTCCTATCGGAAGGATGTTGTGAAACTTGAAAGGGTTCAGAAAAGATTTACAAGGATGTTGCCAAGGTTGGAGGGTTTGAGCTATAGGGAGAGGTTTACTAGACTGGGGCTATTTTCCCTGGAGCGTCGGCGGCTGAGGGGTGACCTTATAGAGGTTTATAAAATCATGAGGGGCATGGATAGGATAAATGGACAAAGTGTCTTCCCTGGGGTGGGGGAGTCCAGGACCAGAGGGCATATGTTTAGGGTGAGAGGGGAAAAATATAAAAGAGACCTAAGGGGCAACTTTTTCACACAGAGTGTGGTACGGGTATGGAATGAGCTGCCAGAGGAAGTAGGGGAGGCTGGTACAATTGCAACATTTAAGAGGCATTTGGATGGGTATATGAATAGGAAAGGTTTGGTGGGATATGGGCCGGGTGCTGGCAGGTGGGACTAGATTGGGTTAGGATATCCTGTAGGCATGGACAAGTTGGATCGAAGGGTCTGTTTCTGTGCTGTACACATTTATGACTCTTTGGCTCAAAATCACATTCCCAAAATAACTTAAGATTTTATTAGAAAAGGTGACATCTCAGCTCAGACAATGTATTAAAGGTGTGAGGTTAGAGTCTGTCTGTTTTCTAGCTTTGAGTTAAAAATCACCAGGTTATAGTGCAACAGGTTTAATTGGAAGCACTAGCTTTCGGAGCGTTGCTCCTTCATCAGGTGGTTGTGGAGTACACAGTTGTAAGACATTCCAGCTTTGAGTCAGACTGGTTCTGTTTCCAAAGTAGGAATTTATAAAATGTCACATAGACTGACTGCCTACAGATTGTATGCTTTTTGAACAAAATAGCATGTTTCTGCAAATGCCAAACTCTTTTGTACACACATACATATACATCTACGCAGTGAACTGCAGACGCATTTGCAAATACATTCTACTTTGTTCAAAAAGCACACAAGTTGTCGACAGTCAGTCAATGTGACATTTTATAAATTCCTGCTGTGGAAATAGAACCAGTCTGACTCAAGGTTGGAATACAGACAGAGGCTAACCTCACACCTTTCCTGCACTGTCTGAGCTGAGACGTCACTTTTTTTATATAAGAACTTAAGTTATCTCAGGAATGTGACTTGATTTACACATTAATGAATTGAAACCTGCAACCCATTCTATGTGATTGAAGGCTTAACAGCAATCTAGGCTCGTTCAATACATCGCATCAGTTGTATGACACTTTGATCTTTTACTATAAATTCTGTGTTCTATGGTCCTGCTACCCGATGAAGGAGCAGCGCTCCGAAAGTTAGTACTTCCAAATAAACCTATTGGACTATAATCTGGTTGTGTGTAATTTTTAACTTTGTCCACCCCAGACCAACACCGGCTCATCCATGTCATGGAGACAATCCGGAAACTGGTGACTGAAAGTTTGGTCTGAGGTGGTAAAGAAAGAGTTGAGGGGAAACATAAACTGGAGTTTGAGGAATAAATGGTACCGGACAAGACAAAGGACTGTGAAAAGCCATCAGGATGTACAATAGGTCTGTGGAGACATTAGTATGGGTGAAATCCCATGGTATCTAAAAGGATTGTCGTGTTTACGTGTACTTCAAAGGAGGTTTTTGGCCGTGCCGTGGTTTGGGGCTTGTATAGAGATTGAAATGTGCTACATCAATACTGAGACAAACTGAAATGACCCCACCTCTTTAAATTGGAGGTATTCGCCAGACTTTCATAATGTCCTATTGTACAAGAAGATCAAAGCTGTGGTGGGAGCACATGCTAATGAATCAAACTAGCTGTCCTCTGCAGTTCACGGGCAGCCAACACTGTGTTCTCTTTGGCTAGCTTAGCACTTGAATGTACAAATGTTACCATCACTACGAAAATTAGATCTCTGCTTTCAGGGAGGAAACATTCTGTCCTTTGCCTCAGGGAGACACAAGGAAAATGCTGACTACTCAGTTTCTTCAGTGAGGGTCATCTTGTGGTTTAAAGATGAGGTAATTGAGTGGATCATATCAGGCAGTCTTAACTGAGTCAATCAGCTCCCAAATATTTTTGTTCCAGCTCAGTTTTACTGCCCTTAGACATTTGTATGAACACATTTAGTTTTTATATTAAAGTGGGCGGAAATCATGAGAAAAGGGCTGTGGATAGTGATCTGGAATTAACCCTTGCCCATTGCTCCCAATGCAATTGAGATGTCAGTGATGGCAACGTGAAGGTAGTGTGCAGCCAGTGCTAATGGCATTGTTGAGTGACTGCATGCTTCAGTAAGAAGTCCAAAATTGTGAAAGGGAACAACATTTAAAGCAAGATTTCACTTAGACACAACAGCTAAATCACCCACATTCCAGCACACTTCTCTCTTGGGCCCAACTGGTAGCCAGTAGAACTATGAGGACACCTATACATATCTCCTGGGGCGGCACTCCATGATACTTGAACAGTTCTGCATTATTCTCACCTAAGCCAATATGCCACAATCAGATTGGGTCGGCCTTAATGCAGACTCTAACCTTAACCCTTACAGCACCATTATTTTATGCAATGCCAAACACTAGTATTAAGACATGAATTTTATTTCGCGTGGACAGTAGTGGGTAGGTGGGGCTGCAATGATCACCAGAGCTGTGACTTTGATTAAAAAATTTTTTCTTAGGCTCTCTAATAGGAATGAATTCACAAAATAAAATGTCCTGAATATCTGCTATTACAGATAGCTAACCTAACCCTACCCTATCTAACAATGAATGCGAGTTTAAGATGTATTTGGTACATCTTTTAAAAATCTCTTCCTGAAATGTTACTAAGTTTGATCAAGACCACTGGTTATTAATGCCCCACAGAGAGTGAGCATGGTACTCCATTAATTAGGAATTGCATTTTTAAAGTTTGTTTGTTTATTGGACTCCACTGGCTAGGTCAGCATTTACTGCTGGAGCTCTTGGAAGAGGTTGAACAGGCTGGGGCTGTTTTCCCTGGAGCGTCAGAGACTGAGGGATGACCTTATAGAGGTTTATAAAATCATGAGGGGCATGGATAGGCTAAATAGACAACAATTTTTCCCTGGGGTGGGGGAGTTCAGAAGTAGAGGGTGTTGGTTTAGGGTGAGAGGGGAAAGATATAAAAAAGACCTAAGAGGCAACTTTATCACACAGAGGGTGGTGTGTGTATGGAATGAGCGACAAGAGGAAGTGGTGGAGGCTGCTATAGTTGCAGCATTTGAAAGGCATCTGGATGGGTATATGAATAGGAAGGGTTTAGAGGGATATGGGCCAAGTGCTGGCAAATGGGACTAGATTAGGTTAGGATATCTGATCGGCATGGCCGAGTTGGACTGAAGGGTCTGTTTCCGTGCTGTACATCTCTATGACTCTGTGACTTGAATTGCCCTGGATAAGATGGTGGGTGAGCTGCTTTCTTGAACCATTCCACTCCTGGGAGGGTAGAGTGCTGTTAGGAAGGCAGTCCCATTCATGTACCTGTCCAAATGTCTTTTATATTGTTATAATTGTGACTTTCACTACCACTTCCTCTGGCAGCTCATTCCATACTCACATCCTCTGTGTGAAAAGGTTTCCCCTCAAGTCCCTTTTAAATCTTTCTCCTCTCACCATAAACCTATGCCCTCTAGTTTTGGACTCCTCTACCCTTGGAAAAAGACCTTGTCTATTCACATTATCTATGCCCCTCATGATTTCACAAACCTCTATATGGTCACACCTCAGCCTCCAATGCTCCAGCAAAAAGGGTCCCAGCCATCCCAGCGTCTCCTTATAACTCAAATCCTCCAGTCCCAGCAACATTCTCGCAAATTCCTTCCATACCCTTTCTAGTTTAACAACAATAGGGAATGATTTTGAAAGCCCTCAATCAAGAGAGAATTTCATTATCTCCCCTTGATATTTAATAGCATTACCATCACTAGGTACATGGATAGGAAAGGTTTAGAGGGATAATGGGCCAAAAGCAGGCAAATGGGACTCGTTCAGTTTAGGAAATCTGGTTTGCAGGGATGAGTTGGACCAAAGGGTCAGTTTCCTTGCTGTACGATTCTACGACTTTATAAAAAACCGAAAACGTCTTCATTTTGATTTGTAGATTTTGTAGTTTAAAATAGAACTAAAGTTCATTAATGGTGTCTGGACCCTAAAGGTTTTAGCACATGTTTCTCTTGAGAAACCAAAAAAACTTGTGAGGTATTTAAAAGTTGGGTGACCTTATGATTAAGCAAAACATCTAAGTTTTTTTTAAATCAGGAATATTATTAAACAATATGAAAGTTCCGGAGTAAAGATCTTGCTGATCAACTCATGTACTTTAATTAGTTTACTATTTGGTGAAACACACACATGGCATCCAATATGATAACAGAAAAAATAGTTCTCTTGAGGATTCTTTCCAAATCTGAATGTTCATCACACAGGACAGCTTGACTTGGTAACAAAGTGTTGGTTATTGTTACTCTGCTAAAGGCACTCTACATAAGGTCTCTTGGTCTAACATCTTCCTGCTTGGGAGACAAAGCTGAAAGCTATAGCCAAAGCTGGTGTATTGATTAATAATTCCTCAATAGGTCTGTTGGTATTACTCGGCAAGAGTGAGGACTGCAGATGCTGGAAATTAGAGTCTAGATTAGAGTGGCGCTAGAAAAGCACAGCAGGTTAGGCCAGGTTTCAAAATTCCAAAGCACTTTTGAAGTGTAATCACTGTTGTGATCTGTGAAATGTGACAGCTGATTGCATACAGCAAGCATTGAAAAACAGAAATGTGGATGATTAGTGAGGCCTCATCTGGAATACTGTGTCCAGTTCTGGCCACCCAGTTATAGGAAGAATATTATCATGTTGGAGAGGGTTTGGAAGAGATTTACCAGAATGTTGCTGGGTATGGAAGGCTTGAGGTATAAAGAAAAGCTGGACAGGCTGGGACTTTTTTCACTGGAGCATAGGAGGTTGGGAGGTGACCTTATAGAAATTTATGAAGTAATGAGAGGTATAGATAGAGTTAATGGTAGTTGTCTTTTCCCTAGGATGGGGATTTCAAGACAATGGGACACATTGTTAAGGCGAGAGGAGAGAGATTTTGAAAAGAAGTGAGAGGTAAATTCTTTACACAGACGGTGTTTTGTGTGTAGAACGAACTTCCTAAGGAAGTGGTGGACTTGGGCACAATTACAATGTTTAAAAGACATTTGGATAAGTACATGAATAGGAAAGATTTTCAAGGGATATAGGCCAGGAGCAAGCAGGCAGGACTAGTTTTGTTTGGGATTATGTTCAGCATGGATTGGTTTGACCTAAGGGTCTGTTTCTGTGCTGTATGACTCTGTGACTGGGTTAGCTGTTTCAGTGATGTCAATTAGAGGACATTATGGATAATTTCCTTACTCTTCCCTCACAGTGCCAGTGACTCCAGTTTGATTCCACCATCAGGTGAGTTGGGTTTGCACATTCTCCCCGCGTCTGTGTAGGTTTCCTCCACGTGCTCTGATTTCCTCGCACAGTCCAAAGATGTGCAGGTTAGGTGAATTGGCCATGCTAAATTGCCCATAGTGTCCTGAGATGTGCAGGCTAATGGATTAGCTAGGGTTACAGGGACAAGGTGGGGATGTGGGGGTGTGAGCCTGGGGTGAGATGCTCTTCAGAGGATCAGTATGGACTTGATGGGCTGAATGGCCTGCTTCTATGTTATAGAGATTTTCTATGATTCTTTTTTGAAATAATAATGTGGGATCCTGAACACCACCAAACAGGGTAGGTAACACATTGCTTTAACATTTTGTTTCACAAGGAACTCCCCCAGTGCTGCATGGGAGTCTCAGTCTTGATTTCTTTTTCCTTTGCTTTGCTTCTGGGTATTTCTGGAAAGTCCTGCTTTTGATGTACATCCCTAATTGACCTTGAATGGTTAGTGGGGGCCATTCCAAAGACAGTTAAAAGTCAACCACATTGCTGGGGTTTGGAGTCACATGTAGTCCAATGCAGGTAAGGACTGAAGATTTCCTTTCCTAATGGGCGTAAGTGAACTAAATGGGTTTTGACAGTAATCGGTAATAATTTCACAGTCACTATTACCAAAAAATAAAGTAGCAGAATTTCAATTCTACCAGCTGGTGGAATTTGAACCCATGTTATCAGAACATTAGGGAGGGACACAGGCTCATTAGTAATATCATCACCATGTCATCATCACCCTTATGATAGACAAGCAGGAGGCTGGAACAACACAGCAAGCTAGGCAGCATCTGGAGGTGGAGAAGTCAATGTTTCGGATAGAACCCTTCTCCCTTATGAGCTGACATTCTCAAATCAGGAAACAGATCTTGAACCCAGACTATTCCAACTCTGAGTTGAAAGTGCTACCTGCTAAGTTCCTTAATATTGATACCGAATAATAGTGTGAGCAAAGCAGTTCTCTGGAGCTCCCACTGATTTGATATGGTCTTTGAAAACATTAACCTGTCATTTTATCAGTCCAAGAAGGTGGGACATTATCATCCTATTTGGGAAGAGCTGAGGAAGACACTTGATGTACTTGCTTAAGATCTAGATATCTGCTGGGGGTAGGGGATTAAGAAATTAATAGTTTGATACATAGAGGGCTCTTGTGGCGCACTAGTCATGTCCCTATATCAGGTCCAGAAGCTTGGGTTCAAGACCCACCCGCTCCAGAGCTGTGGAATAGCATTGCTGAAGAGGTTCACTGAATGTTATCTATAGGGGAACAGGTGGGACTGGCTGGTGGTTGGGCTGTAGGATGGAGTATCCACAAAGAACAGTTTCTTTTTCACTGACTGGCTCGGATTTGAATTGGCACCCTCCAACTCAGTGAAGAACAACTTCAAAGTTAAACTATTTCCAGTTATAAAATATGTTCAATATAACAAACTATTCCAACTGATTTAAAACAGGCAGATTGGATATTCACCAAGGTAAATAATCAGGGGAGAAGTCTGAAAGCAAAAGTGAAGAGGCAGATTTTAAGCAGCATTTTAAAAGTGGGGAAAAATGTAGCAAGGCTGAACTGTTATGAAAATAAAGTTGAAGGCGCAGTGACGCTTTTGCTAAAAATTCTGTCTTCAATGGTAGAGGGAGCGGGGACATTTTTTCTGGCAAGTACGCATGATTTGGTGAACATAAGGTGACACAATTTCTGAACTGTTGAGGCCTAGAGGGATTTTGTTCTCAAAAGGGAGTACCAGGATTTTAAATATTGCTTCTGATGAATGATGAAATTACTTTGTAATTGAAACTGAGCAAGAGGAAAAGGTTTCCTTGATAGTGTTAACACTGTCGATTGAAATAGTGTGATGCCTGATTCAAAGACCCCACTGTATTGGATATTGCAAACAAGGGGGAAACTGAGAGGAGACTCACATTACAGTTTAACTCACAGCAACATCAACTAATGTTTGACACTGTGGCAAAGCTAAACAAATTGGGTTGTTTTTCTCTGTTATCTCTCTCTATAGCAGCCAATTGAAGCAAGGAGGACACTTGCCTCAGTCTTTAACCATGAGGAGGCTGTAAGAACTATAGCTGCAGAAATGTGGAATCTGACTGACCCTGAAACTCACCTGTTGTTATCACCTGTTTTGGCTGTCTGGTAAGGATCTACAGGTTGACCAGCACAAATTCACCTTCAGTGCCCATCATCAGGTCCTGAGGTGGGATCCAAATCGAGAGGGAGGGACACTATCCATTGCTCCACATCTGTTTGTAAGCCTAAATAGGTTGGGACTCTACTCACTGGAATTTAGAAGAGTGAGAGATAATCCCATTGAAACATACAGGATTCTTAAGGGATTTGACAGGGTGAATGTTGAGAGGGTCTTTCCCCTCACAGAGAGTCTGTGACCAGAGGGCATAGGCTCAGAATAAAGGGGCACTAATTTAAGACTGAGATGAGGAGAAATTTAATCTCTCAGAGGGTTGTGAGTCTTTGGAATTCCTTGCCACAGAGACCTGTGGGAGCAAAGTCTTTTTTGAGTACAGAGGAACCTCAATTATCTAAATATCAATTATCTGAAGGGGATCTCAAAGTCCCGATGGAAACAATACGTCAAAGAACTGTTTCAACCGTGATTGTGTCTTTTGTTTACAGGTACAATGATTAAAAACAAACTCGGCTCACTGAAATGCTGCCAAGGACAGTCCTGGATAGTCCAGGCACCGTCTCTAAATGACTGATCTCCTGCCCTCGCTATCTCCCCCCACACACTTTCACTGGAGTTCTACATAGGGGTGTACCCTAAAACCTTCTTCCCCAGATAATCTCTCCAATACTGTCCTGTACAGGCCAGAGTGGGAAAAACGTCAAAAAGGTGTATGTGTGTGTGTGTGTTAGCTATTTGGAGACTTACCCCACAAAGGCAGCAGCAGCTTTACTGTTGGTGTAGAGTCCTGCTGCCCGGAGGGGTTGGGTTGGGTTGTATTCCTAATTTCATTTGATTGTTTAAAATTGCATTGTGGCGGGAAGGGAGCATAAAATGCTCATCTGGAGCATTCAAATGGTGAAGTCCAACAAAGATTATTTAGAATGCCTCTATTGTCCCAGTTAACTGCAGAGTACATAGCTACTTGTCCTACTTAACCATTTAGCATTCTTAGGTATTGCCTTAATGAGTAGTTAACCAGAATGTGGGTGGTCTGGAACCTGTAAAGATAATTTTCATGTCTGCCTGTGACCTCATAAAACATCAATTAGCTTGAACGCCATAATTAAAATTTATGATATAAATAGAATGATAGCAGCGAGATGTTATAAATATCTCCATCAGTGAAGCTCATGAGATCTTTGTTCATCAATAGCAAATCCATCTTCCTCCAACAGAACCTTTTCAGTTTTCTGTTAGCTTTCATTGTCTAGATTAGAGTGGTGCTGGCAAAGCACAGCAGGTCAGGCAGCATCCGAGGAGCAGGAAAATCGACATTTCGGGCAAAAGCCCTTCATCAGGAATGTTAGCTTTCATTGCCAAGAATAGGATGTGGGTTTAACTGCCTGAGAGGGTGGAGGGTGGTAGAGACAGATTTTGTTGTACCTTTCAAAAGGGAATTGGATAAGCACCTGAAAAGAAAATATTGTAGCTCTGGAAAGGTAAAGGGAGTTGGTGAGACTAGCCCTAACCTTGCAGATGGCCAGCACAACACAAGGGACTGAATGGCCTCCTGTGCTATAATCAGTCTATGTGGTAAGTCTGATCAGGAATAGGAGGGAGTAGATGCAAGTTGCAACTTGTGGCCAATGATTGTGAGAGGAGGCCATTTGGAACCAAATTCACAGGGCCCACTGTATACATTGAATAGGACAAGGGGACCTGTGTTTGATCTTCAAGCATGTGTTGAGTTAATGGAGTTCAAGTAATAGTTGAGTTAGATCTGGCCTCAAGTCTCCTGGGTTTAGGAGGTAACATTGGCCATAGTTCACACTTCAATAATCAGTGACTTTGGCTGGAGTTGAGGAAGAGCTTGATTCTGATGATTTCATCACTGAACTCAAAAATAATCAACTCAGAGATGACGAACAAGAAGGTGCATGTGTAAAGACTTTATCTTTTTCTGCTATATTCTACTGTATCTATGGTTTTTGAATTAGAGGAGGTCAATTTAAAACAGACATGAGGAGACATTTCTTTGCCAGAGAGTGGTGAGCCTGTGGAATTCATTGCCACGGAGTGCAGTAGAGGCCATGACGTTAAATGTCTTCAAGGCAGAGATTGATAAATTCTTACTCTCGCAAGGAATTAAGGGCTACGGGGACAGTAAGGGTAAGTGGCGTTGAAATGCCCGTCAGCCATGATTGAATGGCAGAGTGGACTCGATGGGCCAAATGGCCTTACTTCCACTCATAGAGTCACAGAGTCATAGAGATGTTCAGCATGGAAACAGGCCCTTCGGTCCAACCTGTCCATGCCGACCAGATATCCCAACCCAATCTAGTCCCACCTGCCAGCACCCGGCCCATATCCCTCCAAACCTTCCTATTCATATACCCATCCCAATGCCTCTTAAATGTTGCAATTGTATCAGCCTCCACCACATCCTCTGGCAGTTCATACCACCCTCTGCATGCAAAAGTTGCCCCTTAGGTCTCTTTTATATCTTTCCCCTCTCACCCTAAACCTATGCCCTCTAGTTCTGGACTCCCTGACCCCAGGGAAAAGACTTTGTCTATTTATCCTATCCATGCCCCTCATAATTTTGTAAACCTCTATAAGGTCACCCCTCAGCCTCCGATGGTCCAGGGAAAACAGCCCCAGCCTGTTCAGCCTCTCCCTATAGCTCAAATCCTCCAACCCTGGCAACATCCTTGTAAATCTTTTCTGAACCCTTTCAAGTTTCACAACATCTTTCCGATAGGAAGGAGACCAGAATTGCATGCAATATTCCAACAGTGGCATAACTAATGTCCTGTACAGCGCAATATGACCTCCCAACTCCTGTACTCAATACTCTGACCAATAAAGGAAAGCATACCAAACGTCTTCATTATCCTATCTACCTGTGACTCCACTTTCAAGGAGCTATGAACCTGCACTCCAAGGTCTCTTTGTTCAGAAACACTCCTTAGGACCTTACCATTAAATGTATAAGTCCTGCTAAGATTTGCTTTCCCAAAATGCAGCACCTCGCATTTATCTGAATTAAACTCCATCTGCCACTTCTCAGCCCATTGTCCCATCTGGTCAAGATCCTGTTGTAATCTGAGGTAACCCTCTTCGCTGTCCACTACTCTAATTTTGGTGTCATCTGCAAACTTACTAACTGTACCTCTTATGCTTGCATCCAAATCATTTATGTAAATGACAAAAAGTAGAGGACCCAGCACCGATCCTTGTGGCACTCCACTGGTCACAAGCCTCCAGTCTGAAAAACAAACCTCCACCACCACCCTCTGCATTCTACCTTTGAGCCAGTTCTGTATCCAAATGGCTAGTTCTCCCTGTATTCCATGAGATCTAATCTTGCTAATCAGTCTCCTATGGGGAACCTTGTCGAACGTCTTACTGAAGTCCATATAGATCACGTCTACTGCTCTGCCTTCATAATCTTCTTTGTTACTTCTTCAAAAAATTCAATCAAGTTTGTGAGACATGATTTCCCACGCACAAAGCCTTGTTGACTATCCCTAATCAGTCTTTGCCTTTCCAAATACAGGTACATCCTGTCCCTCAGGATTCTCTCCAACAACTTGCCCACCACCGAGGTCAGGCTCACTGGTCTATAGTTCCCTGGCTTGTCTTTACCACCCTTCTTAAACAGTGGCACCACGTTTGCCAACCTCCAGTCTTCCAGCACCTCACCTGTGATTATCGATGATTCAAATATCTCAGCAAGAGGCTCAGCAATCACTTCTCTAGCTTTCCACAGAGTTCTTGGGTACACCTGATCAGGTCCTGGGGATTTATTCACTTTTAACTGTTTCATGTCATCCAGCACTTCCTCCTCTGTAATCTGGACATTTTGCAAGATGTCACCATCTATTTCCCTACAGTCTATATCTTCCATATCCTTTTTCACAGTAAATACTGATGCAAAATATTCATTTAGTATCTCCCCCATTTTCTGTGGCTCCACACAAAGGCTGCCTTGCTAATCTTTGAGGGGCCCTATTCTCTCCCTAGTTACCCTTTTGTCCTTAATATATTTGTAAAAACCCTTTGGATTCTCCTTAATTCTATTTGCCAAAGCTATCTCATGTCCCCTTTTTGCCTTCCTTATTTCCCTCTTAAGTATACTCCTACTTCCTTTATACTCTTCTAAGGATTCACTTGATCTATCCTGTCTGTACCTGACATATGCTTCCTTCTTTTTCTTAACCAAACCCTCAATTTCTTTAGTCATCCTGCATTCCCTATACCTACCAGCCTTTCCTTTCACCCTGACAGGAATATACTTTCTCTGGATTCTTGTTATCTCATTTCTGAAGGCTTCCCATTTTCCAGCTGTCCCTTTACCTGCAAATATCTCCCTCCAATCAGCTTTTGAAAGTTCTTGCCTAATACTGTCAAAATTGGCCTTTCTCCAATTTAGAACTTCAACTTTTAGATCTGGTCTATCCTTTTCCATCACTATTTTAAAACGAGTAGAATTATGGCCGCTGGCCCCAAAGTGCTCCCCCATTGACACCTCAGTCACCTGCCCTGCCTTATTTCCCAAGAGTAGGTCAAGTTTTGCACCTTCTCTAGTAGGTACATCTACATACTGAATCAGAAAATTGTCTTGTACACACTTAACAAATTCCTCTCCATCTATACCCTTAACACTATGGCAGTCCCAGTGTATGTTTGGAAAGTTAAAATCCCCTACCATAACCACTCTATTACTCTTACAGATAGCTGAGGTCTTCTTACAAGTTTGTTTCTCAATTTCTCTCTGACTATTAGGGGGTCTATAATACAATCCCAATCATCCCTTTCTTATTTCTCAGTTCCACCCAAATAACTTCCCTGGATGTATTTCTGGGAATATCCTCCCTCAGCACAGCTTTAATGCTTTCCCTTATCAAAAATGCCACTCCCCCTCCTCTCTTGCCTCCCTTTCTATCCTTCCTGTAGCATTTGTATCCTGGAACATTAAGCTGCCAGTCCTGCCCAGCCCTGAGCCATGTTTCTGTAATTGCTATGATATCCCAGTCCTATGTTCCTAACCATGCCCTGAGTTCATCTGCCTTCCCTGTTAGGCCCCTTGCATTGAAATAAATGCAGTTTAATTTATTAGTCCTACCTTGTCCCTGCCTACCCTGACTGTTTGACTCACGTCTGTTCTCAACTGTACCAGTCTCAGGTTGATCCCTTTCCTCACTATCTCCCTGGGTCCCACCCCCCCCACCTTACTAGTTTAAATCCTCCCAAGCAACTCTAGCAAATCTCCCTGCCAGTATATTAGTCCCCTTCCAATTTAAGTGCAATCCGTCCTTCTTGTACAGGTCACGTCTACCCCAAAAGAGATTCCAATGATCCAAAAATGTGAATCCTTCTCCCATACACCAGCTCCTCAGCCATGCATTCATCTGCTCTATCCTCCTATTCCTGCCCTCACTAGCTCGTAGCACTGGGAGTAATCCAGATATTATTACCCTTGAGGACCTCCTTTTTAAATTCCTGCCTAACTCTCTGTAATCTCCCTTCAGAATCTCAACCTTTTCCCCTCCAATGTCGTTGGTTCCAATGTGGACAATGACCTCTTGCTGGCCCCACTCCCCCGTGAGAACATTCTGCACCCTCTCTGAGACATCCTTGATCCTGGCACCAGGGAAACAACACACCATTCTGTTTTTTTCTCTGCTGGCCACAGAAACGTCTGTCTGTACCTCTGACTACAGAGTCCCCTAACACAATTGATCTCTTGGAAGCCGACATACCCCTCACTGCATTAGAGCCAGTCTCAATACCAGAAACTTGGCTGTTCGTGCTACGTTCCCCTAAGAATCCACCACCCCCTACATTTTCCAAAACAGCATATCTGTTTGAAATGGGTATATCCACAAAAGACTCCTGCCCTAGGTGCCTACCTCTCTTACCCTTCCTGGAGTTAACCCATCTATGTGACTGTATCTGAGACTTTCTCCCCTTCCTATAACTGCCATCCATCAAATTCCTCATCGCTTCTATTTGTCTCTTCAACCGATCCACTCGATCTGATAAGAGTAACATCCAACAGTATTTATGGCAGATATAATCCGCAGTAACCCTTAAACTCTCTTTAAACTCCCACATCTGACAAGAAGTACATATCACTGCAAAGGCTCCTTCACAATCTACAGACCCAGAAAATAACACTGTCTTATTCTTCTACAATACACTGCATCAGGTTAAATTAATAGCTATGGCTTATATTTTAAGTTTAATCAAGAGACTTATCTCCAAAAATATATAATCAAGAAAGAACCCACTGTACTCACTAATACAGCCTTTCTCTTGGACAGACTTAAAACAACAATTAACTTATCTGATTCTGTGTTGTGAACTTCACCCAAACCGGTTCCTCCAAGATTAGTTGTGAAATTCACTGTTTGTTAATTTTCCCAGATGTCTTATGGTCTTATACTATGACTTTAGAACATAGAACATAGAACAGTACAGCACAGAACAGGCTCTTCAGCCCACGATGTTGTGCCAACCATTGATCCTCATGTATGCACCCTCAAATTTCTGTGACCATATGCATGTCCAGGAGTCTCTTAAATGTCCCCAATTACCCTGCCTCCACAACTGCTGCTGGCAATGCATTCCATGCTCTCACAACTCTCTGTGTAAAGAACCTGCCTCTGACATCCCCTCTATACTTTCCTCCAACCAGCTTAAAACTATGACCCCTCGTTTTAGTCATTTCTGCCATGTGAAATAGTCTCTGGCTATCGACTCTATCTATGCCTCTCATTATCTTGTATACCTCAATTAGGTCCCCTCTTCTCCTCCTTTTCTCCAATGAGAAAAGTCCGAGCTCAGTCAATCTCTCTTCATTAGATAAGCCCTCCAGTCCAGGCAGCATCCTGGTAAACCTCTTCTGAACCCTCTCCAAAGTATCCACATCTTTCTTATAATAGGGCGACCAAAACTGGATGCAGTATTCCAAGTGCGGTCTAACCAAAGTTTTATAGAGCTGCAACAAGATCTCACGACTTTTGAACTCAATACCCCTGTTAATGAAAGCCAAAACACCATATGCTTTCTTAACAACCCTGTCCACTTGGGTGGCCATTTTAAGGGATCTATGTACCTGCACACCAAGATCCCTCTGTTCCTCCACACTGCCAAGAATCCTATCCTTAATCCTGTACTCAGCTTTCAAATTCAACCTTCCAAAATGCATCACCTCGCATTTATCCAGGTTGAACTCCATCTGCCACCTCTCAGCCCATCTCTGCATCCTGTCAATGTCCCGCTGCAGCCTACAACAGCCCTCTATACTGTCAACGACACCTCCAACCTTTGTGTCATCTGCAAATTTGCTGACCCATCCTTCAATCCCCTCATCCAAGTCATTAATAAAAATTACAAACAATAGAGGCCCAAGGACAGAGCCCTGTGGAATACCACTCACCACTGACTTCCAGGCAGAATATTTTCCTTCTACTACCACTTGCTGTCTTCTGTTGGCCAGCCAATTCTGTATCCAGACAGCTATCTTCCCCTGAATCCCATTCCTCCTGACCTTCTGAATGAGCCTACCATGGGGAACCTTATCAAATGCCTTGCTGAATTCCAAATACACTACATCCACAGCTCGACCCTCATCAACTTTTTTAGTCACATCCTCAAAGAACTCGATAAGGTTTGTGAGGCATGACCTGCCCCTCACAAAGCCATGTTGACTGCATTTAATCAAGCCATGCTCTTCCAGATGGTCATAAATCCTATCCCTCAGAATCCTTTCTAACACCTTGCAGACGACAGACGTGAGACTTACTGGTCTGTAATTGCCAGGGATTTCCCTATTTCCTTTCTTGAAGAGAGGAATTACATTTGCCTCTCTCCAGTCCTCAGGTACGACTCCAGTGGAGAGCGAGGATGCAAAGATCTTCGCAAGTGGCGAAGCAATTACATTTCTCGTTTCCCAAAACAGCCGAGGACAAATCTGGTCCGGGCCTGGCGACTTGTCAATCTTAATGTTTGACAAAGTGTTCAGCACATCAGCTTTCTCTATCTCTATCCATTTCAGCATGCACACCTGCTCTTCAAAGGTTTCATTCACTACAAAGTTTGTTTCTTTCGTAAAGACAGAAGCAAAAAACTAATTTAGGGCTTCCCCTACCTCCTCAGACTCCACACACAAATTCCCTATGCTGTCCCTGATTGGCCCTACTCTTTCTTTGAACATTCTCTTATTCCTCACATAAGTGTAAAATGCCTTTGTGTTCTCCCTAATCCGTTCTGCCAAGTCTTTCTTGTGTCCCCTCCTGGCTCTCCTCAGACCATTTTTAAACTCCTTTCTCGCCTGCCTGTAATCCTTTAGAGCTGAGCTTGACCCTAGCTTCCACCACCTTATGTAAGCTACCTTCTTCCTTTTGACGAGAAGCTCCACCGCTCTTGTCATCCAAGGTTCCTTTATCTTACCACTTCCTGCCTGTCTCAGAGGGACATATTTATTCATCACTTGCAACAACTGTTCCTTAAACAGTCTCCACATATCTATAGTGCCTTTACCATGGAACAATTGCTCCCAATCCATGCTTCCTAACTCATGTCTAATCGCATCATAGTTTCCTCTTCTCCAATTAAATATCCTCCCATTTTGCCTAATCCTCTCCTTCTCCATAGCTATGTAGAATGTGAGGCAGTTGTGGTCACTATCACCAAAATGCTCTCCCACCACAAGATCTGATACCTGCCCCGGCTCGTTTCTGAGCACTAAGTCTAGAATGGCTTCTCCCCTCGTCGGCCTGTCAATGTACTGAGTTAGGTAACCCTCCTGAACACAACTTACAAAAACAGCTCCATTCAAATCTTTTGCTCGAAAGAGGTTCCAATCAATATTGGGAAAGTTAAAGTCACCCATTACAACAATCCTATTACGTCCACACTTTTCCAAAATCTGCCGACCTATGCTTTCTTCCATCTCCCTGCTGCTATTGGGGGGCGTGTAGTAAACCCCTAAAGAGGTGACTGCTCCCTTGCTGTTCATAATTTCCACCCATACTGACTCGATAGGCAGATCTTCCTCGACAATGGAAGCTTCTGTAGCTGTGATACCCTCTCTGATTAGTAGTGCTACACCCCCTCCTCTTTTTCCCCCCTCCCTATTCCTTTTAAATGCTCTAAACCCTGGAACATCCAGCAACCATTCCTGCCCCTTAGAAACCCATGTCTCTGTTATGGCCACAACACCATAGCACCAGGTACTGATCCATGCTCTAGAGTTCGTCACTTTTATTCCTGATCCTCCTTGTGTTAAAGCAAACATACTTTAACTGATACCTTGGTTCCTTGCCAGGAAAATCCTTCCCACTAGCTGGTCTACCTCTTGCTATTGCCTCATCTGTATCAACTCTCACCTCCGGTATACAGCTCAGATTCCCACCCCCCTGCCATACTAGTTTAAACCCTCGTGAACTACTCGAGCAAACCTTCCACCCAGGACATTGGTCCCCTTCCAGTTCAGATGCAACCCATTCTTTTTGTACAGGTCCCACCTTCCCCAGAAGGCATCCCAATTATCTACATATCTGAAGCCCTCCCTCCTACACCAGCTGCGCAGCCACGTATTAAGCTGTGCCTGCTCCCTGTTCCTCGCCTCGCTATCTCGTGGCACCGGTAGTAAACTAGAGAACACTACTCTGTTCGTCCTGCTTTGCAGCTTCCAACCTAACTTCCTGAAATCACTTTTTATATCCTCAATCCTTTTCCTGGCTATATCATTAGTGCCTATATGTAACAAGATTTCTGGCTGTTTGCCCTCCCCTTTTAGAACCTTATACACCCGATCGGAGACGTCCCGGACCCTGGCACCAGGGAGGCAACATACTTTCCGGGAATCCCGATCCTGACCACAAAATCACCTGTCGATTCCCCTAACTATCGAGTCCCCTATCGAGTACTTTTCTATTCTGCCCCCTTCCCTTCTTTGCCACAGTGTCAGGCTCAGTGCCAGAGAACTGACTGCTATGGCTTTCCTCTGGTAGGTCATTCCCCCCCCAGCAGTATCCAAAATGGTATACTTATTGCTGAGGGAAATGTCCATAGGGGATCTCTGCACTGTCTGACTGTCCCCTTTCCTCCCCCTAACTGTAACCCATTTATCCTTGCGCTGAGCCTTAGGAGTGACCAATTCCCGGTAACTCCTCTCAATTACCCCCTCAGCCTCCCGAATGATCCGTAGTTCATCCAGCTCCAGCTCCAATTCCCTAACACGGTTTTCAAGGAGCTGG
Organism: Chiloscyllium plagiosum; assembly: GCF_037043375.1. Classification (NCBI taxonomy): domain Eukaryota; kingdom Metazoa; phylum Chordata; class Chondrichthyes; order Orectolobiformes; family Hemiscylliidae; genus Chiloscyllium; species Chiloscyllium plagiosum. Next base: position 24,016,442 of record NW_028270148.1, on the reverse strand, counting down.
AGTTGGATGCTCTTCCCACAGATGCAGCCAGCAGAGACGTGTGCCATGTCTCCCACCTGCCACATTCTGCAGGAGGAGCAAGCAACTGCCCTAGCATCCATACCCAACTTATCTGAACACCCACTTAGTACTAAAGTATAAAATTAATAACAAACTTATATTCAATAGGGGAAGTTTAGAATGAATGTTACCTTATTAACTAGGTTAGAGGAGGAGGACGGGTGGGAGACTCTACAGTAGTAGAGTCTCGGGTTTAGCCGCCTTGCTGATATATATGGTCACTGCTTCCCTGCTTCCTTCCCTGCTGCCCCTCCGGTCCTCGTCACTTCCCCCGCTGCTCCCACTCCTTCTGTGAAAGGGAAAACACCACTGTCCGCTACTGCTAAGTAATTTTTTTTAAAAACTGCCTTCTTAGCTGCAGTCTTCGGATTCGTCTTACCTCCGCTGCTGCTTGCACTCAAAATCCAGAGGTTTCTTTTGTTTTACTATGGAAAGGTTTCGAGCCTCAGGTGCTGAGCTGTCTCCTTCAAGCCAATAAAGTAAACAGCTTGTGAGGCCGTGGGGTTTCTTTTTAAAGTTAGAAAGGGTAGAAGCAGCATGACTGAGTGGAGTCAGGCTCCCACAGAACCAGGGTTTTAGTTTAGCTTTCCAGCAGTTGCTGGGGTTTTGAACTTGGTTATCGAATCTGCTACATCTCTCTCTCTGTTACAGCTAAAAACTTAGGTTTTCTTTTTGCTGCCCGAGTTGTATATGAGACAATCTACTTTATTGCATTTGTCTTTGCTGAGGGTGTTTTTATGGGGTGTTACTATATTGGAACAGTTGCTGTTTAGTAGTTAAATAATCAATTGTTCTGTTAAGTTTTCCAATAGAGTTAAAGTTATACCAACTAGTCTTTCTTTTGTTTGTATTTTAATTAAGGATACAAATAAAGTGAGTTTTGCTTAAAGCCAAGTAGTGCGACCAATTGAATTATATCTCAAAAAAAAAACACCTTACACTTTGCTTTAAAGTTAGGGTTTTTTCTCCTTGATAAATTTGCAGGGGGTCTGGTCTGGTCCATAACATTGTGGAAAGGATTACTATACTTTTTAAATGCAGTTTAAACTCATTGTAAGTACTGTTTACACTGCTGTTTGTTTAGTGGGGCAAGTTTCTACAGATAAGCGGGAGCAATGGGATGTGTATTAAGGAAAATTCAACTGGCAATAAGTAGGCAATTGGTTTGGGATATTGCAACCAGTTGTCAATGAAAAAGACCTTCTGGCTGTCAACTAGTATGTGATTGGTCCCCAGGTAGCTGAAGAGCTTGTGAGAGGGAATGTTTGATCAGAAGCCATTCAAGACTTCCAAAAGTGAAGGAGTTATCATTTTCTCTTTGTTAGTCATTCATGTCACTGGTCAGGCCAGTATTTATTGTCCATCCATAACTGCCTGGAGGGCAGTTAAGAGTTAATCACATGGCTGTGGGTCCAGAATTATATGTAGGCAAGACCGGGTAAGGATGGCAGATTTCCTCCCATTCGTGAGGGCATTAGTGAACCAGATGGATTTCTCCCTGACAATTGGACACAGTGATACAATTGGACTCTTAGTCCCAGATTTTCAAATTCCACCACGAGGCCATCAACTTCCTTTATTTTCCTTCATCGGTTGCTATAAGATGTGGTTTTTAACTAACAAGTCAAAAACTTTAAAAGTGTGAACCAATCACCCTGTCCCTCCTTCAGTGAAGGAAAGTACCTGGAGAAGGGAGATGAAGGAGCAGCACATTGGACAAGGCGAAACAGCAATGTCCATGAACCTTACATTGAACTGCCTTCCCAGCCTTTCCCACTACCCATTTACACTTAGGGTTTTCAATATCTGCAAGTGTGTCTAGAGGGAGTTTTATAATGAGGTTAGAACCAATAGGGTCATATGTTGGCAGTTCATAACTGTTTATCTGTTGCTAGCGTCAACCTTTTTGTTATGAAAAGCAATTCCTGTTAAGTACAGAAACCTGGCCTGTGCTTTTTCTCAACCTGGGTCTAAAAGGCAGGTAGATTGGAGAATTTTGCTTTCATAAAATCTTTAACTTCTGTGGCAGCTCCAGGAATAGTGGAATTTGATTTCCAGCCTGTTACCCTAACAAGGGTGTCTACAGCTGACATATGACAAGAAGTCAAAATGGAGGAGAGAGTGTATTGCTGGAAAAGCACAGCAGGTCAGGCAGCATCCGAGGAGCAGGAGAATTAACATATTGGGCTAGAGTCCTTCATCAGGAATGAGGCTGGGATCTTGGGGGTGGAGAAAAGTCACAGCCTCCAGGGGAAGAGGATAGGGAGACATTTCATTATTGAACTTGATCAGGAAAGCAGAAAAGAAGTCTTTAAAAAGCTGTTTACGGCCTTCAGAGAAATCTTTGCCTCATCTAGGTTGCATTTTAACTGTATTCCAGAGGAAAAAGAATGGTGTTACAATGATAAAGTATATACTATCCATCGTAGAAATGTAATCAGCTGATTTAAAAGCCTTGGACAATGGGTTTCAGAGAAACACAGTTAAAAATATGCTGGAACACTTTACAATGGCACTCAAAGTCACAAAGTCAAAGCCAAATTCACGAGAAAATACAGTGGAATATCTAATGACTAGGACTGACTGCAACCACCAGGCTAAAGATTATCCAAGGGAGTAATCACCTGGTCATTTAAAAAAAAGTATTTTAAATTCTCCAAATCTGTTCAGAGTTGCTATCACACATGTCTGGAGCATGTGGGACTTAAACTTAGATCTTACTAGTTCAGGAATAAGGACATTATCACTGCAATACAAGAGGCCATTAAAAAAAAAGGACTGCCCCCCTCAGCAGCCAGATATTTCCCACATTGAAGTTACCTCCTGTGAAGTAAAGATAAAGTCACTATATGCTGTTCTCTCATTAGAGAGAGATGACTGGTGGTGGTTTAACTTAAGGGCATTGATACCTCAAGTGAGGGAGAGGTTGAGTAGGAGAGTCATTCACAGTAACCTCAGCTGGCAAAGGAATTGAACCCACATTGTTAATATCTACTAGTATCAAAATCCACTGTCTAACCAGTTGAGGTAACCAATCCCCCAACCAGCAAGTAGCCGTGATTTAGGATGTTCATTATCACTTCAGAAAAAGAGATGCCCAGAAACATGAAATAGCATCTCAGAACTTCCAGTGTTAAGGATCAGGCTAGACCCCCTCAAAACATTTCAAGAAGGTAGCCCAGACTCTAACTTTGCTAGTTGTTTTCAGTAGGTGTGAAGTGGATATTACAGGAGAGATGCCGCTGGTCAAACCACTTAGTTTTAAACAAAACAGAATTTATTTACAAGATTACTGAATGAAACACAAACAACAAAAAACAGAATACTGAATAACTTATCCTCTCAAAAACCCAGCAGATCATCCTAACTCAATGATGCTGTTCCAATTACTTGCAACAATCCCCATTAACACCCCTCGGCACAAAAGGTAAAATCAAACACAGGGTCTTACAGGAGAGAAATCAGAGAGAGAGCGTACCAACCTGGACCTGCTTCTTTGGGTCCAGCAGCTTTTTCCCACTCCTGTTGAAAACCAAACCAAACCAAACTGGAGTAAAGCTGATCTAGGAGAACTGGCCACTCTCCTTTCATTGTACAACTGTTTTGTTTAAAACTTGAAAGCTTTTTGTCTGAGGCAGTATCTGTTAACTATAATCAAACTGGCCCTAAAACCGTTCAACCTCAAACTTTTCGGAGTCGATGTTGTTTATGATCTCTCTGAAGAAAAAAGCCAAAACAGCATAACCTTGTTAAAGGAGCAGCTTGATCACAGCAATAACCTCAAGAATAAGAATTCTCTCTGTCTTGGTGGCGTGACTTCATTTAAAAAATGATCAGCCCTTAGAGAAAATTGACTGCGAACCAGATTCTTTTAGAAATGGTGATATCTACCATACAGAAGATCCACCAGTTCAATATGTAATTCCTTCATTGAAGAATTGTAAGTGTTTTCTTTTCAATTCCACTATCCTTCACTCGGTACATCATCTTGTTTGCTTGTATTCTGGTGTGCATGTGTGTATGTAGCAGAATTTGGAGCAGGTCTTCACATTTTAAATAAATTTTTCACTTCACTTGAGTGAGTTCAATAAACAAACTCCTTAATCCTGATTAATTCTGGAGCCTTCTTTGGCAAGTTCTTGAAATCCTCCACCTGTCTCACATGCCAATCGCCTATTGCTATATAACTGCTATGTTGGCCACTCATCACAGAATCTAGCCAGCTTTTAGTATCATCGAATAAAAGTTCTGTTTTCTCTTCTATAGTAGATCCTCACATTTTTCATCATCAAAGATGTATTTTGGATGGGAACACGTCAACAATTGATTAGTTAGGTATACTGGGGTGAAAGAAAGTTTGATTTGCAATGAAGTCTTTTAGCCTCCCATGAATATCTTTGTTCAAGGTTAACCTTTCTCTCTTCTGTAGTTGGCGGGGAAGGCTCCAACTTTGGTGGCATTGACTTCTATTTTATATTTCTTGATGTTATTAATTTTATATTTTTCTCAGACTGCTGAAAAGGAAACAAGATAAAACTGGACTAGATTGGGTTGGGATATCCGGTCGGCATGGACGGGTCTGTTTCCATGCTGTACCTCTCTATGACTTTATGACTATGACATCTGGTTGGTGAATTATTTCCATTCTAACCTTTCTGTCTAATGTCATAACTGATTTTTCTTTTTTTATATTTGTCATAGTCATGCTCCACTGAGCCTTATTTTTTTCCTAAACTCCAAAGTCACCAATCCTAAACACTCTTCCTTCTCTATCTCTGGTTATATTAATTTCAAGACCTATTCATCCTTCAACTGTTTTTTCCAGCTCATTGTTTCCCAGGACTTCAACGCTATGACTGTCTTCTCTTCCTGTCTTTTCTGCCCACAGTAATCTTCAAGCTTTTCAAGCACAAGCTTTGCATTATGTTGTACCAGCCATGGCTCCATGGTCACACTCCTTAGGTGCTAGTAGCCCATACTGACATTTAGCAAGATTTTGAAAGCATTCAGGCTTGAGCTGGTTAAGTGTGGCGCACAAGTGCCAGGCAATGGTTATCTTCAGCAGCAGAGAATCTACCTTCAATATTCTTTGCATTGTCTGACTAATGCAGGATATCTATGGAGAGTTTAAGGTAAGTCAAATCAGATTAGATTACTTACAGTGTGGAAACAGGCCCTTCGGCCCAACAAGTCTACACTGACCTGCCGAAGAGCAACACACCCAGACCCATTCCCCTACATTTACCCTTGCACCTAACACTATGGGCAATTTAGCATGGCCAATTCACCTAACCTGCACATTTTTGGGAGGAAACCGGACCACCCGGAGGAAACCCACGCAGACACGGGGAGAATGTGCAAACTCCACACAGTCGCCTGAGGCGGGAATTGAACCCGGGTCTCTGGCGCTGTGAGGCAGCAGTGCTGACCACTGTGTCACTGTGCCGCCCAATGATAACTTTATTGGAGAATCTCTCACTATGGCCTACATTTTCCCACAAGGCTCTGCATGAAACAGCAAAATCATCTGACATTGCATTACTTCCTGTGCTGATGTACATAGTGCTTTTCTGGATGGCTGGTTTGCAATGCAGATCATGGGAAATACATGTAGACACAGGCATAGAGTGAGCGTCTTATAACAGAGAGAAGATATTGGGATTTATGCTGGTGGAATGGAGGAGATCAGTGACCTTCTTCCAACACTCCTGTGCATTCCTCCAGAAGGCTGAGACTGATATAATCTGGAAAACAAGAAGTTAACCAAATTTCCTCATGATTTCTTGATCGCAGTCTGATCATTTTTGCATAAATGCAACATAATCTGACAGTTAAGCTCATGGAATTACAATGATCAGAAAAATGGTTATATTTCACTGCAATTTAATGTAGCAACAGCATTGACTCACATACACCAACAAAATGAAAATTCAATGATGATGGCACTATACTGTCACCAAATCTGCACAGTGCAGTCATCAAGAGGCCACTGACACTGTAGAATTTATCAACTGACAATTAGCAAGAGGGAAGCTTGCACTTTGACAGGAATATAGGAGCTAGACTTTACTTAAATGAAGAAAGACTTTGGAAAGCTATAGAACAGAAAGATTTGGGAGTGCCTTTGCATGAATCACAAAAGGCTAGCAGAAGGCTTTGGATAATTCACCACACAATAGGCTACTTAATAAGAAAAGAGCCCAAGACGTTGGAGGTAATATTTTAGCATAGATAGAGGACTGGCTAACTAATAGAAGCCAGAGAGTTGGGATAAGGGGGTCATTTTTTAAAATGGCAGCCTGTAATACAGAACAACCTCGGTTATCCAAACATCGATTATCGGAATTTCGGATTAACCGAACAAGATCTCAAGGTCCCGATGCTTACGTAAACTGTGTTATCTGAATATTCGATTATCCAACCATTTGATTATCCAAACAAAATACTCCCTGTCCATATTGTTCGGAAAATTGAGGTTGCCCTGTAGTGGTGTACCACAGGAATCAATGCTGGGGCTACAATTATTTACAATATATATTAATGATTTTGATGAGGAAAGCATATGTGCTAAAGCCAAGTTGTGGATGACACAAAAATCTGGAGAGGGACATAGACGGGTTAAGCAACTGGAGAAAAATGTGTTCAATGGAATATAATGTGGGAAGATATGAGGCAATACATATGGGCAGGAGGAATGTATGAGCTGGATATTATTTAAATGGGGAAAGACTGCGGGAAGATATGGAACAGAGAGATTTGTCCATGAATCACAAAAATCTTGCATCTGAGTTGAGCAGGTAATAGGGCAGGCAAATGGAATGTTGGCCTTTATTTCAAAGGAAATGTAATATAAAAGTAGGGAGGTTTTACTCAAACTATACAAGGCTTTAATCGGACAACAGCTGGAATACTGTAAACAAATCATGACTCCGTTGTACAATGAAAGATATAGTGGCACTAACAGCACTTGAGAGAAGGTTCACATAACTGAAAACAGGTGTGTAGGCACTGTTTCATGAGAAATGATTGATAAGTTTGGGACTGCACTCTTTGGAATTTGGAAGAATGAACGGTGATCTTATTGAACCATGCAAGGTTCTTGGGGAACTCAACACGGTAGATGTGGAAAGGTTGTTTCCCCTTGTCGGGGAGTCTATGACCAAAGGGCATAAGCTCAGAACAAGAGGTCAAACCTTTAAAGGAGAGACAAGGAGGAATTTCTTTTCTCAGAAGATAGCGAATTTGGGGAATTCTTTGCCACAGAGGACTGTCAAGGCTGGGTAATTAAGTATATTCAGGGCTAAGATAGACAGACAGTAAGGGAATCAAAGGTTATAGAGAAAAGGGAGGAAACTGGAGTTGAGGGTTAGAGTGACACAGTGGCTCAATGGTTAGCACTGCTACCTCACTATGCTAGGGATTCAGGTTCAATCCCATGGGTGACTGTCTGTGTGGAGTTTACACATTCTTCCCCTGTCTGATTGGGTTTGCTCTCACAGGTGGATTAGCCGTGGGCAATATAGGGATGGGTGAGATGCTCTTCAGACAGTCCAGTGATGGGCTGCATGTCCTGCTTCCACAATGTAGGGATTCTATTTTATGATAATCAGATCAGCTTTGATCTCACTGAATGGTAGAGCGGACTCGATGGGCTGAGTGGTCTCCTATGGTCTGATGTTGCTCCAGTTATCTTTGTACCGATCCTGTCCCCTGTTCATCTCAAGGTAGGAAGAAGCAGGATCAGGATGGTCTCGGATCAAGTGGGGAAGTTCATGTCTTCACAACGTGGTAGGTTGCAGCTCGACTTTACAGCATTTCAGAAATAGTGAAAGATTGCTTTGTTTTGTCGTAGAATTTTAGAATTCGCATCTCTGTTTGCAAATCCTTCTGTGGCTTTGCCCTGCCCCAATCTCAGCAATCTCCTCCAGTTCCACAATCCTCTCAGGCTTCTGTGTTCCTTATATTCTGGCATCTGCCTTGTTTTCATTGCTCCCCCATTGACAGCAATGGTTGAAATTCTTGAATTCCCTCCCAAAACCTTTCCACCTCTTTCTCCTCCCTTAACATGTTATTTTTATACTTAAAAATTACCTCCTGTTTCAAACTTTTGGTTTTCTGTCCTAAATCTCCTGCAGTGGTTTTTTTTTTGCCAATTTCTGCTTGATGCTGTCAAATGCGTTGGATGGCTCAGCTATGCTGAAGGCGCCATCAAAATGCAGATTGATGTTGTTGCAGGCTTTGAGAATCCCTGAGGTTGAGGGAAAGGTTTCAGTTGTCCAAGTGCAGCTATGTTTTTTCTCTCTGAGTGTGGTTGGGGAGTATGATTTACGATTAAAATGGCCACTTCAGACTGCACTGCGGTTTTACAAGCTAATATCGCTTTCTCCAGAATTGTAAGTGACATCAATCATCATGCATCCATTTCTTGAAAATCGCAATATCTTCCTCACTCCCCACAGTTACTGATTTATAAAAAAACCCTGGATCCTTGTCCCACAGGTTAAAAACACATAGATGAAGGATGTTGCCAGGGTTGGAGGGTTTGAGCTACAGGGAGAAGCTGAATACGCTGGGCTGTTTTCCCTGGAGCGTTGGAGGCTGAGGGGTGACCTTATAGAGGTTTATAAAACCATGAGCAGCATGGATAGGGTAAATAGACAAAGCCTTTTCCCTGGGGTGGGGAAGTTCAGAACTAGAGGGCATAGGTTTAGGGTGAGAGGGGAAAGATTTAAAAGGGACCTAAGGATGCAGCTTTTTCAGGCAGAGGGTGGTACGTATATGGAAGGAGCTGCCAGAGGAAGTGGTGGAGGCTGGTACAATTGCAACATTTAAAAGGCATCTGGATGGGTATATGAATAGGAAGGGTTTAGACAGATATGGGCCAAGTGCTGGCAGGTGTGACTAGATAGGGTTGGGATATCTGGTCAGCATGGACGAATTGGACTGAAGGGTCTGTTTCCATCTCTATGACTCTATGACAGAATCTCATCCAGTCCCATTATTAAGACCATAAAAAATAGGAAGAGGAATAAGCCCCTTGAGCCTACTTTGCCATTCAATCGGATCATGACTGATCTGACCAACATTTTTCATGTCCACTTTGCTGCCTTTTCCCCATAATCATTGATCCTCTGACTCATCAAGAATCTATTTATCTGTCTCAGCCTTAAAAATACACAAGGGCTCTACCCCCACAGCTCTCTGTGGCAAGGAGTTCCAAAGACTCACAAACCCTCTGAGAGAAGACATTCCTCCTCATCTCAGTCTGAAATTGATGCCCCTTTATTCTGAGGCAATGCTCTGTGGTCCTATAATCTCCCACAAGGCCAATCCTCTTCTCTGTATGAACCCTGTCGAGACCCTAAAGAATCCTAAATGCTTCAATGAGATCTCATCTCATTCTGCTAAATTGCACAGAGCAGAATCCCAACCTTTCAGTCTTTGCTCATAAGACAATCCCTTCCTACCAGGGTTCATCCCAGTGGGCTTCTGTGAACTGCCTCCAATGAAATAATATATTTTCTTCAATAAGTGGACCTTATTTAAAAGAGAGTTTGGTTAGCTCAGTTTGATGAACAGGAGGCTGGAAGTACACAGCAAGCCAGGCAGCATCAGGAGGTGGAGAAGTCAACGTTTCGGGTGTAACCTTTCTTCACGACTGGGGGTGGGTATGGGGGGAGCTGCCAATAAAGGGGTGGGAGGAGTGGGGAGAGGGGCAGAGTGGTGAAGCAGGGATAGGTGAACACAGGTAGAGGGTACCACCTGTTTGGTTGATGGGAGGAATGAATCTGGTTTCTGGCTTGCAATGCAGGATAATACCAACATCACAGCTTCAATTCCTGTACAAACTGTGCTCACCAGGAAGATCCTGCTCTCTCAACCTCACTAGAGGCATGGTAACCGTCAAGTTAAATCACCATCAGTCATCTTTCTCTGATGAGAGAGCAGCCTCTAGAATATAGCTAACTGTTTGGACCACATCTCAAGATAGACTCGTTTGAAGATGGTTTAACTCTGAAAGTTCCCTGAGCTCTCTCCCTACACAGAATCACTTTCAATTGTGCCCTTCATGAGTGGTGCCTGGTGCTATTAGTCGAGACACTGCCGAATCCAAATTGACTCTTGACAGGGGCTCAATTTTAACTCATTCATGCTCAGAGTTAAACTCTCACCTTGCAGCTGGACTGGATTCAGTACAATGTTTGTTTTGCCGCTGATGGGAGTGACGTTGAAATGCTAAATTCACGTTGCACATGGACTGCATCAGAATCACTAATAACCCGAAATAATGTTTATTTTGTAAGTGTTCACAGCTGTTCAAAATTTCACCGTGTTGTGTTTGCGAGCGAGTGAAATAAACAAGTTGCCAAGAACAAGATGTGATTCGTCAAGTTGCACTCGGCTTCGATATGGGACCTGGATGGAAGTGCAAAGCGAACGTGAAATCGAGTCGATACACGTGATGTGACTGGGACACATATCGATATATTGTGACTCATTTATCACCACTGCAATTTTCCCACAATGAAGCTTGGATTAAAATGTATTTTGTTCATATGAGACAAAGACAATTAATAACACAATAGCTTAATCATAATTTTAATGCAAATTAAACTGAGGGACAGTAAAAACATCCGGAAATACAAGTGGTCTGGGTCACGCTGGCATTCCAAGTTTTTGACTGATTCTGTGCGGTGATTGTTGTGACAAAATGCCTTTAGCTTCAAAGCTTAATGTGCAAAGGGAGCTGAGCATTGCATATCATCCGACTAGAAACTCCAGATGTGCGTTAGGTATGTCCTTGTGTGGATGTCGTGTGTGCTTCTCTATGGGTCTGGATATATAAGTATTTGCATTTGAGTATGTCTATGTGTATGTGCGGAAAACTATGTGTATATTTGTCTATCTGTGCATTCCTGGGTGGATGGGTGTGTGTCTATTAATGTCTGGACGCCCATGTATATGCTTATGTGTGTGTACAGCCAGTCTCCGGGTTGCAAACGGATTTTGTTCCGGTGTTCGATCCCAAGGCAACTTGTGCGCAAATCAGAACAAAATGCAGGACAATATAAAACAATTATTCATAAGTACACATATATTCGTATGTCAGGATTTAACATTATACCCTTGTATGGGATTGCGTTTCTAAGTACGAGCATTCGTAAGTCGGACGTTCGTCAATCATGGCCCCCCGTACTTGTATATGTGTGTACATGTTTACATATGTGTCGCTGTGTGTACCTGTTTGTGTATATGTGTGTATTTGCATGTGTGTATATGTTGTTTGTGTAAGTATGTGTTGTCTATGTCTGTACGTGTGTCTGTGCATGTGTATTTGCCTATCAATATATACTTAATATATACTTATATGTGTATGTATTGTCTAAATGTGTACACATTTGTAAGTTTTTGTATGTTTGTGTGTTCATGTGTGTCTATGTGCTTGCATGTGTGTTTATCTCTGTACTTATTTCTCTCTGTTTGTATGTGTCTGCATGTATTTGTCTATATGTGTATGCATTTGTAAATTTGTCTTCGTGTTTATATAGTGTCTGTGTGTTTGTGTACATGCATGTGTGTATTTGTCTCTGTGTGACTTAGTGTATGCATATGTATTTATATATTTGTGTTTTGTTTGTGTGCCTGTCTTTGTATCTGTGAATGTATGTTTGTCTATATTTCTGTATTTGTGTTCACACATATTTGTATGTGTAGATGTGTGTCCAGTCTTCATGTTTATGTGTGTATATGTGTCTATATTGTGGGTTTTGTGTATTGTGTACACATCTATGTGTGCATTTTTGTGTCTATATATGAGTCTGTCTCTGTGTGTGTCTACGTGTTTGTGTCTATATCTGTGTATCTGTATTGTCTCTCTATGCCTCAATGTGTCTACCTCTATGTTTTCACACATTTATATATGAGTCTATATGTGTCTCCGTGTGTGTGTGTGTTTCTATGTATGTGCATCTCTGCGTATGAGTGTCTCTGTATATGTGTGTGTGTCTGTGTGTGTGAGTGGCTGTATGTGTGTGTATGAATGCCTGTGTGTCTGTGTGTGTTTCTGCATGTGTGTCTGTGTGCATCTCTACATGTGTGTTTATATGTCTCTGTGTGTGTATATGAGTGGCTGTGTGTGTGTGTGGCAGTGTGTGTCTGTATGTGAGTGGCTGTGTGTGTGTACATGAGAGGCTGTGTGTGTCTGTGTGTGATTGTCTGTGCGTCTGTTTGTGAGTGGCTGTGTGTGTTTGTGTGTGAGTGGCTGTGTGCGTTGTATCTGTATGTGAGTGGCTGTGTGTGGCTGTGTGTGTCTGTGTGTGAGTGGCTGTATGTGTGTGTATGAATGCATGTGTGTCTGTGTGTCTGTGTGTCTCTGCATGTGTGTTTATGTGTCTCTGTGTGTGTCTGTATGTGAGTGGCTGTGTGTGTGTATGCGAGTGGCTTGTGTGTGGCAGTGTGTATCTATGTGTGAGTGGCTGTGTGTGTATGTCTGTGTGTGAGTGGCTGTGTGTATATGTCTGTGTGTGAGTGGTTGTGTGTGTATGCGAGTGGGTGTGTGTGTGACTGTATGTGAGTGGCTATGTGTGTGTATCTGTATGTGTGTGACTGTATATGAGTGGCTGTGTGTGTGTCTGTATGTAAGTGGCTGTGTGTGTGTCTGTGTGTGAGTGGCCATATGTGTGTTTATGAATGCGAGTGGCTGTGTGTATCTATGTGTGAGTGGCAATGTGTGTGTGTCTTTGTGTGTGGCTGTGTGTGCATATCTATGTATGAGTGGCTATGTGTGTGTATCTGTATGTGAGTGGTTGTGTGTGTGTCTGTATGCGAGTGGGTGTGTGTGACCGTATGCGAGTAGCTGTGTGTGTGTGTCTGTACGTGTTTCTCCTGATTCTGTGGAAAAGGGCAGTTCTAACTCCAGATCTTCTTTGAGCCTGACGTCATGTCTGCTTGAGATTGGATGGTAGGACTGTGACTCGAAACTCCCTCCCCTCCCCCTCCAAAAAAAACTTTTTAAAGACTTTCAATCTGTTCAAACTAATATATTTTACAACCATCGCGATACCATCTAACATCTGCTCCAGTGTGTGTGTGTGAGAGAGTGTGTGAGTGAGTGAATGTGTCTTATTTATTTGTGCTGAGTGTTTCCCTTCAGCTATATTTTTCTTAATTTGTAAAGTTATCTGTTGCTGGAGACATCTGGCAACCAGCGTGTTTTTTTTGTTCTATATATAAAGATAATAGATATTTATATATATAACAAGCCGCCTTTAGAAATCCACCGAGAGAAGGGGGCCAGTTCACTGTTAAAAGACACTGCAGAGGAATACGTTTTGACTGGAGTGCGAGTCCTCTTAAGGAACAAGCTTGTATCAACATGGAGTGGGTGAGGTACAGCGTTTTGGTGTGGCTACTCTCCGTCTTGCAGCCGCACCAAGTGTGCCCTGAGAAGAGGAATCTCAGGAGGATCACTTACGTGCTTCACTCGGGCAAGTCTCACGGCCGGGGCAGTGTCTTTGCTTTCGGTACCAGGCACCGTGCTCCCTCCTCTTATACAGTCAGGGCGCAGGGCTCGGCTCCAGTGCTGGAGGTGAAAACCACTTACAGGAGGAGCTCGCCCCAGGTCAGGACCCGGCGGATGGGCCAGGCGAGCCAGCACGTCCAGCAGCAGCAGCAGCAGCACATCGCTCAGTTCCATCCACACCAGTACTACCAGCAGCAGTCCATTAGACACCCTGTGCACTACCAAAAACAACAGCTTAACGGGTAAGGAGAACTCCCTTGAACTTTGCGCCAGATCATTGCTGGCTGTATCCCTTCCCATGATCTTCTAGTCCATTTCTGGACATCACTTAAACCCTCAGCCACATAACATCACCAAAGAAATATTTCGGTTTGACACCTCCTAATATTTTATTTTATTCCCCTTCAAGATAAATCGAATGAGTTTAAACCCTTTATAATACCAAACACTTGTTTTTTTTTAACAATATAACCAACGATTGTCTTGATTATTTACAATATGTTGGGGAACATGAAGCTACCTGCAATGAAACTTTAACCCAAGAACAAAATTCACTTGAGAACAGTGATGTGTTGCAATGCAGAGAAACTCCTGACAGCAGTGAAGTTTCAAAAACTCCCTAATTACTTTCTTCCTGTAAAAAAAGTGATTCCAACTTGAATCCTTGTCCACAGCTCTCTGCACACAGTGGGGGATTCAGGTGACTGTGGTGCAGTCTGCCATGCGTAGGAAGCATTTCCTCATGGGTACCAAACCATCACTAATGTTTGCGTACAAACCCTGAGAACATGATCTCTTTGAAAAGAGAGAGGAGGCACCTTCATTCCACGAAGGGGGCCCTTTGTTATTCTGGGCAATATTTCCTTTGTGGCTGGATGGAAGCTTTTGACAGGTTGTATTTTACTGTTAAGAATCTTGATCCTGGGAATTTATTTTATTCCATCACAGGATGTCGGCTGGGCCATTCTTAACTGCCCTTCAAGAAGGCAGTGGTGAGCTGCCTTCCTGAACTGTTGTAGTCCTTGTGATGTAGGTGCACCCTACTCAGTTTCCAAGGTTTAATGCAGGTTTTGATACAGTGAAGGGCTAGCGATATATTTCCATGTCGGACTGTGGCTTGAAGGGGAATTTGCAGGTGTTCCCATGTTTCACTGTCCTTGTCCTTCAAGGGGGTGGGGAGGCTAGAAGTTTGGAAGGTGCTGTCAAAGGAGGCTTGGTGAGTTGTTTACTAGAGAGAGACCTTGAGCCTGCGTTTATATCACGGGGAAGTTACTGCTTGCCAATCTTGGGTCAACTCTCACTCCAACTGATCGACTGTAGCTAAGCAAAGTCAGCACTGAACTCCTGTGTCACTATTGATGAATGGCTTCCCCCGCTCCCTTAAAACACAGAAACAGTTTCCTGTCAATACTTTAATAAAACCGTAGGAAATTTTAAAACAAATATTCATGAGTGGGGGGTTTGTTTTAAAACTGAAACCGTATCTCATTTTCTTCTTTTGTTAACTTCAGCTGTTGCCTGCAGGGTTTGAACAGACACTAATTTTTTTATGGGATAGTTTGATGGATAGTTTACTGTCAGATAAGTATTTTATTAGTCTACATCTTCCTTTTCTCTCCAGTAAATGTGTCATGTTATGATTTGCAGAGTTAACGTTTGTGGCGGTCAGTGCTGTCATGGATGGGCCCAAGCTCCTGGCTCTCAAAGATGCACCAAGCGTAAGTGATTTGTATTGCATGACAAAAAGTCTTTCTTGTGTTGGCAAGTTGAGCTTTGTTCAGAGATCTTAAATCTAAAGATTCACCAGACAATAGCAGCATCGGCACCAAATCACCCTTTGAGCTGTCACATCGGACCATAATCCCATGTCACCTCACTGTTGATTTGCACCAGTCAATTATCTCCTTGCTATCCTCTCACCTGCCTCAGCTCATCTGCTGCTGGAACCCCAAAACACTCTTGATAATTTCATTGCTATCGCTCGACCTGACTATTCCAACACACTCCTGGCCAGCCTCCCATTGTTCTTCCTGCATAAATTTCTCAGGATGTGAGCTTCGCTGGCTGGGCCAGTCTTCATTACATGTCCCGAATGGCTTTTTCTGAAGATTGTGGTGAGCTGCCCTCTTGAACTGTTACAGTCCTTGAGGACTAGGGACACTCATAGCACTGGTAGGGATGGAGTACCAGGATTTGGACCTATCAGCAGTGAAGGAACGGCAATGTAATCCCCAGTCAGGAAGGTGCAAGACTTGGAGGGGAACTTGCAGAGGGTGGTATTTCCCATGTATCTGTTGCCCTGGTTCTTCTAAATGGGAGTGATTGTGAGTTTGGAAGGTGCTGTCCAAAGAGACTTTGTGAGTAGCTGCAGTGCAACTTGTCGATGAAATACACGCTGCTGCTGTGAGTTGGTGCTGAAGGGAGTGAATGCTGAAATTAATGGATGGGTTGCCAAACCAGCAGGCTGCTTTGTCGAGCAATGCTAAAAACTGCACTGATCCAGGAAAGTGGAAATATTTCATCACACTCATGACTTGTCTCTGGTAGATGGTGGCCAGGCATTGGAGAGTGAAGTTTTGAATTAATCTCCTCAGAGTTCCTAGCTTCTAATCTGGTGGCCACATTATTATTATAGCCATATCTACCCACGTCTTAATTTATGTCAAATTCTAATCACTCATCATTTTGTGTTTGCTAACTAACTTTGGCTTCAACTACGGTTTGAAATCCCTATTCTAGACTTCAATATCTCAATGGCCTTACCCCTCCTTATCTGTGTAACCTTCTGACAACTGTAACCCTCTGAGATATCTGGACCTCTCTAATTCTAGCCACATGAGCACTCCCAAATTTCACTGCTGCACTGTTGATCCCTGGGGCTTACATTCTGGAATTCCCTTCCTAACCTCTTTGTCTCCCTAATGTCTCTCTTTAATCAAGTCTTTGCTCTTGTGACACCATATTGTCTATCCAAGTGTTGTTTGGTAAAATTGTTAAAAAGTGGCTTTGAAGTTTTATTGTCCTGAATTGTTACATAAATGAAACGTCGTAATGGTATCTGACCCCAACTCCCAAACTGGTACATACTGGAAGCAAAGGGGAACTCACTGTTGGCTGGAGAGTCAATGAGAGTGGTATCTGACCCCAACTCCCAAACTGGTACATACTGGAAGCAAAGGGGAACTCACTGTTGGCTGGAGAGTCAATGAGAGACTAGTGTGGCACCTCTAGGGTAAAGCCACCAAATATGTGTTTGTGTGTGTGTCTGTGTGTGAGAGTGGTATGCCTGAGTGTCCGTGTGTGTATGCGTCTGTTTGTGTGTGTCTGTGTGTGAGAGTGATGTGTCTGTGTGTGTGTGTGTTTATGTGTATGTGTCGGTTTGTGTGCGTCTGTGTGTGAGAGTGCTGTGTCTGTGTGTCCATGTGTGTATGTGTATGTGTCTGTTTGTGTGTGTCTGTGTGTATGTGTCTGTTTCTGTGTGTGTGTGTCTGTGTCTGTCTGTTTGCTGTGTGTGTATATGTGGTGAGCAGCATGGGCAGGGAATGAAGCTCACAACGGGCCGTCCCTTTGTCCCAATGCCAGGTCTATTGTTCTAGCACTGAGTCCTTTTAAACAATGAAACCTTCTCCAGGGAGCCTTATGCTCCCCACAAGAGGTTGCTTGTCATGTTCCTTGATAAATTCCAGCAATGGCACAGTGGGATCCTGAAGGGGGCATTAATTGCTCCCCATTGGCCTCTGGTGGTGGCGGAGTGGGAAGGCTTTCTGTCATGTACTTTATCAGTACAGACATGAAAAAGTCTAAGAATGTTCTCTCCTGATTAAGTACCCCGTTCCCCTACTGTGGCCAACAAACTGACCACTGAAGGGGCATTAAGCCACCCTGTGTCACCATCTGAACAAAAATGATAGTCTCAAGCTCCAAAGTGCCCCTCCTTACCTCTTGTGCCACACCTGGCCTCTGTTGCTGTACTCTGAGCCAGATGTTAGTCCGTGAAATGGCAAAGGGAGTGAGTTTCAGGTTGGAGTTCCAAGAGGGGCAGAGAGGTCTTGTTCACTCAGCAAGCGGCCGGGCCATCAAAAGTGGTAGGAATCTGCATGCGGAATTAATTTACCATGCAAGTACAATGCTGTAAAACCACTATTGAAAACTGAAACCCAGTGGGCTGGAGAGGGGAAGCTGGGAGCTTGCCTCTGTCTCTGAATCATGTGTTTCCTGAAAAAGAGGCGTGTTTCCAGGTGAGGGCCGGCTGGAACTGCAGCTGCAATGGGCTCTCTCTCTCCCACACGTGAAATAGCTCCTCCCGTTCATCAATAGAACGACAAGTGAACCAAAAGCATTCAGAAGAGCTGATGCACGGGATCTGTGAGTTCATCAATGACGCCTCCACCATCACATCCTGAGCTCGAGAGTGCAGCAGCGAAAGTTTTCTGAATCTTTTAAACTGCTGTGATGGAAATGAGTTCTACACATCCATTCCCCTTTTCTGTAATCCTGTGGAGATCACTTGGATGCTGCTTTCATTTTAATGAAACGCCCATGTGACATGTTGGTCATTACCAGCCACCCAGGTGCTAAAGGGGGACATTGATGCTGGCAGACTTATTAAACTGGGGGAAGGGGAATGATTGGCTGAATGATGAGGTCAGATACAATGCTGGGACTCTCTGGAATAATATTGAGTGAATTGTAACATCGGTGTGTGTCCCTGCAACTCCCAGCCTTTTATATGTAGCTATCCAGTAACAATCTATAGCTTATTTTGAAATATTTTTATTGATCAGGATTTCAGTCCTGACGATTCTACTGTGTACTATGACTCCCAAACCCTTCACTAATGGAGTAAAGGGTTGAATTGATGATTCACTTCTGAGGTGAGAGGGCATCTCTCAGGAAATCCTGGGGTCAGTCCCAATGACATTTCTACCCATCAACTCTGATGGATGAAGCATTGTGGGGGATGAGCTCACAATACTTCAGTGTGGATGAGACTCCTTGGCAGGAGCTGACCTCTGTAAAATTAACCTGTTATTATACACACAGTTCAAATTATCATTGATAATGACTCAGCATGTGAATATTGTGTTAGAGATGAACACTGAATGAAGAGAATTAGAAGATGCAGCAGTAAAATAACAACATGCATAACATTTCAATGATTTTATTGTATGTGAGGCTTTTTAAGATGCTCTAAGTAACATGAAAGAGGTTATGTAAATGGGTGTTTCTTCTCTCTCTGACTTTCTCTGTCCGTCTCAATATACCTCCATGCTTCAATATATTTCTCTCTCAGTCAATCTGCTTCTCTGTTTCTTTGTCTGTCTCTATCACAGCCTGTGTTAGTTTCTCTCTGTCCCTCTCTGACTCGAATCTTTTGTTTCTTCTGTTTCATTCTGTGTGTGTGTGTGTGTCTCTTTCTATGTCACCATCCCTCTGACAGTGTCTCTGCCAATCTTTGACTCACTCCTTGTTTATCTTAGCAATAATTTTCCCAGCGACTACAATGGCTTCAAATTAAAGTATGTCCAACATGAAGGCTTAGCTAGCAGGTAAAATGATTAAATTTCTCAAATTAAGAGCACCATAAATTGCTTAGGTGGCAACAATATTCCTTTAATCTATTATGCCAGATCAGTGAAGGTAAAAAATTCTTTATTGACTCCCTTACTTAGTGATGTCTGCTGGGGCCAAAGTTCACCATTACTGTGCTGTTTTATGTACAGAAAATTGGTGCAATGCTGAAAGATTTAAGAGTGGGTTTGCCTCACACCTAATTTGCACAGGCCACCTCAATAAGAATGGGCCTCATTTCAGTGCTGAAATGAGGGTCCTGCCCTTATTTCCTGGAAATTCACTTAAACTAGTTAGATCTTGCACTGCTCAAGCTGCAACTAGTCTCTCATGTTCTTCAATGGTCTCAGCAGCGATTATTAAAGAGACTGGTGGACTGAGGGTAAGTTTTGTTTGACTTACTGTGGAGCCAGGACTGCCCTTCCTGTCTTCATGCAAGCTGCTACTGGCCTGTGCTGACACATTCTGTGGCCTTAACCCTCTCAACTCCCAAGTAAACTTGTGGACTGACTCCCAACACTGAGCCAGACAAATTTCCCATGCTCAGCTCATTAGCCGCTGTAAGGAGCCCAGTGCCCCTGGATTTATCCCAGTGGGGCCTGACTTTGCCTGAAGGCCCACACTTGGGCCTCCATCTTCTCCCCGGTGAAATGAGCGTGCTGTCTTTTTGGCCCCCTTTATCAGGCACTTTTCAGCTTCACCAACACCGAGCGTGATCAAGATCTCACCTTGTTGCACTGTGACTGAGAGCACTGCAGGTGACATGGGTTTCAGGTGTTAGCAGCCTGTTTTTACACCCTGCCCAGTTTTAGTGGAGAAACATGCTGCCAGTTCACTATCACCCATTTTGTGCAGACCACTTCACCTTCCCTCCCCCTCTAGATCCCCCTGTGCGGTTCTCATGCATTTGTGTGCACTGCTGTTGCCATGGCAAGTCTCTGAAAATAAAAGGTGTTTTTATTCCTAATTAGTAAACCACATTTCTATTGCAGCATAACAACTGGTTGACTTTACAGGATAAAAATCAGAAGATTTAATTGTCAGCCAGCTGTACTTTTTCAAAACACTATTGTGTTTATGGCTGAAATTTAAGGGAATACACAATCTTCAAGTCAGGGACAATTGTTTTATAAGTAGCAGATAGGTAAATGATAGAAGGTTTTTATTTCATAAATTTTGGAATACATTCATTTGTGCTTGCCATGGTGTCGGGTCCAAAACAGGACCTTGAATTAAGTTACCACTAGGTGGCATTCTTAGTGAGTATTTCAGGACTGGAAGAAACAGTGACGACTCCAATGCATTCTTTTGATGAGGTGATTACTTTGTGACTATATGTCAGTCACAGAGGAAAAAGGTGAACATTCTCCAAAGCAATAAATTTACTTAATATAAAGAGGTTTAATTTACTATGTCCAAGTGACCTGCAGGTAAAATGAATACAGGTAGAGAATGCAATATTCCTTAAGTCAGGCTTGAAAAGCTGTGGACAATGCCTCTATTTGTCTTTCAGAATATCAGAGTACTTATGGCCAAGACTAATAACAATCGTGATATCCCAATCTCCCTGAGACATTCAATAATAAATGAGCAGCCCTTTGGATTTAAAGCTTGTTATTTAAAGTGCACTCATTTCTAACACTGCAGTTTGCACTAGGACCCAGTGTTGGGTGTGAGCCAAATATTGCATCCAAAATATCACCTATTTCATTGATGTCAAGTTAAACCTATGTGGTGATTGTGACAGCTGTGCCTCAGTTGGAATCATATCTCTAAGGCAGAAGGTTGTATGTTTAAGTCCCATTCCAGCCCTTGCAACGCAAAACTAAAGGCTGAAACTTCAGCGGAGCGCTGCAGGGTTGGAAATGGCACCTTTCCGAAACGATATGGATTTGAGATCCATTCACGTGGACGCTATTTGAAGAAGAACACAGCAGTTATCACCAGTGCAGTGCACAGGCCTAACATCTATCCTTCAGCCAACACCACAAAAAGCTGGCTATTTTATTCATTGTCAGGAGATCTAAACCTGCACACTGAGATTAGGGTGATGTCATTCGTAAAACATGTAGTTACATTATCCCAGTGAAATATAAATCTGAAACTCCACCTACCCTGTACTGACTGACTCATTGCTTCAGCCAATGTAAATGGCTTTGAAAGGTTAACATCCAAATAAGGCTGGAAAGTACACTATAATGAGGAGACTTGGAGGGGAAAGCTTGGAATGATACACATGTAGGAGTAACTGATTCCACTAATGACAGATGGAATTTATATTTCAATTTCCCATTCAAATAAAAAGGCTGGGTTTCAAATGGGTCACACACATTAATATTTGATTTGTCCATTGGCATCTCCTGTCTGGAAGATTTTTGTTTCAGAAAGTGCTTTTGTACCATTGTTCTTCTTCCATTAGCATTGTGTAGGCCTGTTGTCCATTCTGGGTGGACAATCTAAAAAAATCGGAGATTGGCATAATTTTGTTTAAAAACACAATTTTTAAACTGACACTTTCCAAAAATTGCCATTTGAACACTTTCCAATGAAATAAAAAAAAATACACCTCAGCTAGAGGTGGACAACTGATGGAAATAAACAGAGAAAATTAGTTTGAGAATTAAAATTGCAAAGTTCACTTATTATAGTGTCTCTTAGCACATGTTTTGGTGACATTGCTTTTTCAACTTGGCAAAGCAAGAAAGTACCTTCTCTAAATGAAATAGTGAATGAAATCTGATCGCACTGCTGTTTAGTTTCTATTATCTTAGGATCAAATTAACTCTGGGGAGTACTTTCACTTTAATACACTTTTAATCTCCCTCCCTTTTTCCTTTATGTCTGACAAAGGAAGATATATTTGTTACCTGCCAGAAAATACTGTCTGTGGAGCAAGCTACCATAGGTGCCCATTCATGTCTGTGCTCCCTGTGTTCTGTAATATACAACAACACCTTGTGTTTATATAGTGCCTTTAACATTCTGAAATGTCTTGAGGCACCTCCCAGGATCATTATAAAGCATGTCTTCAAGCCACGTGAGATACTTGGTCAAATAATTATCAAAGAGAGATGTTTTAAGGAATGTCTTAAAACAGGAAAGAGAGGTAGAGAGGTGGAGATATGTGGGAGGGAGCGCCAGAAATTGAGCCCTAGGCAACTGAAGACATGGTCACTAATGCTGGAAATGCACAAGATGCCAGAATTAGAGGAGTTCAGACATCTCAGAGGTTTTGGGAGTGGAGGGAATTACAGAGTTAGGGAGAGGCGAAGCCATGGAGGAATGTAGAAATAAAATCGGAATTGGAAAGGCAAGGCGTTGTTCGACCAGGAGTCAGGGTAGGCCATGAAGCACAGGGTGACAGGGAAATGGGACTTGCTGAGAGTTAAGACAAGGACACTATAGCTTGAGATGACCTGACATTTACAGAGGGTGGAATATGGGACTCAAACCAGGAGTACATTGGGATAATCCATTCCAGAGATAACAGAGGTCTGCTTGAGGATTTCAACAGTAAGTGAGCTGTGATGGGGTGGATGTTGGGTGGTGTTGTAGAGGTGGGAATGGACAGTCACAGTGATAAAATGGAAATGAGTTTGGGAGCTCAACTTGGAATCGAATGTAACATCATTGTTGTGAAGAGACTGGCTAAATGTCAGGTTGTTGCCTGGGAGACAGATGGAATTGGTTAGCTAGTGAGGAGGGACAATGGCTTCAGTCTTTCCAGGTTTTAAATGGAGAAAATTTGCATGTGATCCAGTGGATGTCCATTCCGTTCAGCTGAAGCTGCCTCTTCAGATCAGCCTGAGAGCTGCTTATCCACCTCCTTCCTGTGGAAAGGAAAAAAACTTAACCATCACAAATTCATAGTAATCAACAAATTAATCAACAGGGGGGGTGAGAATGTGTTTTACACAGTGAGTTACGATGATTAAAAGATGGAAGCAGATTCTGTAATAGCATTCAAACGGAAATTGGATGAATGCTTAAAGGGGAGATGTTTACACAGCCATGATGAAAATTGAAGGGAGTGGGACTCCAAAAGGTAAAGCTATGGTGGGTCGAGTGGCCTCCTTCTGTGCTGCACCATTCTATATCCCTATGATTCGTATTAAGTCTTTAGGTTAAACATTATCTAGTGCAATGGACAATTATTTGGGAGCCTGGCTATTTAAGACAAGTAATTGTTACATTATTTTAGTTGGCAGCCATGTTAAAGGAAAGTGATTAACTTATGGCATCTTATCACACCCCTCTAATCATCCTAAAATCTGGTGGTTATCTTGAAGGGAATTACTGTCGGTGTGAAGTGCAGGTACTGATCTCTGAAACTATATGCTAAGCTTTGATGGTAAAACTGTTTCAAAGGCAAAGGCACTAACCTGGGTTAATTGTACTCCAGTAGAAGTGAGAGTCAGTGAGTACATTGGTTCATGTTTGCTAAGTATTTTCTATTCAGACTGAGGGTAAACTGGGGGTCACGTTTTGTGATGAGTGCTGTGCTCTTAATATGGTGAATAGAATAGCCATATTAGCATAGAAAAGGCTTAGTGGGTTGCTGGAGTGACGTGCTGGGTCAGAGACAGTAGGACACTAATTTGTGCTAGTGTTTGCTCACAGAACCAGCTTCCACACAAAGTTGTGGGGCGGACGGAGTGGCTATGGTGGGTTTGGAAGAGACCAGTTGCCTGTGTAGTGCAAAGGCCTGTCTGTAGTAAAAGGAACAAAAGATTGGGAGACAACCCAGTTGTCCATAAAGAGACTGCTTTCACCAGCAGTGTTAAGAATGTGTTGGGAACATCCCACTGATTTCCATAATAGGAATGGTGTGGGGAGGCAAGAGATAGGAGAAGATAAAGTAGGGATGAGCTGAGGAATAAACAGGTAAGCAGAACAATTAGCATCATAAAGAATTATATGTGTCCTAATGATACTTGTACTGAAAACATTCAATGCTGGAGATCACAGCAAGTCAGATAGCATCCATGGAGAGAGAGAGCAAGCTAACGTTGTGAGTTTAGATGGCTCTTCATCAGAGCTGAAGGGAAGTGTGGAGGGATAAATAGACAAAGTCTTTTCCCTGGGGTGGGGGAGTCCAGAACGAGAGGGCATAGGTTTAGGGTGAGAGTGGAAAGATAGAAAAGAGACCTAAGGGGCAACCTTTTCATGCAGTGGGTGGGACGTGTATGGAATGAGCTGCCAGAGGATGTGGTGGAGGCTGGTACAATTGCAACATTTAAAAGGCGTCTGGATGGGTATATGAATAGGAAGGTTTGGAAGGGTATGGGCCGAGTGCTGTCAGGTGGGACTAGATTGGGTTGGGATATCTGGTCGGTATGGACGAGTTGGACTGAAGGGTCTGTTTCCATGCTGTGCCTTTCTATGACTGTGTTCAGAGGGGTAGTGAGTGTAGGGTGCTGATGGAGAAAAGATGTTAGTAGTTTGTATTAAGTGATCGGAATGTGAGATTGGCAGAACAATGGTATGTCTCCTACTAGACTTGAAAGGACAATAACTGGGATGGGGGAGGGGATCACATAACAGCTAAAAGAAAGGAAAGAAATGGTACACAATTTAAAGATGTTGAACTCAATATTAAGTCAAGAAAGCTGCAAAGTGCCCAGTTTGAAAATGAGATGTTGTTCCTCCAGTTTGCGCGGTGATTCAATGGAACACTGCAGCATACCGAGGACAGGCATGCTAGCCGGACACTGGGTTAAAATGACCGGGCACGGAAAGGTCAGGGTCATGCTTGCACACAGACCAGAGGTATTCTGTAAAGTCGTCTCCCAGTCTGCGCTTGGTTTCTCCATTGTACAGTAGGCCCCATTGCAGCAAATACAATACACAAGATTGGAAGAGGTACAGGTGAAATGCTGTTTAGGCCCTTGGATGGTGAGCAAGGAGGAGGTGAAGGGGCAGGCGTTGCACCTTCTGCAGTTACATGGGAAGATGCTGTGGGAAGGTGGTGTAGTGTTGGTGATTGAGGAACGGACTAGGGTGTTTTGGAGGAAACAATCCCTGCAAATCCAGACAGGACAAGTGAGGGGAAGATGTGTTTGGTGGTGGCATTCTGCTAGAGTTGGCTGAGAATAATTACTTTGAATGTGGAAACTAGTGGGATGACAAGTGAGGATAAGGGGGTCCCAATCACATTGTTGGGAGTGATAGGAACCAGCACCCTACACCCACTACCCTCCCACCTCCCCACCCCCTACCCCAAACTATTGCATAAATGCTGCCCCCTCTACACTTCACTTCAGCTCTGAGGAAGAGTCATTTAGATTCAAATTGTTAGTTTTCTCTCTGTGTTGATGCTGCCTGCCTCTCTGTGATCTCCTGCAGTTTTTGTTTTCAGTTCAGATTCCAGCATCTGCAGTAATTCACTCCTACCCTAGTGAGACGTCTTCACTTTACTTTCAAGATGTAACCTGTTTTGAAGCCTCACATCAATTTAAGAGAATTTGAGATTTGTCTCACTTCCTTTTGATCATAAAATCTCTTGTCCCTGATGTTGATAGTTCACCATTAGCTAAATCTTTCTCTGTTATGAAAACTCTCTTGTATTTGATCAGACCTCTTCCCATCTAAACCTGATCAGAGGGGTAAACACAACTGCTTCAAAAGTTCATATCAGTGGTAACTACTTAACAACCATACTAAATGCATAACAACATGTGGTAACTTGTTGATGTTTGACAACCATAAATAGCTGTGTCTTTATTTAACTTGTTAGTAATAGAAGCAGTCTAGGCAACAGCATTTTTTGTTTCTTGGTCATGTGGGACTGGATTGCACCTCTGACTTTCAGCTTGTCCTTACTTTCCCTCCAATACCAGCATGAATGCTATACAGGAGGTCCAGTTTCGGAAGTGATGAAGGCTTGCAAAAGGTTTAACAGGAAGGAGGGTCAGTGACTAGAGCACACAGGCTGAAGATCAGGATTTGAGCTTTTTGGGAAAAAGTATCAGAGGATAAGGAGAAAATAAGGAGTGATGTGGCTATAGGGAAATGGCAAGGATATGGGATGAACTGGGAATCTCTTTCAAGAGACTTGAGAGTCCAAATGGCCACCTTTAATAACAGAAAAACAGAATATTACAGATGCTAGAGATTGAAGAAATAAGCAGAAAGAGTTGGAGAAACTCGACAGGTCAGAGAGAGAAACAGAGCTAACGTTACAAATCTGAATGCTGCTTTGTTAGAATTCATGGGCCAATACCTCTGCGTTGTGTGATTTGATGAATTCAGAATTTATTTTCTTTAGTATAACAATACTGTGGAAAACTTAGATGAACTTAAATGAGAATGTGAATTTCTAGCCATCCGATTTGTTCGTCAACTGCACAAATAATTTCTGCAGTTTCCTTTGTGGTAAATATTCTGAGCTCCTCCGTGAAACTATATAGCATAAGCAGAATATGTGACGTTGGTGTGGGCATGGAAGGAATTCCACTCTTCCCCCGGCTAGTATCATCTACTTGCAGCTTTGTTGCTCTCTGGTTATATAATAAATTCTTGAAAGCCACTCATCAAGCAACTTCTGTTCTGAATCCCATGGTGACATAAAACGTGTCCAAGATTATTTCCTGCTGTTTCCATTCCATCTGGAAACTTACTTGGGACATCTGAATGGCAGAAATGTCAGATATATAGCAGGCTGTATATCTCCAAAAGACGCCCACAAATGCAAGTCTGTGATTTTCAGGATGTTAGGCTTACCTGGGTTACTGTCCATGCAAAAAGACTGTTAATCACATTGATACATATAGGATTCTTAAGGGGCTTGATGGGGTAAGTACTGAGAGGTTGTTTCTCCTCATGGGAGAGTCGAGAATCAGAGGGCATTGTCTCAGGATAAAGGGGTGCCAATTTAAGATAAGAGATGCTAAACCAATGTCCATTTGGATAGACATTAAAGGTCCCCCTGGTAATGAAGAGCAAAGGCCTTACTCCTGGTGTCCTGGCCAATATTTATCACTTAACAAGCATCACAAAAAACAAATGATCAGGTTATTATCACATTGCTGCTTGAGTGCATTGACTCCTGTGTTTCCTACATTATGCTTCAAAGGCCCTTAATTTGCTGTAAAGCATCTTGAAATGGACAGTGGTTGTCTGAGGCACTATATAAATGCAACATTTATCCTTTTTCACATCAGCCAGTATGTTTGGGAGCAAGGTGTCTGAGGAGTGCTCCTCCTAATGTCTTTTATGTTAAACCAGCTCTCTTCGCCACCCCCCCTCCCCATCGCCTGAATTGGCCACTTGTGTCATTCAGTTAGTGTGACTCGGCTGTGGAGATGAAGCAACTGGTCTGAGTAATGTGTGGACCCACTCCCTTGTAGTCAGCATGGAGCAAGTTCCAGTGTAAAATAACCACAGCTAAGAGCTAGCAAGAGTGGCACTGACCATCAATACTACTGGACCTGTATAAAGATCTGAGCAAATATTGCTACTTTTTCAACAAGAATAGACCTCTCCTCTGCTTCAGTTTCCTCTTAATTTCTGGCCCTGTTTTACAATAAGTAGTAATTAAACCTCCATCTGGCGAAGGATTTTTGAGGTTTTGAGAGTCAACACATGTTCATACTTATTAATAACAAACTTCCTTTGCACCTTTTTCGGGGCCTTGATTGTTTGACATGGGTAGTTCAGAAAGGAATAGTTCAGCTCTAATTTAAATGTATCACCGTAAACTTCCTCTGCACAAACAAGGGAGAGACAAAAAGAAGCTATCCTCAAGCACAGCAGCAACTTATTATGGTATTCTGGGGCTAGTCTGAATCCTCATTGCGAATAATCTTACCTTTCCACTGATTCAGGAATTTCTAATGAAAAGATAGACACTGAGTATTTATAAGGCTGAGGAATCATGTCTACTGAAGGTAACAGCTGATCACTATCATGCAACACCTCTTGGAAGCATTCTACCCAGGCACTGAGAGGAATCCCTTTGGAATTATTTGGGACACAACACTAGATCCATTTTTAACAAAATTCTGGTTAAAGTGGTCCAACATCTTCAAAAAAAAATTGAATGTGTAGATTTGACATCTTTGTGGGATAGATACCACTTTAAATGTTTCCAAATTTCCATATTTGAAAGTGCTAATTATTACATTGACATACCCTGGATGGTCACTAAGATTCAAATCTTGATTGTTGATCTTCAGAATACTACCTTTTGCCATGGTGTGTCTGTGTGGATGTACAATCAGTTCTTCTTTAATGTGATGGTTTTTGAAACCCCGCATGATAGAAAAATCATGGTTTAGAAACAACACTTAAAATGTGACGATGTTAGCACGTTACAGCCAATACATGTTTTAAAAGTTTGCACTTTAGAAACAGTGTCCCCAATTCATTAATCATGTTACAGTGAATTCGCGTTAACAAAACATGTGTTATAGCAGAATGACCTGTATCTGACAAGGGACATGTTCACCCTGTGCTAGCCTCACAGCTCAGTCACTGTTAGAGACAGATTGGGGGTCATGTTTCCCACATTGCCATTTTAACCGAGGAGTCACTGTTTCAAAATAAGGAGTTCTTCTGTCTGAAACAGAGATAAGGGTAAATATTTTTCTCACATGGGTTCTTAAGCCTTTGGAACTCTTCTTCAAAATGCAGTGGAAGCAGAGTTTGAATATTTTTTAAAGCAGAGAGAGATAGATTTTTGATGTCCAAGGGGGATGGAAGGTACAACAGGGGTAAGTGCAAATGTGGAATATTCCAATCAGTCTTGATATTATTGAAGGAGGAGCAGGCCTGAACAAA
Source organism: Chiloscyllium plagiosum (assembly GCF_037043375.1). Taxonomy (NCBI): domain Eukaryota; kingdom Metazoa; phylum Chordata; class Chondrichthyes; order Orectolobiformes; family Hemiscylliidae; genus Chiloscyllium; species Chiloscyllium plagiosum. The sequence continues at coordinate 23,987,509 of NW_028270148.1, read as the reverse complement.
CAATCATGCTCGTAATGTAGTTGTTGATAGGTGACCCTGCTCTGTCCTACTTATCAGGAGGGATTTAAAATTGAATTGAATTGAATTGAGTGTGCTTTATTGTTACATGTACTCAAATGAGTATGTGAAAAGTCTACTAGTCACCACTTATGGCACCAACTAGGTACAGATTCTTCAGTACGGGTTCTTAGGAAATAAATTTGAAAATTAGAAAAATAAGAAGTTGAGAATAATGGAGCTTCCAACTCAGTCCATGCCAGCACCGAACCTACAGTTCACGCTGGGTGTTGAATCACTGGAAGTCCACACTGAGGCCATGCCAGGCTGAGAGACTGCCATGGGGAGAAAGTGAGGTCTGCAGATGCTGGAGATCAGAGATGGAAATGTGTTGCTGGAAAAGCGCAGCAGGTCAGGCAGCATCTAAGGAACAGGAGAATCGACGTTTCGGGCATTAGCCCTTCTTCAGGAATGAGGAAAGTTTGTCCAGCAGGCTAAGATAAAAGATAGGGAGGAGGGACTTGGGGGAGGGGCGTCGGAAATGTGATAGGTGGAAAGAGGTCAAGGTGAGGGTGATAGGTCAGACTGGGGTGGGGGCGGAGAGGTCGGGAAGAAGATTGCAGGTTAGGAAGGCGGTGCTGAATTTGATGGATTTGACTGAGACAGGCTGGGGGGAGGGGAAATGAGGAAACTGGTGAAATCCGAGTTCATCCCTTGTGGTTGGAGGGTTCCTAGGCGGAAGATGAGGCGTTCTTCCTCCAACCGTCGTTTCGCTGTGGTCTGACGATGGAGGAGTCCAAAGACCTGCATATCCTTGGTGGAGTGGGAGGGGGAATTGAAATGTTGAGCTACAGGGTGGTTGGGTTGGTTGGTCCGGGTGTCCCAGAGGTGTTCCCTGAAACGCTCCGCAAGTAGGCGGCCCGTCTCCCCAATATAGAGGAGGCCACATCGGGTGCAAAGGATGCAATAGATGATATGTGTGGAGGTACAGGTGAATCTGTGGCGGATATGGAAGTTTCCTTTGGGGCCTTGGAGGGAGGTGAGGGGGGAGGTGTGGGCGCAAGTCTTGCACCTCCTGCGGTTGCAGGGGAAGGTGCCGGGAGTGGAGGTTGGGTTGGTGGGGGGTGTGGATCTGACGAGGGAGTCACGGAGGGAGTGGTCTTTACGGAATGCTGATAGGGGAGGGGAGGGAAATATATCCTTGGTGGTGGGGTCTGTTTGGAGGTGGCGGAGATGGCGGCGGATGATGCGCTGTACATGGAGGTTAGTGGGGTGGTAGGTGAGGACCAGTGGGGTTCTGTCCTGGTGGCGGTTGGAGGGGCGGGGTTCAAGGGCGGAGGATCGGGAAATGGAAGAGATGCGGTGGAGGGCACCGTCGACCACGTCTCCTTGGTGGTGGGGTCCGTTTGGAGATGGGGAAAATGGCGGCGGATGATGCGCTGTACATGGAGGTTAATGGGGTGGTAGGTGAGGACCAGTGGGGTTCTGTCCTGGTGGCGGTTGGAGGGGCGGGGTTCAAGGGCGGAGGATCAGGAAGTGGAAGAGATGAGAGACTGCCATGCCAGGCCGGGAGACTGCTGCACTGAGAGGTCACCAGGCCAGATCAAGAGACTGCCACACCAAGAGACTACCACACCAGTCCGAGAGACCACCATACTGGGCCGAGACACTGCCATGTCAGGCCGAGAGACTGCTACACCAGGGCAAGAGACCACCATATGGGGCTGAGAGACTGCCACGCTCGGCCAGAGATTGCCACACCAAAAGACTGCCATACTGGGACAAGAGATTGCCACACTGGGAGACTGCCACGCCAGGCCGAGAGACTTTCAATATGAGAGATCACCATGCCACACTGGGAGACTGCCACACCGAGAGACTGCCACGCCAGGCCGAGAGACTTCTACTCTGAGAGATCACCATGCCACACTGGGAGACTGCCACACCGAAAGACTGCCATACCAGTCTGAGAGACTGCTACGCTGGCTAAGAGACCGCCATGCCAGTCCAGGAGACCACCATGTCGAGCCATCAAAAGATGGCCCAGACCATCTTTGGGTCAGTGCTGGGATCAGGAGTCTGAAATGGAGGCTCATTTATGTTTTCTCCATTTTGCTATCTCATCCTTTGGTCAGAGTGGCCAACCATTTTTGCAGCATAAGCAACATTTGCAGAGGCTACAGTATATGTACACAGGCTGAGAGTGCTGGGGCAGGTTTGGCAATGTCAGTGGAGAGATAAACAGAGTTAACACTTCAAATCTGACACGACTCTGCTTCTGTCTCCGTGGATGCAGCCTGACCTGCTAAGCTTCTCCAGCACCTCCTGTTTTTATTTCAGATTTTCAGCATCGGCACTATTTTGCTTTTCTTACATATGAAGGCACTTGCTCACTTTGCCCTTGTACAAAACCATTCCAATGGATACAAACAGGAATCTGTAATCTTGCTCCTGTCTTTGGTGAGCACCAGTGGTGAAACCTGTTATGATCCTGCAGCATGTCCTTATTGAGCAGGCTCAGCCTCATATATATCACTGGGGCTTCTTGTGGTGCTGTGGTAGTGTCTTTACCTCCAAGCTTGGAGGCCTGGGTTCAAATCCTACCTGCTGCAGAGGTTACATAATCACGTTGCATCATCAGTTCAGCAACCTGATGGTCAAATGGGTTAAGGCCTTCCTGATCAGAGAGCCACCTGTTTTTATGTTGTGTTGGCAGAGTTTGTAAGCAACTTGCCTGATGGTTGGAGAGAAAGAGCAGCAAGATTGGGGTTGGAGTGCAGTGCAGGAGAGATTCCTATGCATCGTGCATCACAAAATGAGTTGTTTCTGCCTTAGCGTTGCAGCAGCCCCCCTCCTGTGTGGTGGCCTGCTTTATGGGGTGGCATATTATGTTGCTCTCCACTAGTATGGTACTGCAATCTCTCTGTCCCCCATGTGGCGAGAGCTTCATGACCAACTCTAGAAGCAGAGCTCAGGTTAACATGATTCAGCAATTGAGCATGTGAAGAAGCCGTGAATTTGTGAAAGTCGATTGGAGTGTAATTGTATGCAATGCTCTGCACTTGGGGTGGCACGGTGGCTGAGTGGTTAGCCCTGCTACTTCACAGCGTCAGGGACACAGGTTACATTCCAGCCTCGGCCGACTGTCTGTGTGGAGTTTGCACATTCTCCCTGTGTCTGCGTGGGTTTCCTCTGAGTACTTCAGTTTCCTCCCACAGTCCAAAGATTTGCAGGTTTGGTGGATTGGCCATGCTTAATTGCTCATGGTATCCAGGGATGTGCAGGCTAGATGGATTAGCCATGGGAACTGCAGGATTACAGGAATTGGGTGGGATGCTGTTCGGAGGCCTGCTCACCAAATGGCCTGCTTCCACGCAGTATGGATTCTATGACCTGAGGTTCTCCAGTAGTGAAGACTGGACAAGCTCACATTAGAGATGCAAGCCACTTGAAAGTGGCAAAGTTAACGATTATATAAAGGGAAAAATGATCGACACAATAACAAAGACTAACTCCTCTCATGACCTCTAGCTGCTGCAAAGCACTTGAACTGTAGTCGCCGTTGTTATGTGGAAAGTGCAGCAGCAAAAATGTAAATTAGGCTTCCACAAGCGGCAATGTGAAAGTGAACAAATCATTTATTGAGGGATAGTGATGGGCTGCAACACTCTGGATATCTCCCCTGCTCTTCTTCAATATAATGAAGACAGGCAGGTAGCTTCCCAGTTTAGGTCAGAGCTCTGATAGTGTAGCGCTCCCTTGGACTGCATTGCAGCATCAGCCTGGTGTTTTGGCTCAAGCCCTGGAATTGAACTTGATCCTAGAATCTTGTGACTCCGAGACAACTTAGCCACAGTGAATACAAGAATGGTCCTATTGAGGACAGCTCAGCAACAAGGATAAGCAGATTGCTGATAAAAAAGGCATTTTCTCAAGAAGCTTAAATCCGCAAACATTATGTGAAAAATTACTATATTTCCTTATGTGAAAGCCGGATTTCTGAGACTAAAGCTTTAGTGGGTGAGTGGAGGGTCAACATTTATTTTGCAGGAGGTGTTATCAACCATCTGCCATCGTCTTGCTGTCACAGAGTTGGTCGACTGGAAACTGACCCTGTCAACCTCACCCCAAATTCGTGCCAAAAGTGCATAAGTTTGCTTTTGTTTTCTCTTTGACACTCAGCTCTAGCTGCTTTATTAGTTTGACTTATAAGGAAAGATGATGTGCATAATGGAATTCTGATACTGCATTGCAACAACTCGCTGAATGCAAAAAGACACTATTGGTTAAGTATAGATTTGCTCTTCCATCTTATATTAATGGGAATGACATGTGGGGATTGAGGATGGTGGGTAGTCATGTTTCACTGCCCATCAAGGTATTGCGGAGTGCGTGAGGAAACATAATACTGAGATATTTTATCACTGCACAATAATAAGTGTGAGCAGTTCAGACTTTGAAGTCGCGAAGTGAGATACCTTGAAGGATGAGGGTCTCTTCATTGGTACAATACTGGAATCCTTTGAAGTGAAGTAAACTTTGAACAAGGAAGGGAAGCAATTGCTCATCTTGGCTTCATAAGTGGGTGGTGATTTCCTGTCTTTCACACTTTTACAGAAGTTGGTTTGTAAAGTCAATGGGTTGCAGAAGGTGACACCATTGCTTGCAGCTAAAGTAGAGATGATCAGCTGATTTGCGTCCCAGCTGCAGGTATTCAGAACATAACAGAAAAACTGAGTAAGCTTCTGGTAAGGGTGGCTTACGTGGGAACCACCGACATAGAGAGGGACAGCGTGGAGACCTTTCAGCATCAGTTTCAGGAGTTAGGGCGTATGTTGAAACACAGGACCTCCAGCATAGTAACCTCAGAAATACTACCTCTGAGCAATGAGCTCCAGCATTTAGGTAAGAGCAGATCAGGGAGGTAAAAATGTGGCTAGAGGGATGTCTTCAAGGGGAGGGGTTTGGATTTTTGGAACATTGGGATCACTTTTGGGAAAGGAGAAAACTGTTCAGAAAAGATGAGCATCACCTGAACTGAAATGGAACTAATCTGTAGGCTGAGATAGTAAATAGCGTAGTGGGGATGGATTTAAACTTGTAAACCGATAGGGTGGGGTTGACTAATGGGCCTAGCTTTGGAAGTACCAGGGAGATTAAAAGAGAGATGGAGGGGAATGGGGAAAAAGAATTGAAGGAAGGTGAGAGTGTTGACAATGAACAAAGAAATGATCGCCTTCCAATGAGCAAGAAAGTGATAAGGCAGCATTAAGTTGTGCATGCATAAATGCACAGAGTGTAGTGAACATATCTGGGGAGCTGGAAGCAGAAATTACTCAATGGCGATATGATATAGGAGCATTGACAGAAACATGGCTCGATTGTGGCTAGAACTGGACTGGAAACTGAATATCCCAGATTCTAATGCTTTCAGTAGAAACAGGTTGGGTAAAAAAGGAGGAGTTGTAGTGGTCTTGGTTAAAGGTAATAGCACAGCCTTTGAACAAGATGCATTTCCTGAACTAGAATCTCGATGGTTAGAGGTGAGAAACAGGAAGACCTCCATATAGTGGGGAGGAGGTAAAAGAGAGCATTTGTAGGCAGCTCACTGAAACCTGTACAACAAGTCATGATTTCAGTTACCCTCTGGTAGACAGGAACAAGGTCGTCTGTGGGGCTTGGAAGGGGAGACATTCTTGTAACATGTGCAGAACTTTCTAGAACTGTACATTCCCATTCCTATCAGGGAAGGAGCTGTGCTGCACCTGGTCTTAGGAAATAAGGCAGGTCAAGTAGAGAGCATCAGAATGGGGAACATTTAGGAAATAGTGATCATAATATAAAAAGGTTCAACATTAAGATGGAAGGGGATAAAATCCCAAATGGGAAAAGGGATGATTTTAATGGTCAAAAAGTTGAACTGGAGCAGATTGTTTAGAAATGCATTTTGGTGAATAAAAGAGTGGATAAAAAAAAGTGAGACTTTCAAAAAAGAGATTTAGTACGGTGCACATACCCCCATGAGAAATAAATATGGGGTATCCAAACCTCAAGTAGCTGGATGATTAAGGATATTGATGATAAAGTAAGTAAGAAAAAGAAGGTATATGATGCATTCTGGAATAATAGTAGCAGTAGAAATCTCAAATGCAGGAGAGAGGCTAAAGCTAAAATAGAGAAGGAAGCGTGAGGAAAGGATGGACAGACCATATTAAATCAAATAACAAAATGTTCTTCAAGCATAATATTAGTAAAAGATTAGTGAAGGATAGATGGGGCCCACAAGGAACAAGCAGAGTAAACTGCTCACTGAAGCAAAGGATATAGCAGAGGTGCTAGATGAATATATTGCTTCTATCTTTATAAATTAGCAGATGACGACAATGGCCCTGTTGAAAATGTGTGTGTTGAGCAACTGAGCAGTACAGTGAGAGATAAAGAAGGGGTGCTGAAAAGGCCAGCAGGGGATACACCCTAGATTGCTGAGAGGTAAGGGGGCAAATTGCAGAGCCATTGACAGTAATTTTCCAGGCCTGTCTGAACACAAGGTAAGTCCTGGGGGACTGGAGGATTACAAATATGACACCGATGATTTAAAAAAGGGATAAAGGAAACTATAGATCTGTCAGCTTGACATCAACAATGGGAAAACTGATGGAGGCTCGATGGAGATGAATCATACCTATAATTGTTCATGATGGGTTTTCGGTGCATAATTTGCAATAAAGAGTGATCCTGTACTCAGTATTTTTCTGGAGAAATATTAATTATGTAGTAAGTAACTGTACTGCATGTGCTACATTTTTCTGGAAAAACCTTTGCTTTTATTAAGAGATATTGTAATAGTTTTGGTCATGAATTCCATTTGCTATAGCTTATGGAGAGTTTTAAAATTAGATGTAGAATATTTATTACAGTGCACTGTTTGCCGATTGAATGGATTTTGTTTACGGTAAACTACAGCATTGTGAACCTTGCTGGAAAATTACTGTCAATGGCTCTTCAATTTGCTCTCTTACTTCTCTCAGCAATCTAGGGTGCATTCCCTGCTGGCCTTTTCAGCACCTCTTCTTTATCTATCACTGTACTGCTCAGTTGCTGTAAGTCCTGTCCCACCATCAACTCTGGATAAGTAACAGTATAAAACTATTGCTATTCCAACATTTGGCAGTTGGTTCAAACCTAAGCAACATCAAGAATGGAATTTGACAGCAATTGTTGTTACCTTGATCCCAAATAATGTCATGGACCGGAAAACAGCACAATTAAAAACACTTGTACTGTATATACTCATGTAAAGGTCGATCTAATGTCTAAGTTGACCCCTTATTTTGGCCAAAAATCTGGTAATTTTCATATACTTTGTGTATATGTCGACCCTAGCTTTTCAGGGGTCTCTTCCTGACCATATATGCAGCCTTAAAGGGCATGATTTGCCCATTTTTGATTCAAATTCATCACACATGCCACCAGTATATGTTTGCACAACACAATTTTCAAATTGTTAACTTGAATGTTGGTCAGGAAATATATACTGTGTATATTTATTTATATAATATCTACATACATATATCTGACCTGCACATGCAAATATCTACGGTACCTTATGGCAGCCCTTGACCTTGTCCTCCTGCTGTTACCTCAGTTTCTTAGAAGTAGGTGTCATGTACAGTTGTGCTCTGAACCTATTGTAAAACTCTCCCAAATTTTTCCGACAAAATGGCATCATGGAAGAAACAAGTAAAACAGCGCAGTTTAAACTAAAAATTATTGAAGTTGCAGAGAAGAACACCAATAGCAAAGCTGAGTTTCTGAAAAACGTGTCAGAGATTGGAGGAAAATAGCCACACAGTTAAAGGCTATGCCAAAACAGGGGTATGCCAACCGAGGAAAGCTGAGCAAGTGGCCACAACTAGAACAAAAGATTGCTGACTGAGTAATTAAGTGTCATCAGAACGGAAGCATAGTGATTCAACAATGTACCAGATTATGTGCCAAAAATGAAGCAAAAAAAGATGGATTCAGTAGCTGGCAGAATAGAGGCAGTTATTTTGTAGATAAATATTCAACAATTGCCATAATGCTTTTTCCTTTTGTTATTTGTTAATTTATATAGAGATCTGGCTCTTGTTGACCCATTTTTCGATTCATGCCAAGCATGAGTTTCATCCCTTCGAAAATGATACCTCGTGTATAAGTTGACTCCCTAATTTCAGCTTAAAAACAGTCTTCAAAACTAGACCTATGTACTGTAATTTATTTAAAATGTCGAAGAAATCTGCACTTACTTTTAAGAATGTTTGAGGAAACTCTTTAAGGTTTTGCATCAGTTGTTGTAATGACCATGACAAGGCCAGCCAGGTAGACCTCATAGAGTATGAGTTCCCTGATTGGGGCTGTTAACTTTGTCCAATCGGGGAGCCCTGGCTGACAGATTTAAAAGGGGAGTGTAGCTCTGCAGTTGTGGCTGAGTGGTTAAGGCGATGGATTAGAAATCCATCGTATTTCCATACATATATTTGAATTTTGCCTATTATTTTGGAGGTCATTTCAGCTGACTGTCTACCCCTCTTCCACGGTTATGTTCAAGTCTGGGTGTCCTTGGAGAAGGAGCACGCGGTGTCGACCAACACCCTGGAGTTGTTCAGGGAGAGGTGGGCACCGCAGGGAGTGGAGTGCATCATTTCTCCCTCCAACTCTATTTTGATTTAGTCCCTACCCTGCCCTTCACTGTTTTGATCACACAGCACTGCCCTTTGATGTGAAGGGCAGTGTTTGTCACTGGCCACCAGGGTGTTTTCCTATCTTCCTGGTGGTGGAAATTGAATAAAGATTCGTGCACTTTGTGTCTTTCACCGTGTCTCACACCTGCACACACACACCATAAAAAAAGAAAAAGAAAAAAAAATTAAAAGGGGAGTGTCGCTCTGCAGTTGTGTCTGAGTGGTTAAGGCGACGGATTAGAAATCCATCGTATTTCCATACATATATTCGAATTTTGCCTATTATTTTGGAGGTCATTTCAGCCGACTATCTACCCCTCTTCCACGGTTATGTTCAAGTCTGGGTGTCCTTGGAGAGGTAGCATGTGGTGTCCACTAACACTCAATGCCTTTAGGGAGAAGGAGCCCTGAGGGGGATGGAGTGCTCTATTACCCCCTGCAATTTTATTTTGATATAATCCCCACCCCCCCCCTTCATGTTTTTCACATAAGCTTTGCACCTTACTGGTTCCCTGGCCACAAGGGTGTTTTTCCTGGTGGTGGAAATATTGAATAAAATTGTTTGCACAATGGTGTCTTCATTGAGTCCCTGCACTTGCGCGCACACACAGCATGGATGCTGTGCGGGAAATAAGCACTAAAAAGGTGATTGTCAGAGACCCTGACACTCTGAGAGCTGACTCTGAAGAGGCAGTACTAAAGTCAAGGACTGTTCAGATATAAATAAAAGGTGACTTGGTGACAGGATACCGGCCTCAGTAGAGTTATTTTAGTTGCAAAAGGATCATTTGTGACTTTCCAGGTTAATAAGAAATAATGGTCCATGTGACCTGGCTACCCTTGACCTAGAAGCAGTAACAGCAGGAAGAGAGTTAAGTCCAAAAGCCATACAGTTGTCAGGCTCAAAGGAAAGCCAGGGGCAGAAGCACACAGCTGCAGAAATAAACAAGAACTATAGCACAACACAATTATTAAACTCCTGGTGTGTTTAGGAGCAAGTCGAGTTTCTACTTCAAGGTTAGTTTGGCAGTACAAATAAAATTAGAACTCCAGAAACCCATTGGTAAGTGATTGCCTGAGCTAAAAGAGACAGAATCCTAACAGTTGAGTTTGTATCGGAGGACCTGTTGGTTGGTTGGTTCAAAAATTACTGACTGAGAGTGGATGCCATTAGGATTAACATGACTTTTTGAGAGAGGCATGTATCTTGTTGGAGCTGACTGTAACTGAATGGAGTGCAGCTACTGGTGAACATGATTCGAGAGCCAAATGAATTGAGGGGAAATGAGAGAGCTGATGAACTAGAGATCCTGTTGGAAAGACTGGAAAGCTTGTATGGAGATTGGGATGCAGGTGTTTCCGGTTGGGTAAGGTTCTTGTACCTTTGTTTATTTTCTATTTAAGAGGAGATTTATCTTTTTGATGTATAATTTGTCTGTTAATTATTGTTTAATTTTCATTTCCATTCATTTTGCTATTCATTTTAGTGTAAAAATTATAAGAACTTAAGTCTTGTGGAGAGCTCCTTAATTTGCATGCTATTTGGCAAATTTGGTGATTTTGATTAATGGTTCCCCTGCAGGGCTTGTAAACCAGCTCAGTGCAATGTTATATTAGCTGATGTTGCGTTGAGCATGTTCTTACCACATGCTGAATGGACCATTTTGTGACAGATGAGAAAGAAAGCTCATCCTGGGTTCTTTTCAACTTTCTGACTTGAAGCCTGTAACGAACAGGCAATTTGTTCATCTCTAGTTGTCTTTAACAATTTGGGAGAGGATACAATAGCTTACATGCTGTTAGATCTCATGTTTTCCAGTGAGAGCCCGGGTCCGGTGGTAGATTTAGTTCCAACTTTATTTTGGTACAACTTCATTACAGCTTCAGATTTACTTTGCAGTAAGGCACACGGAAATTTGAGATTATATACAGTTAAAAACTTAGAGGGCACGCACACCCTTTAGCTACTACTGGTCAGCAGTACCGGATTGTCTCTCTGTGATTGGCTCTCTGGTGCAGCATCTTAAAGAGATGGGCAGGCTGATGATCTAGCCCCCGGTCATGATGTTTTCACAGACTTTCTTATCTTCTTTCTTGAAGCTTTTCACAATGGATAACATTTGGCAGCTGCACATTCTCTCTCATTTAAGACAGACCAGCTATTGTTTACTTGTAGAGACTTTATTAATCATGTATTTTCCCACATGCTCTAACTGCATGGCCAGCCGTCGGCCATTTTGTGCCACCCAGTCATGGGTAGCCCTAACGCATCCCCAGGAATAGTCCGTAATTTACTCATTTTCGAGAAAGGGCAGATTAGGGGAACAACTGCACTATTACTCTGCTCCAAATCCTCAGCACAGTCAGCAGAGATCCTCTGTGCTTGTGTAATGACTACTTATTTAGTTAAACCACTGTCTATTCCTGTAGTGCTGGTTATACAAAGGAGGAGAATGCTTCTGTTTATAAGAACTGGAGTATTAAACAAACAAATGCACAAAGTATTATTTTGTAATCGTGAGAGCCTTGTACTTTCCCTCTAGGTACAGATGGCCCAAATTCTGTAAATAGATCAGCTCTTGGTTAACCTGATGTTATTTTCTGTTAATTTATGGATGTAGGCATCACTGGAAAGATCTGCAATTATTGTCCATCTCTAATTACCCATTACCTGTGTAGCCATTTCAGAGTCTGGAGTCGCATAGTGAGCAGAGCATGCTTCTTCCCATAAAACACATTAATGAACCAGTGGGTTTTTACAGGAATCTGAGGTTCATGGTCACCATTATTGAGGTTTATCATTTCCAGATATACTTATTCTCAAGCTGTCATGGTGGAATTTGAACGATCATCTTTCTGGGACCTGATTGTTAGTTGAGTGGTATAACCATTATTTTACCGCACCCAATTTTGGCAAGTACTAGTAAATGCCCAACTGTTTCCCAAGGTTCAACCATCTGGAAGTTTTAGTTTATTCAAAAAAACCCCTCTAAAATTTGCACATGTACAGCATGCCTGGAGTGCGAATGACAAATCTTGAACTTTTATATACAAAGTAAACTTTTTTGATTGTTACCTTCATGGCCTTCCTTAGCCGGAAATGGAAAATGATGATGTACCAATCCAAGGAAAGCAGTTGTTTTGATGGTGAAATGTATGCCTTATTTCATACGCACCGTGTTGGCCATGGGTTTGTATATACTTTCCCAAATGAACCCCAGATGTATGTCTGCAAATGTTTCCTGTCATTCACTGACTGTCAGGAAATGGAATAAAATTGAGATACAAGAAGTTTTAAAAAAAAAACTGCTTCAATGGCATGTCAGATTGTTAGGTCACTATTCAGAGCAGGTGTCTGCATGTTGAACATTGACGTCTGACGATCTTGAGTTACTGCTGAACAGAATACTGCCTCCAAACCAAACAGATTTACAGCATAGATCTTACTGAGTACTCTGGACTTCAGTGTGGAGAATTGCTGATTTCCATAAAGACAGAAGAATCAAACATGCTGTAAATGATCTTTCTTTCATTACATTCAGAGGAATTAACGTATTACTCTTAGGGCTGAATGTTCACAGCTGAGTGAGCCATGTCCTCGATATTGCTAAAAAGCAGCCTGGTCAAAAGGTATAGTGCAGTAAATCATTTTTATTTCAGCTGCTTTAATAATTGAAACTGTTATGGATTTCAGATCCGCTCCAGATGTTCTTCCGGAATTATCCTAACTATGATGCAGATGTATGACTTGAGATTGGAAATGTAATAATGGGAGAGTTCCATTTGTTGAATAGTCCACAGTCCTGGGAATGTGGCTTCACATGAGCCTCTGCAACTTCTGAAAGACACACTGACTAATGTTCAAGTGAATTGTGATCCATGTTGTAGAGAAGACCAAAACTAGAATTTGTTTTACATCTATTCATTCCTGGGATGCAGGATACATCCCTAGATGCCCTTGAAACACGTGGCTTACTTGGTCATTTCAGGGAGCAGTTAGGAGTCAAAACTATAGTTCTAGGTCTGGAGTCACATGTAGACCAGACAGGTAAGGACAGCAGATGTTCCTCCCTAAAGGCCACAGAGTCAACCTTTTAGTTGATGTCACCGTATCTTTCACAGTGTTTCTTGAATTCCATACTCCATGTGGGAGCCTTGCTTTGCACTGTAGTAACTGTTTAACAAACATCCTTTAGGGAACACTGACATTTTACAAGAACCCCCACATTTTCACTGCTGGATTTTACGATACTTACAGAAGTGTGTGAAATTCCTCAATTTGTCTGTCCTTTAGCCTCCAGCTGAGAGAAAACCAGCACAAGAATTACTGTTTCATAAAATAAATAGATTCTAGCTACAGATAAACAAATTACGAGAAGTTAACATATAACTTTACTCGTTAGTGCTCTAATCCCCTTTGTAAAACTGTTCTAACACAGACAGAAATGAAAAAAAAGGGTTTCATGGATGGAGGGAAAAACCGGGAAGGCACTTCAATGGCCCATGTCCACAGAATTTGCTCAGATGATCCTTTTGGTTTGTGAGGACTTGCTGGTCTGTGACCTTCCTTCTCTAGGAATTTCCATTTGCTTGCAGGGTGACTGGGTCACACCTACCCCTCTCATTTATTGGTTAATAGCCACAGCTTACAACAACTGCTGAGGGGAATAAACTGGCCTTCCTTCAGGGTTTTACTACTGAGAAAAAGGTCAGCTTCCTTTTTTTAAAAGAGATTTGACAGCTTCTGACCAAACATTCACACCCATAAGCTATTCAGCTACCTGGGAGCCAATCACATAGCTGTTGGCAGGAAGGAAACCTTTCTCATTGACAACTGGTCACAATTCCCCAGAACAATTTGTTGCCAGCTGAATCTCGCCTCATTCCCCAGAAGTGTAGATCTCCTGTTACTACAAATGCCTGGAAATATTGTTGTTCCCTGTATATGAGGTAATGGTAATGCCATCATAGTTAGCCTTGTTAGCAGCAGATGTATGGAAACGCCGCCACCTTCAAGTTGCCCTGGAAACCATTCACTATCCTCACTTGGAAATATATCGCTGTTCCTGCGCTGTCCTGGGTCAAAATCCTGGCATTTCCTCCCTAATGGCATTGTGGGTCAACCCACAGCAGGTGGATGGTTCAAGAAGGCAGCTCACCATCACCTTCTCAAGGGGCAACGAGGGACAGGCAATCAATGCTGGTCAGGCAGCAATGTCCACATCCCACAAATGAACGCATTTTAAAAAAAAATTGTAGAGCACCATGGGGCTGCTGTCTCATTAGAGAGAGAGAGAGAGATTACTGGTGGTGAGTTTAACCTGAGGGATGCCTCAGACAAGGGATGAAGTTGAGAAGCTGGAACAGTTATGGTAATCTCAGTCAATGTGGGAATTGAATCTGATATGAACATATATAACTCCAAGCAAGTGTTATTAAACCACATTTGTGAGCCTAATCAATAATCTTAAATTAGGTGTTAGTGTAAAGCTGAACATACCAGGGATTGCTCATTGAATGCGTCACTGTTTTGTACGGTAGACAGAATGTCTTGATGGTTACACCCTGTTATTGGAAAGTGCCACTTGTGTTGCTACTGTGAGCAAGCAGTGGCAAACAGTTAGCTTCACTTGGTCGTCAAATTTTAATCTTCCTCTCTCATCCTACCTCAAGCAACGGGGTCAATCGTGTGATTCTTGGTAGCTCCATGCTGGAAATTGATGGGAATGTGGAATGTGGAATGAAAACAGATCAGCCATGATCCTAATGAATGGTTTGAAGGGCTGAATGGCCTAAATGTGCTCTTTTAAAAATTGAACAAGCTGCGAATGCTGGAAATCAGAAACAAAAACAGAGATTGTTGGAAAAGCTCAGCATGTCTGGCAGCATCTGTGGAGAGAAATCAGAGTTAACGTTTCGGGTCACTTGACCTGAAACATTAACCCTGATTTCTCTCCACAGATGCTGCCAGACCTGCTCAGCTTTTCCACCAACTTTTGTTTTTGCTTCTAAATCTGCTCCTGGTTTGTATGCATCTCATGTATTTTTATTCGCCTTAATAGTGGAAGAGAAGTAAAAGAGGTACTCCACGCACTATTGCGTATTTTGTACCAATTCAGTGTTAATACCTGCCTCAATCACTCTTTGCAGAATCAAAAGAATCATCAAATCCACCTCTAATTTTGTCCTTCACTTTTCAGATAGCTGTTTTGTTCTAGTCTGGCATTAGTATTGTCAATGAAATATGTTCTTTTTCTGACAGCGAATTGTTCTCCAAAGTGCCAAAATGGAGGGATGTGTCTAAGGCCCCAGCTTTGCGTTTGCAAACCAGGCACCAAAGGTAAAGCATGTGAGGAGACGTCGTCCAGCGTTCAACCCACAAACAATCAAGACACGGTGGCCCAGGCTCAGCCCATACCGCAACAGGCGCCCCAGCAAACCATGACCCAGAGATTGGTGCAACCTCCTCAGAATATCAATTCACTGGGCCACATGTCTTTGACTGTGAAGCAGAAACCTTCCATGGTGGTGCCCCAGCAGTCTCAGTAAGTCCTGCTCGCACTGTAATTTATGAGACTTTGTGTCCGCGGGCTTCAGGTTTATGGATGACACAGAAATAAGGGGGAAGGCAAATGGTGAAGGAAGACACAAAGAGTTTGCAGAGACTTACAGACAGGTCAAACGAGAGGGCAAAAACTGAGCAGCTGGAGTATAATGTGGGATACTGTGTGGTTACGCACTTTGGCAAAAAGAGTGGAGGAGCTGAATATTATTTTAAACATAGAACTTTGCAGGAGAGACCAATTGGGGAGGTCCTCATGTCCAAGTTACAAACGTCTGGCATAGAAGTTCAACAAGAATAGTGAAGGGAGATGGAATGTCTGCCTTTATTTTCAAGGGAATAGGGGTCTAAAAGTAGGGAAGTCTTGCTTAAACAAGTACTGTAGTTAGACTGTACTAAAAATACTGTGAAGAGTTTTGGTCCCCTTATTTAAGGAAAGATTGTTGATATTGGAGGCAGTTCACAGAAGGTTCAGTACTTTGATCCTGGATAGAGAGAGTTTTTCTTCTGAGTGAGGTTAGTAGGTTGGGCATTTGTTCATTGGAATGGAGACGAATGCGAGGCAACCATACTGAAACATATAAGGTTGTTAGGGGACCCTACAGGGGAATAAAACAAAGAATTGCAATACTGGAGATATGAAACAAAAACAGAAATTGCTGAAGAAACTCAGCAGGTATGGCAGCATCTGAGGGAAGATAGCAGAGTTAATGTTTCACGTTCAGTGACCCTTCCTCAGAACTGTTAGCAGCTAGGAAACACAGTGACGCTAACAGGGTAGATGCCTCTATAAGGTCACCCCTCAGCCTCTGACGCTCCAGGGAAAACAGCCCTATCCTATTCAACATCTTCCTGTAGCTCAAATGGCAACATCTTTTCTGAACCTTTTCAAGTTTCATAAGGGGCATGGATAGGATAAATAGACAAAATCTTTTCCCTGGGATGGGGGAGTCCAGAACTAGAGGACATAGGTTTAGGGTGAGAGTGGAAAGTTATAAAAGGGGTAACTTTTTCATACAGAGGATGATACGTGTATGGAATGAGGTGCCAGAGGAAGTGGTGGAAGCTGATACAATTGCAATATTTAAAAGGCATCTGGAGGGGTATATCTGGAGGGGTATATGAATAAGAAGGGGTTAGAGGGATATGGGGCAGGTACTGGCAGGTGGGACTAGTTTGGATTGGGATATCTGGTCAGCATGGACGGGTTGGATCAAAGGCTCCGTTTCTCTGCTGTACATCTCTATGACTTTTAAAAAAGCTGTTAATGTGACATTGCTTTCATTTCAGAAGCATGAACAGATCAATGAGGGAGGAAGGAGGGGCTAGTTGTCATGTGAACAAAATTGTTACATGATTCTCACTGTTTTATATCAAAGAATCCCTTCAGTGCAGAAAGAGGCCATTTGGGCCATCGAGTCTGCACTGAGCCTCTGAAGAGCATCCTGCCCAGACGCAGCCCCATGCCCCTACCCTATCCCTGTAACCCTGAATTTCCCATGGCTAATCCACCTAGACTGCACGTCCCTGGACCCTATGGACAATTCTGCACGACCAGTCCACCCTAACCTGCACATGGGAGCGATTCAGAGCACCTGGTGGAAACCCATGCAGTCAAAGGGAGAATGTCCATACTCCACACTGACAGTCTCCTGAGGGTGGAACACTGAGCTACTGTGCTGCTCAAATCTTCCGTAACATTTCTTGAGGCTTATTGGGAAGACTGGTCTGAGACAGGAGTGTGATCACACAACCGGGAGGTGCTTAGATTGATCAGTGACCAGGAACTGAGAGTGAGAAAAATACAACTGGTAAGGGAGTAGTCCTCAGACTGGTTCTAGTGTAGCAGGGCGGACAGTTATCGGTGTCTGTTTCTCTTTGAAGTTGTCCCTCTGAAGACTAGACCTTACGGTGCACATGACTGATAATACCTGGTTAATTGTGGGAGGCACTCAGTCTGCAGCCTTGCAGACACAAAGTTTCGGAAGATTTTACAGCCAGTTTTCCATTGGCTTCTGCAATAAAATAAGGCCAATATGAAAGCAGCGTTTGTAATTTTGTATTGCAGTAATGAAAGTGTTTTATAGTTAATGTTTGGCTGCTTTGTGGACTATACAGTGAATAATTACAGTTACTGTTACTTTTGGAAGAGTGTTCCTCTTGTGCCCACAATCCCAACTGAACTTGTAATGTGTATTTATTGAAGATCTTTTCCACCCTTACAGATATGGGTGCATTTCCAATGACTGCGGCTGCTCACCAGCTGTTGGCAGACTGGCTTGTTACTCGAGGCAATTCAGTCTAATCCCATCATCACTCAAAGTCCATGAACAGATACTTTCCAGCAGGTTTTCTAATTACAGCACAGGAGGAAGCCATTCACCCATCATGTCCATACCTGCTCTCTGTAGAGCAATCTAACCAGTCCCATTCCCCTACTCGATCCGTGCAGAGTTAGTTCACTTAAGTTCCATCCAGTTTCCTTTCAAATTCATTCATTTTACCACTCTCAAAAACAGACACAGAGTCATTGAGCTGTACAGCATGGAAACAGACCTTTGGTCCAACTCATCCATGCCAACCAGATATCCTAAATTAATCTAGTCCCATTTACCAGCACTTGGCCATATCCCTCTAAGCGCTTCCTATTCATATACCCATCCAGATGCCTTTTAAATGTTGCAATTGTACCAGCCTCCACCACTTCCTCTGGCAGCTCATTCCATACACATACCATCCCCCTCATAAAATTGTTGCCCCTTAGGTCCTTTTTAAATCTTTTCCTTCTCACCTTAAACGTATGCCCTCTGGTTCAGCTCTGTCCAATGCTGGGGAAAAGACCTTGGCCATTCACCCTCTCCATGCCCTTCTTGATTTGATAGACTTCTATAAGGTCACTCCTCAGTGTCCAACATTCCAGGGAAAATAGCTCCAGCCTATCCAGCCTGTACCTATAACTCAAACCCTCCAACCCCAGCAGCATCCTTATAAATGTGTGCTGCACCCTTTCAAGTTTAACAACATAGTTCCATATCATTACCACTTGATGTTCTTTCTTGACAATCCTGCTGCATCTCTTGTTCAAAATGTTAAATCACTGTCTCCTAGTTCTTGGATTATCAGCCTTTTGGAACAGTGCATCTTTGTTTGCTTTGTATAAACCCATCACAATCATTTACACGTCCATTAAATTTTTCCGGAAATATCTATTCTCCAAGAAGAAAAAAATATCAACTTTGCTATCCTAACCGTGTCCCTAGATTCCCTCATCCCTGGCACTGTTCCAGTAAATTTCTTCTGCAGCCTGTCAAGGATCCACACATCCTTTTGAAAATGTTGTGACCAGACTGGATGCAGTACAAAATCTGCAGCCTAACCAGAACTTTATAAAGATTTAGCATAACATCCTTGTTTTTATACTCCAGCAACAGAATTTAGAAAGCCCAAGATAATATATTCTTTGCTGATAGATCTCTCTGTCACCACCAAAGATCTCTGTAGATGAACTTCCAAGTCCATCTTTTCTTGCAAACTCTTTTGAAAGGAGCCATCCAGTTTTTTTTATTGTCTCTCTCTCTATTCTTTTTGTACAAATGCAATCCCTCTGATTTCTCTGTGTTAAACTGCATCTTGTCTTTTGTTCTGCTGGCCTATCTACATGCTATTGTAATTGATTGACCATCAGCCACACTTGCAAGTTTTGTATCATTGGCAAATTTTGACTATTTTCTATGTATTCCAAAATCTGGGCCATTTCTGTCGAGTAAAATAAACAGTGTTCCTAGCATTGTAACATTGAAGAGAACAAATTAATACCAGTCTCCAGTCTAAAATAACCATTTACCAGAATTCTCGGTTTCCTGACCATAAACTAGTTTGTTTTTAATCCAAGCTGACACTAGCCTTTCTATTCCATGAACCTCAGTTACTCTGACCACCAATTTAAGATTGTCAGTCAAACTTGTAGTGTTGGCTCACTTGTGTGTACTGGAACCTACATATATTAATAAGCAGGGCCCTATTCTTTGCAGACAGAAAGAATAGATAAACACACACTGTGCCTGTTTCAACTCAACAAAACATGTGACAACCATTTTCTAGTCCACTCCTGAGGACAATGCCTTGGCCAATTAAAGTCCAACTGTGTGGTTTACGTTTAAACAAAGTTTGGTGGTAAACTGTCAGTCATCATCTAACTGATGCATTCTCCATGGCAATGCCTCCCCCATCAGAGTCCAATTGCCAACCAATCAGCTCTCTCACTTCATGCATCTGAAAAATTGCTCCCATTTACATTACTGTATCTTGCAAGTGTGCTCATAAATACAGTATGCAAAGCTTCCATAAAGTATCTTTTCCCAGCAATATTCAATCACATTTTTGTTAACCAACCTTTTATACTTTCCTTGCTCTTCTTCATTGCTAATCTAAAACTTAATGATCCCTCTTCCCTGAGTGTTCCCCACAAAAGCCACTTGTCCCACATAGTCCACCTCATTCCCTGAAAGCAGATCCTGTAATGCCTCCTTTCTAGCTTGTTAGAGAATATACTAGTCAAGGAAGTTCTTCTGAGCATGGTTCAGAAAATTCTCATCCTCCTTACCCTTTACTCTACCAATGTCCCAATTAGTTTGTTAAAGTATGTGTTTCTTGAGCATATCTCTGATTTCCCTACAGTTATCTCCTCAATCTTTGTCTATGTTTCTCATTCTTTCTCTCTTTTTCTCTTACTATCCAATAAAATAGCTTCAGTTGCACGATTATCTCAACTCTAACCAAATGGATTTTGTTTTTGACATCCTCCCTTTGCAATATCTTTATAATATTTTCCTTGATCCACGTTGCTTCCCCAACTCAGTTTTTTCCTCCCTTATCTTCTTTGAGAATATTGTGTCCTTGAATATTAAGTGCCTGGTCCTCACTATTTTTAACTCATATTTTCATCATTGCCACTGCATTGTATTCCTGTATGGCTACTTGTCCTTATTTGCCATACATTGTGCAATGACATAACCTGCATTCTAATCCTGTCTTTGTATCCCTCGTAATCTTTCTCAACCTGATCCTCTCCAACTTGATTTTCTTTTCTGGTTCTGACTACGCTTTACACACCTTATTTTGCTTTTCTACCTCTGCATGCTGGTGCCCACGTCCCTGCCAATTTAGTTTAAATCCTCTCCAGCCTTACGAGTCAACCTTGTCATTGGTACTGTTAAGGTGCAAACTGCATCTCTTCAATAGGTGCATCTACCCTAGAGCTGGTCCCAGTAGGAACGTGAAACTCTTTCACCTGCACCAGGTCTCATCCAAGAGATTGATCCCTCTGTCTTCCTACTTCTACTCTCACTAATGTATAGCACTGCGGGTAATACAAAATAACTATTTTCAAGGTCCTACGCTTCACCTTCCCCCCTACTCCCTGAAAGTCTGATCAGGATTGTGTCCAGAAGAGGGGAGTCTGATTTTTTTTTTCACTGTCCCACTCTCCAGCCACTGAGACTTCACAGGAACAGGAGTGGGCTATTTTGATGCTCTTCTATTATTCAGAGAGCTCATGGCTGACCTGAGACTCAACACTATAATAACATTGACTGATATCTATTGATCACAATTTTAAGATTAATACATGATCCTACAGCATTTGCCATTTCTTGAAGAGAGATCAACATTTCTGCTACCTTTGCCTGTAGAAGTGTTTCTGAATTCCATTCCTCAAAGGTCTTGCTGTAATATTTACATTACATTCTTTGGTCCTAGACTCCCCAAAATACCAGAAGTAGCTTCTCAGGATCTACACCATCTATTATTCTTCGTATCTTTGAAACTTTGGTAAAATCATTCCTACACTTCCAGGGAATATAATCCGCATGTGTAATCACTTCTTGTACTTTTATCCTTCGAGTCTAGCTATCGTTCTAGTGAATCAATGCTGCGCTTCTTCCAAGGTTACCATAACCTTGCAAAGATGTGCTGTCCAGAAAAGCTCACAATACTCCAGATGTAGAGAAGTGGAAGATCTTTGACTCCAGATGGCATTATACAGATCTTAAACTTCTCCAAATTCTTGTCCCATTGATAAGCAGGCCCTCATTCCAATCCAGCACAACTCTTCTACAGACAAGTTGCACTTACTCTCAATTGCATCATAAATTACTATTCATGTCAAACTTATGAAAAGAACTGTATTCAAGTGTAGCCTTCTGCCAACTTTCTGAAGAGGTGGGATAGGATCTGAAGCAGACTAAGTGCCTTCTTATTTTATGGATGAGTCTGGTCTGGATACTCTCCAAGTTTTCAGTGCTCCGACTTAATGAAACTCAATAACCCTGTCGTCACTATCCACCCATCTCTCTCTTCCTCGGTTTCTGTATGACAGTCTGGATTCTTATTTCTCAGTTAGCGGACTGTTACACCCCAGTTCAACTCTCGTGATCTGAGCTTATGGGATTGGTCTTTGTGCTTTTGGAGAGGTGGGGGAAGTGAAATTGAAAGTGAGTGCTCTGTTTGCTCCTATTGCTGTCTCCACCCTCCCCAATGGAGCTGGTTGAGTCAAACTCTGATTATGCACTGACATGTCTTCCTCGCAATGGTCTGAGCCGGTTTTGTACTGTCTTGTGGATGACATTAAAATAAACAAATAAAATAAGGTTCTCTCCATTTGCTCTCTCATTTGCTGTGACATTACAACACCCTGCGCCATGATTGGAAGAATGGAAAAAGAACGCTCCCAGTTTCCTGTCCTATATTTGATCCTCAGCCCATTTTACTCAAAGCAGATTAACTGACCATTTATCACCTTACTGTGCGTGGGACCTTGCTGCATGCAAACTGAGTGCTGCTTTTCCTTCCATTACAGTGCCAATAACACTTCAGTCGTCCTTCATGAGCTGTGAAAAGCCATGGGATATCCTGAGGTCAGGAAAATTGCTCCAAAATAACCAGACTTTGTCTTATCACTGTGTTACAATGTGGTGACATTTGCAATACCAGCATTTTTGTACATTCCACAATTCACCTTGATGACCAATGTTACTGAAATTGGCAGCTGTTTGGCAAAGAATTCCTTTTTTATTTGGTATTGACCAAATTATCACTGCTTTTACTGTTATTACACAAATCTTTAGATGGAGTGGATAGGAAAGAGCTGAATTTAATTCAGGTCTTTCACTGTGCTGTCCAGAATTTTATACTGTCGACAGGCACGTCTGTTAAGTATCTGCTTAAGTTACCACAGACATTGTTCAAAGTCGCTGTTGCTTTAGAAGATTTCAGTTTTGATTACTTGTACATCCAGGAAGTGTTCCAACATTGGTACAACACATCCTTTGAGGTCTGGTGGTTTAATCCCACCATGGACTTCGAAAATCTCAAATGTTTTCTTTCGCCACCATGAAACAGATGCATGTGGTTAGAAAAACATGTTTCATGGATGACACACAGTGGAAAATATTGCTGATGCATCATTAAAGAAAACAGTGAAGTGATTTGCTTTCTGTGTATCTGGTCTTGACAAATTCTTTCCTGTTCTTTCAATATGGATATTGTGCTGCACTTGGCGTGGCTAGCTCCTGTGAGATGCAATTTTCTGGGAAGCAATTATCGAAAGTATATACTGGGAGCTGTTACATGGAGGCTGCATTAGGGTTGCTGTTATTGAAATACTTAATCGCAGCTTACTGACTGTGTAAAAGACAACCTGAGAGACTGATGGATAATGTGAGGTGGGGAGGACGGTATGGTGGGGCTTTTGGCATAGAGACCACAAATACAGAAGTGAAATACTGTAGATGCTGGAAACAGGAAATATGCCCCTAAACAATTGCCGGATATTCTCAGTCAGTCTGACTGATTGAGCTAATGTTTCAGGTCGATGAAAGTTGCAGACCTGAAGTGTTAACTCTTTTTTTTCCTTCATGGATGCTGGCTGACCTGCTGAGTATGTGTGCTGTTTTTAGTGTTAGTTTCATATGTTATGATATGACCAAATTGTAAGTTGTTCCTCAATGCTCCTATTGCATTACCAGCATTAACTTCTTTCCTCACTTTTCTCAAGAACCTTCCTGATGAATCTCTCAGACTGTTTCCTACGGGGATGAATGATAGTGAGCTGATAAATGTGGTGCCAAAGTGATCATGTCACTGCGCTAGTCATCTCATTATCCACTAATGCCTGGGTGCAATCTGTCTTGATCGCATCAAGCATGTAGTTTGTGAAGTGCTGAACCACACTGGTTTTGTTGGTTTTGTTCAGGTTTGTGCAGTAAAGATTCTTTTTGATGTTTCAATTCAATTTGGATTCCAGGCATTTATTATCTGAGCCTTTCTCAGCTCCAAAAAAACAATAGAGGTTATATTTCTCTGATGAATGGATGATCCACGAAATGAGTTTCTTTGGGAGGCAGTGGTGACAGGCAATATAAGGAAATGAGATATTTTTATTCTTTTATGGGCTGTGGGTATCACTAATGGTGCCAGCATTTATTGCCGATACCTCATTATCTAAGTGCTTGCTTGGCCATTCTTATTGCTCACGGTGTTGAGTCCCACGTCGGCCAAACCTGATAAAGCTTACTGATTTCCATCCCTAAAAGACATTAGTAATTGTCAGTGGTAGTTGTCATAGTTACCATTACTGATGCAAATCTTCTACGTTCAAATAAAAGCAAAATACTGCAGTTGCTGGAATTTGAGATGGAAATACAGTTTTGTTAAACAATGGTATTAAGGGATATGGGCCAACGGCAGGCATATAGATTTAAGCCACAGATAGGCCATGGACTCATTGAATGGCAGAACAGGCTCAAGGGGCTGAATGGCCTACTCTTACTTCTATGTTTTCACATGTTCTTCCACACTTTATATTCTTTAAATGATTATGGTCTATCAAGGCAGGTCCTAACAAATATCCAGCTTGTTCAGTGTTCTCAGAACCCATTACATTTCCTGTTTCTTCTACTGCAATAATCTGCAAACATGGTGTATGTCGCCAAATTCCGCTGTTGCTATAGAGTAAGCAGGAGAGCTTTACACTTTATAGGACCATCTCCCTGCTACTCGAGAAATGTGTCAGTGTTCCACTGATGTGGAAAATCTTGTGCTAAGGTCTTTTTATTTAAAAGAAAGTAAAACTTCATCATGTCTCAATTGTGGGGCAGACGCAAGCCAGTCTAGGCAGGGCTCTTGCAGCAGGAAATCTCGCTGGGAAGTGCTACAATTATGGTAGCTATGCAAAGCATGAAACTCAGTCCCCTGAAAGGTTGCCAAAATCTTTCCAATTCCATTTGCAATCTACATGATGTACAGTAGCTGGGACAATGCCATCTTAATGGGTGTGTCATAATACTAACAGCAGAGCGAAAAGAAACTAGTTACAGTATCCATGCATTTCAACAATCCAGACCTAAAAGAGACCCAGTCCACGGAGAGAGTTTGTTCCAGCTGTCCGTGATCCCTTTAGCTAGCAACATGTGTTAATTGAAACCCTAATCGAGACAAAGCATGTACTTGGTGTCTTCGCTTCAGTTGAAATGAATGAGAAGGTGTTCATTTTTTTTAATCTAAGACTCTGGCATTCCTAGGATTCCACTGACAAAAGTGGAATTTGCTTTGCCAAATGCTTTAGAGAAAGGGTGGCACGGTGGCTCAGTGGTTAGCACTGCTGCCTCACAATGCCAGGGACCCGGGTTCAATTCCCACCTCGGGCAACTGTCTGTGTGGAGTTTGCACATTCTCCTCATGTCTGCATGGGTTCTCTCCAGGTGCTCCGGTTTCCTCCCACAGTCCAAAGATGTGCACGTTAGGTGAATTGGCCATGCTAAATTGCCCATAGTGTTAGGTGAAGGGGTAAATGTAGGTGAATGGGTCTGGGTGGGTTGCTCTTCGGAGGGTCAGTGTGGACTTGTTGGGCAGAAGGGCCTGTTTCCACACTGTAAGTTATCTATCTATCTATCTATCTATCTATCTATCTATCTATCTATCTATCTATCTATCTATCTATCTATCTAAGACATAGGATCAGAAGTAGGCCATTCAGCCCATCTATTCTGCTGTGCCATTCAATGAGATCACGTCTGATCTGATAGACCTTAACTCCACTTGTCTGCCTTTCTCCCATACCCTTCATTCCCTTAATGTTAAAAATCTGCTAAGGCTTTAAGTCCGCATTTATATAGCCTCTTTCATTACTTTAGCACATCCCTAAGTGCCTCTCAGTCACTGAAGCACTTATTGTAATGTAGGCACTGTTGGTATGTTAGTGCATATTAGTGCATGGTACATTCTGTAGGAAGCAATGTCATAATAACCCAGGTAATTTGTTGTAAGGACTCGGGTTGAAGGATAAACATTGAGCTGGACACTGAGACGAACGCATCTCTGCTACTTCAAAAAATGTAGGAGGGATATTTCCTGTCCACCTGAGAGGGAAATGGTGCCTCAGTTTAATGCAACATCTGAAAGTCTGACAGTCCAGCAGTCCTCCTGTGCTCCTCTGGATACATCAGCAAAGAGTTTGAGCTCCAGGAGTGGGACTCCACATCTCCCCTGCAATATCGTCTGCAGCCTCAGTGTGATTGGCATAGAAAATGCAAGAATTCTGAGAGTCTTGACTAACAATAAATGGAAGCTATCTCAACAATGCTTGGTGGTCGAGAGTATATCGGAATGTATTTAAAGGTCAAGGTGGAATCGTAGCAGTGAGGCAACTTTTATTAATCTTTGGCGCCCTTCCAGTTAGAATACTGCGTGCAGTAGAGATTGCTGCCGTACTTCTGGGATACTTTACCTTGAAATAACTTTGAAGAAAGCAACCAGAATGATTGAGAGGAAGGAAAAACTGTATTATTATGAACGATTATATGAATTGGCAAATTCTCTTTTGAGAAGGGAAGATTCAGAGGTGATGTGATTGCTGTTTGATTTAGGATTCTTGTATTAGGATCATGACAATCTCTTTATCTAGACCCAGAAGATTGAAACTGAAATAGAAGACTAAGGGGCATGGTTAGATGGGGTGGGGACTACTTGCAGGATAACATCAAAAAATAATTGAGGTTATATTTCTTTGATGAATGGATGATCCACAAAATGAGCTCCTTTGGGAGATAGTGACCACAGGCAATATTAGGAAATGAGATATCTTTATTCTTTTGTGGGCTGTGTGTATCACTAATGAGATCAGCATTTATTACTGATACCTCATTATCTAAGTGCTTGCTTGGCCATTCTTATTGCTCAGGGCGTGGAGTCACAATGTCAGCCAGACCTGATCAGGTTTACCGATTTCCATCCCTAAAAGACACTAGCAATTGTCAATGGCAGTTGTCATAGTTACCATTACCAATTACAAGCCTTTTACATTCAAATAAAAGCAAAATACTGCAGTTGCTGGAAATCTGAAACAAATGCAGAGAATGCTGAAGGAACTCAGTCAGTCTGGCAGCACCTAGAGAGAGAGAAACAGAGTTAACATTTTGAATCTGGAATGGCACTTCTTCAGAACTCAAGCCTTTTACATTCCAGATTTAATAATTGTAGCTTTAAATGTACCAGCTGCTATGTCCTTAAAGTATTAATAGCCCACTCACATTATTAATATGCCACGACGTCCCCATTCAGGAGTTTATTTTGGATAAGGTATGTGAGGAACACAGGCATGATGTTGTACGTGTCACATGTTTGGGATGAACAGGTAGTTTTGATGCAAAGATTTCCAGCACTGGGAGTTCTCCTGGCTTCTGAGCTGCATCTGCTGAAGATTAATTGATAAAGGTTGTTCACTGCTGTCATATCCTGGAACTACCAGAATAGTCAGTGGCAAAGTAGATGGGCTGCACTCTATTTTTGTCTAGCCATTTGTGTTTAGAAGGTTGCCACTCATTTACCTCCTTCTATTCCTCAGCGACATCGACTTGGTGACATCACGTGGAGTCAGTGTTTGTTTTTGACCTTCTTCTTGACCACATCATTAACACTCACACCTCTTCCACTCTTGTCAAATTGTCCCACTGTTTATCTGACATCAAGCAGTAGATGACAGCAATTTCTTCCAATTCCTCCAGACGACTGAAGCCATTGTGGAATGACTAACTCTCTCCTCTCCCTGATGACATTCTGAGATGAAGACTGACTCTTCACAACTCTGACATCACATTTTTGATCCTGAGCTGAGCTTCCAGCCTTGCATCACTGTACCACTCAGTTCTATCTCCAAACTTTGTTGCTCTCCCAGCTCATCCATTGCTGAAACTCTTTTTCCTATTTGCTAGTATCTCTTGACTTGACTATTCTGATGCATTCCTAGCTGGTCATAGAAAATAGGAGCTGAAGTAGCTATTCAACCCCTCAAACCTGCTCGACCATTCAATATGATCATGATTGACCACTGAGTTCAATACCCTAATCCTGCCCTCCTCCCCGATTTCCCTTGATCCTTTTAGCCACAAGAGCCATATCTACCTCCTTCTCAAAAACACACAATATTCTGATCTCAACCACTTCCTGTGGCAGTGAATTACCCAGGCTTACCACTCTCTGGGTGAAGACATTTTTTCTCATCTTAGTCCTAAAAAGATTTATCCCTTAGACTTAAACTCTGACCCCTGGTTCTGGACTCCCCCACCATCGGGAACATCCGTTGTGCACCTACCCTTCCTAGCCCTGTTAGAATTTTCATGTGATTCCTCCTCATTCTTCTAAAACCAGTGAGTACAAACCTAACCAGGTTAATGTCTCCTTATATATCAGTCCAGCAATCCAAAGGATCCATTTGGGAAACCTTCACTGCCCTCCCTCCAAAGCAAGAACATCCTTCATTGGATAAGGAGACCAAAATTACACACAGTATTCCGTCTGTGGCCTCACCAAGGCCCTGTATAATTGCAGCAAGATATCCTTGTTCCTGTGCTTGAACCCTCTCGCCATGAAAGCCAACTTCCCATTTACTTACTTTACTGCCTGCTGCACCTGCAAATTTACTTTCAGTAACTTACACACGAGGACACCCAGGCATTGTCGATCATTTCCATCCCACAATTTACAGCCATTCCAATAATATCTCCCACATTCTACTTTTTGTAAACTTGAGGTCATCCAATT
Organism: Chiloscyllium plagiosum; assembly: GCF_037043375.1. Classification (NCBI taxonomy): domain Eukaryota; kingdom Metazoa; phylum Chordata; class Chondrichthyes; order Orectolobiformes; family Hemiscylliidae; genus Chiloscyllium; species Chiloscyllium plagiosum. The sequence continues at coordinate 23,959,132 of NW_028270148.1, read as the reverse complement.
CTCTGCTGCCTGTGCCTTAATCTACAGTAAGTCTCACCCCTATTATCATTGATCTACATTTGCTGTCAGTCAAGCAGCAACTTGACTTTCAAATTCTCATCCAAGTTTTCAGGATCCTTCTATGACATTGTCCTTTCCAACCTCTGTAATCTCCTGCCGCCTCACCATCCTCTGCCCTCTTGTGCGTTCCCAATTATAATCTCGACACCGTTACCTCCAGTTATGTGGGTTCCATGCTTCCTTCTCTCTACCTATGTTGCCTTGCTGAAGACACTCCTAATTCTTGACCAAGCTTTCAATCATTTGCCCTAATATCTCAAGTCCCTGAATGTTATATTTTGTTTTAAAATGCTCCTGTAAAACACCCTTGGGCCTTTTATTCCATTAAATTGTGCTCTATAAACATAAGTTGTTGTTGGAAAGCTTATCAATGTGCCATCTAGAACTATGATAGAAATGCTGCCAGGTGAAGAAGGAATACAAAACATACTTAACAAATTTAACATATGTCATTCTTTCTTCATTGTAATTATTATCTTTATCTTGAATACAAAACATACTTTGGATTATTGTAAGGTGTTCTAACTACTCATTAATTAGAGAGGTTATCCATCATCTCAGATAACATGGACTAGTCATATAGACACACAGTACTATTCCTAAAATGGGAAGTGGAAGATTACAAAAACAATTTCTACAACTTCTCTTGATGGAAGTAGAGAGAGAGAGAGAGTGTGTGACATTGAGATTTTTTTTCAAAGTTTCAACTTGTCTGAACCATTTGACACATATTCATTTTTAAACCTTTTCCATGTTTTGCACCTGCAGTTCCTTCCAAACTTATTGAAGAAATAAAAAAAAAACCCAGATGTTTGTCTTGGCTGGCTTCCTTATATTTTTCTCTCTTTGGAATTCTTCTGAGGATGCTCAGTCAGATTGTAAAAGTGATACTTGGCTTTTTTGTTTCTGTGGAAATCCAAATATTCTGCAAATTATTGTAATTGCAGTTTCTTTTGACGAAACAGTTAATGTGGTTGTTTGTTGTTTGTTAATAATTTAGCACAGCAGCCACAGATCAACATTGGCTGAGCTCCTGTGGTATACACAGGACATGTCTTCATTTTTATAATTCCGCTATAAATTCCTATGTCTACATTTCAAATGGAGATTGCCTATGTAAACTCGTCACCCTTTGGTTAGACTCTGCCAGAGGTGTTGCTGCACTGTCTCCACTGGTAGGAGGGTGGAATTGCAGTTAACAAATATTACAGTGGCCAGAGTAATTGATGATGTTAAGTTGCCAGGAAATGCATTTAGATTTAAAGTTATAATGAAGTATGAATATGGAAGAATTGTAATTCAAACTCTTGAATTCCTTTTCCTCATTGAAGTTGAATCATGAGGCAGTGTTATCACTGTGAGTATTTTGGGCCCCCTGTCAGGCTTGAATGAGGGTCAGAAGCTTGCACAGGGTGGAATTTTCTGACTCCCACCCCATGGTGGTGGGTTAAGAGGAGGGAGGGCCTTTGGGATCCCACTCCAACTTGCGCTTGATTAAATCTGGATTGGGAAACCTCGCAGATCACCTCCCAGTATGGAAACCAATTGGAACCAGGACCAAGTGGATCCCATTGACTATGAGATCCTGAAATGGGGCTATTAACTTGGGCCAATCAGGGAGCCCTGGTTAACAGATATATACAGGGGATTCAGAAGGTCCCCTCAGTCTAGGGACTGGCTGTGAGCTGGTTGGTCAGAGGCTATGTACTGTGCACATGTAAATAAAGGGTGACTTGGTGACAGGATACTGGCTTCAGTACAGTTGTTTTATGAGGGTTGAATCTTTATAATCCATCTTGATTAATAAACTGAACTTAAAAGCTCCTAGCTGCTGTCATGGGATTGGAGCGCTTCAGAGAATTAGTCCAAGTTTCAGGATTACTTGTCCAGTAACATTACCATTTTTTGAATTATTTAATAAGGAACATAAATATAAGATGGTTTCACAGTGTTGTGTGGCTAGAATTATTTGCAAGAAAAATGATCCCATTTATTATGCATAACATCAGAGTTCAGGCTGATTGTTGTTAATTCACCTGAAAGCTGACAACTCTGAACAATTCCTGAGTTTGGCTGAGCTGCTGGGATTAGATATTGTCCCAGAGAGAAGGTGCACTAACCCAAAGGTCTCTTGTGCATCTCCCACTGTGTATTTCAGCCATAACGGCTTTGGCAGAGGATGTACCTTCTGATAGCAACATTCGAAGATTAATTACAGAATTTCTGATGGTATTTGCTAATCTCCCATTTAAATACCCATTTCATCAAAATGTGACAGGGCTGTCTGAGAATTCGGCATCACCTCCTTTGCAGAAGGTCCAAGATGTTAAGTGCCAAATGTGGCCAGCTATGGGTCTTCAAGGACCCAGGAGTCACCAGGAGCTGTTGACCATCAGAGAACGGTGACCCTTCATTGCGGGTAGCACCACCGGAGGAACGTTGGCTGCAAGTAAGCAGTGTATCCAACAGAGGCCCAGGATCAGTGAGAGAGCTAGGCCACAGGTATGTGAGGATGGGATAGGGTAGGGGTTACAGGAGATATCCACAGGTAAGGACAGGCAGCGTGGCTGTCAGCGTCTTCCTAACGTCAGGTCCCTCAATCAGTCACAGAGTGTTCTGAAGAAACATTTTCAAGAGATGTTATTATTGTTTTTCTCTCTCCACAGGTGTGGCCGGATCCTCCCGGCACCTTCTGATGGTGTTTCTGATTTTCAGCTCCCACAATATTTTGCTTTCATTATTAATCTAACAAATTTGTATGAGCTGCTAAGGTTGTTAATATAAATGGAATAAGCTCACCAAGCCAATGCATGTAAACTATTTTAATAGTAGCTTTCCAGAGTTAGAAATCCTGAGCTCTGTAACTATTTATTTAACAACATTCCAATAGAAGTGGTGAAGCAAATAGCAACAGGCATTTGAGCTGTTTTCCTTGCTACAGTCCTATTTATGTGTGTGGTCACCAGTCTGGGTTGGGAGATTGGAAGGTTAAAACTAAGCTCAGGTCTTTTGGAAGCACTAACTGTGGCCCGCAGTGACACTGCTTCACTGGCCAGCACTTACAGAATTTCTAAGGGTTGAGAATTTTTAGAGAAAATATAATGAAATGGAATTTTGATTTCCTGAAATCCTTATCTGTTGATTGATGCTATTTTTCTATTTAAAGAGCAAAGCCTCTGATGTGTGATTAGTTTAGAACAGAATCGTACAGTTAAGTCAGGTTCCAGCTCTCCAATAAGGACAGCTTAGTGATTCAGTGGTTAACCCTGCTGCCTCGCAGCACCAGGGATCGGGAATTGATCCCACCCTCGGGCGACTGTCTGTGTGAAGTTTGTACATTTTCACCATGTCTATGTGGGTTTCCTCTAGGTGCTCTGGTTTCCTCCTACAGTCCAAAGATTTGCAAGTTTGGTGAATTGACCATGGGAAATGCAGGGTTAAGGGGTGGGGTGGGTGAGTCTGGGTGAGCTGCTCTTCAGAGGGTCGGTGTGGACTCGATGGGCCTGCTTCCACACGGGTTGGGGTTCTATGATACCTGACGTCTGTAACTTCCATAGCTTACTTTTCCCCCTTCTCCATAACCTCTTCCAGCCCAACAGCCTTCCAAGATATCTGCACTCATCCAACCCTGGCCTTTAAAGTATCTGAATGTTTTTTGCTGTGTCATTGGTAGCCGGGCCTTCAGTCACTGAGGCCCAAGCTCTGGAATTCCCACTCAGTACATCACTGTGCCCCCTCCTTTAAAACAGCCCTCCAAAATCAAAGCCCTCCAAAATCAATGTTTTTGATCAAGCTTTGGGCCATCTGTCCTAATATTGCCTGATGAAATTTGGTGTCAAATTTTCCTTATTATGATTTAATGAAGTACTTTCGGACATTCTTACCTTTGGGTTGCTATGTAATACAGTTGTTGTTTCTGTTGAGGCAGCATTTGGGATCACTGCAGGTGTGAAATATCAGCCAGGCTTCCTGCTCTTTCATGGTTTTAGTTTGAGAAGCTCATCCTTCAGGGGTTTGGGTTTGATAGCCCATCCTTTAGAAGCAGCAGGAGGTTAATTGGCTCCTCAAACCTGCTGTGGCATTTGATAAGACCATGGCTGGTCTGCTTGTGACTTTTCCTCTACTTTCTATCTACTTGTCTATGCCCTTGACTCTCTTCTCAATCAACAAAGCGTATTGATGAAGGCAGAGCGGTGGACATGATCTATGTAGACTTCAGTAAGGCGTTCGACAAGGTTCCCCATGGGAGACTGGTTAGCAAGGTTGGATCTCACGCAATACAGGGAGAACTAGCCATGTGGATCCAGAACTGGCTCAAAGGTAGAAGTCAGAGGGTGGTGGTGGAGGGTTGTTTTTCAGACTGGAGGCCTGTGACCAGTGGAGTGCCACAAGAATTGGTGCTGGGTCCACTACTTGTCATCATTTATATAAATGATTTGGATGTGAAGGTAGGGGGTGTAGTTAGTAAGTTTGCAGATGATATCAAAATTGGAAGTGTAATGGACAGTGAAGAAGGCTATCTCAGATTACAACAGGATCTTGATCAGATGGGCCAGTGGGCTGAGAAGTGGCAGATGGAATTTAATTCAGATAAATGTGAGGTGCTGCATTATGGTGGAGGCTGGTACAATTGCAACATTTAAAAGGCATCTGGATGGGTATATGAATAGGAAGGGTTTGGAGGGATATGGGCCAGGCGCTGGCAGGTGGGACTAGATTGGGTTGGGATATCTGGTCAGCAAGGACGAATTGGACCGAAGGGTCTGTTTCCATGCTGTACATCTCTATGACTCTATGACTTTAAGAATCTTTCTGACTCAACCTAGAAACTATTCAGTGATCCAGCCTGCAGGGAAGAGAATTTCACATTTTAATGATATTCTGTGACAGAAAAAAATCTCTTCATCTCTATTTTAATTCTTTAACTCCTTTATTCTTACATTGTGTTATGGACCAGACTAAATACTCTTAAAATATATGAAGAAGATAATGTAGACCCTAAGGTTCTCTTATTTTAAACCAAATGCCAGGAGTTGGGTTCTGGATGCAGTTCAATTGGTCAAGTTATCAGTCTTGAAGCAAAACACACTTTATTTAAACATTAGAGAGAAGAAATTGCATTAACTTGGAAAGACCACATTTAGTACTGAAAATGTGTTGCTGGAAAAGCACAGCAGGTCAGGCAGCATCCAAGGAACAGGAGAATCGACGTTTCGGGCATAAACCCTTCTTCAGGAATGAGGAAAGTGTGTCCAGCAGGCTAAGATAAAAGGTAGGGAGGAGGGACTTGGGGGAGGGGCGTTGGAAATGCGATAGGTGGAAGGAGGTCAAGGTGAGAGTGATAGGCCGGAGTGGGGTGGGGGCGGAGAGGTCGGGAAGAAGATTGCAGGTTAGGAAGGCGGTGCTGAGTTCGAGGGATTTGACTGAGACAAGGTGGGGGGAGGGGAAATGAGGAAACTGGTGAAATCTGAGTTCATCCCTTGTGGTTGGAGGGTTCCTAGGTGGAAGATGAGACGCTCTTCCTCCAACCGTCGTGTTGCTATGGTCTGGCGATGGAGGAGTCCAAGGACCTGCATGTCCTTGGTGGAGTGGGAGGGGGAGTTGAAGTGTTGAGCCACAGGGTGGTTGGGTTGGTTGGTCGGGGTGTCCCAGAGGTGTTCTCTGAAACGTTCCGCAAGTAGGCGGCCTGTCTCCCCAATATAGAGGAGGCCACATCGGGTGCAGCGGATGCAATAGATGGTGTGTGGAGGTGCAGGTGAATTTGTGGAGGATATGGAAGTATCCCTTGGGGCCTTGGAGGGAAGTAAGGAGGGAGGTGTGGGCGCAAGTTTTGCATTTCTTGCGGTTGCAGGGGAAGGTGCCAGGAGTGGAGGTTGGGTTGGTGGAGGGTGTGGACCTGACGAGGGAGTCACGGAGGGAGTGGTCTTTTCGGAACGCTGATAGGGAAGGGGAGGGAAATATATCCCTGGTGGTGGGGTCCGTTTGGAGGTGGCGGAAATGACGGCGGATGATACGCTGTACATGGAGGTTGGTGGGGTGGTAGGTGAGGTGGGGTTCTGCCCTGGTGGCGGTTGGAGGGGCGGGGCTCAAGGGCGGAGGAGCGGGAAGTGGAAGAGATGCAGTGGAGGGCATCGTCGACCACGTCTGGGGGAAATTGTGGTCCTTGAAGAAGGAGGCCATCTGGGTTGTACGGATTTGGAACTGGTCCTCCTGGGAGCAGATGCGGCGGAGATGAAGGAATTGGGAATATGGGATGGCGTTTTTACAGGGGACAGGGTGGGAGGAGGTGTAGTCTAGGTAACTGTAGGAGTCGGTCGGTTTATAGTAAATGTCCGTGTTGTCTCCTCGAAGACCACATTTAGAGTACTGCGCGCAGTTCTGGTCGCCCTATTACAGAAAGGATATTATTAAACTAGAAAGAGTGCAGAAAAGATTTACTAGGATGCTACTTGAACTGGAAGGTTTGAACTATTAAAAAGAGGTTGGATAGGCTGGGACTTTTTTCCCTGAAGCGTAGGAGACTGAGGGGTGACCTTATAGAGTTCTGTAAAACCATGAGAGGCAGAGATAAAGTAGACAGCTGACAGCTTTTTCTCCATGGTAAGGGAGTCTAAAATTGGAGGGTATAGGTTTAAGGTGAGAGGGGAAAGATGCAAAAGGGTCCAGAGGGGTAATTTTTTCACCCAGAGGGTGGTGAGTGTCTGGAACAGGCTTTCAGAGGTAGTGGTGGAAGCGAGTACAATTTTGTAAATTAAGGAACATTTGGACAGGTATATGGATAGGGTAGGTATGAGGGATGTGGGGCATGTGCAGGCACGTGGGACTAGTTTAAATTGTGAAAACTGGGTGGCATGGACAAGTTGGGCCGAAGGGTCTGTTTCCATACTGCAGACCTCTATGCCTCTATGACTTTAACTTAACTGTATTGGAAAACTTAACAGAATAATAGGTTGTTTAACTACTAAACAGTAACTATTCCAATATAGTAACATCAGATAAACACACCCATGACAAAGACAAATTCAGTAAAATTGATTCTCTGTCATGCAATTCTAGCAGCAGGAAGATAACCCCCCAGGTTTTACCTATAATAGAGAGAGGAAAAATAGCTTCCACATCCCGCTTCAAGACCCTACCAACTGCTACTGAAAAACTATAACTAAAAACGTTGGCTTTTGGTGGGGGAGGGGGGAGGGTCTTGATGCCACCTATTCAGGCTGCTTCTACTGTTTCAACTTTAGAGAAAACCACAAGGTCTCACAAGCTGTTTACTTTATTGGATTCAAATAGACAACTTTGTGTCTCTGTATTAAAACCTCTAAAACCAGTACAAAGTACACTTCTTAAAGCCAAAGTACCTTCACACTTGGTTCTGGTCTCTCCCATAAGAAGGGAACATCCACTCAGTGTCCACTTTGTCAAGTTCCCTCAGGATCTTTCATGTTTCACTGAGATCGTCTCTCAAACTTGTAAACTCCAGTGGATCCAGGACTAACCTTTCCTCATTTGATAACACACCCATCCCAGATATCAGTGGAGTGAATCTCCTCTGAGCTATCTCTCATTCAGTTATTTCTGAGGGACTGCCATGCTTTGTGGAATTAAGTTAGATTTTGACGCTATTGACTCGACGAAGTGAGGAGGGAGATACAAAAGGCCAAAGTCTTCTTGATAGTTACACTCAATGAATTTGGGATATAAGAAGGGAAGAATATTTTGTGTGCAATTCTGCACTCACCCCCCTTCACACGATGCTAATGAGTTAACTGTTTATCTGTATAGCTGTATCTGTAAATAAAGTGTCCCTGGCTCTTTTAGGAGGCCAGTTAATTACAATCTGTAAATATAAAATGTGCCAAATACAGCATGATTTGAAGCGCACTTGTATGTTTATTGCTGGTTAGGGAATTCCGTCAGTAAGCGCTGAACAAATTGTGGAGAAATCAGGCATACATAACCATTCCTTTTATGTCCATGTTTGATGAGAAGCAGTTTCCTTTTCCATGGTTATCCTCTGCTATTATGCATGACAGGACTGCAATTAAACCTCTTGGCATTAATTTGCTCAATGTGATAATTATTCCAATCGTCCTGTCGCATCAGTGACATAATGAAATAATGTTAGCACAGTCATGGGGTCTCTAGCTGATCCAGTGATTTTGGCGGTGTTAGAGTGTGTAGATCCTTTCTTATCCTTTACCCTGTTCTCTGTAGTACCACCTTCACATTCTATAATCTGCTAGGCTGATTCGGGTTTGCCCTTTCTCTGTTGGAGGAAGAGCCATCAAGAAGTGATGAAAAAGATGGGAAGAAATAGGAAGGAAATTGGGGTCAATTTTAACTGCCTGCACAAGAAACAAATGGGATTAAATGGAAGGCTCGTTTCACTGGCCGTTACATTTTGCTCTCCTCCAAAATCAGTGCAGTGTAAAAATGTGGGCAAGGTGTTTGAATGGCATTTTGCCCAATCCCTCGGGAATCTTGTCTGTTGAGCTGGTAGAAAATTGACCACTAACAGAATCAAAATTACTGAAATGAATTGTCAGCAAGCAATATTGCCTGGGTGTTGTCAATGAAAGCTGTTCATGCTGTGTTGGACAGCACTGGATTAAGATCTAGGCACGAGCAGGGCTGTCGGTTATAAGGGTAATTATAGATGAGATAATTGCATGGAACACAAAAGATTATTGTGTGACTGGGAGGCAACCCCTTGATAGGGAATAATGTATGGTTGGTTGGAGATGCTGGAATTTCACATCACTATCTGTATGAGGGAATTTTGGCACCATTTTCAGGTCAGACCTAAGACTTGAGCTTTTAGACTACAAGCCTATACAAGCTCAAAAAGTCAGAAATGCGGACATTACTTGTGCTCAGGGATGAGTGATGATCCAGTTGTTTGATAAGATAAACCTTTGCTTGGATAAGTTAAATGAGAGTAGTTTCAACAGTTTTCAATTGGCACTTCTCTCTCTTGCTTCTATAAGACGTTTGTTTACACTTGCTCGCAAACTACCACTGCTACATTAATCTCTAAATAAAATCGATCATTTTAAGGAAAGGACCAAATGTGAAAGTTGATGTTGGTAACAGCACGTGGAGGTGAATTCCAGGAATAGAGGGTGGATGAATCAAATCACACAATTAACATTTGTGGAATAACTAGAGGTTTGTTGAAGTTTAACTATCAACAGCTTTCTTTCAAAAAAGAAATGGAATGCAAGTGTGAACATTGACTCAGTGCTGTCTGTGTTTACAGTTCCAGCCTGTTAGGATCATACATGCAACACAGTCCTTGAAAGGGGAATAGGTCATTTAGCCCCTTGTGGTGAAATGCAATGAAAATGAAAGAGTGGTATTGCTCTCATTGATGAGCACAGAAAGGCAATGGGGTGCAACCTGATTCTCTACACTCCTGTTATGAAGTGAACACAACAGGAACTAAAGTCAGAGTGCACCATTGACCTCTGTTATTGGCATACAGAGATATCATATTGTCACACACAGCTGCCAAAGTATGCCAACACTTGTCTGAAACAGCAGTACGGCTGCTCAAGTAGAAAAGGCCTAAATCCCCTTTCAAACCCACAGAGAAATCTAGAAAGAGCTGGGTTTCCCTAGGCAGTAAGCCTCACATGGTCAGGTAGGAGTTTTCACATCTGGAGTGTGAGTGAATATGTAACTCAGTAACTTTGAAGACAGCATGGGAATTTAATACAGAAGGAAAGAGGCGCGTTTTGCTTGCTTTCTTGGCTCATAGTTTGTAAGGGTCATGATTTGGAGATGCCGGTGTTGGAAGGGATTTTCTTAACAGGATCAATTGAAGCCCAACACGAAGTTGTGACATCACAGGTAAGCTGTATGGTCATTGGTTGGCAATATCTACTAATTTGACCATGATAGATTACTTCCAGATTGAAGGTAAGAAGGAGAAACATCTACAGATGACAAACTAAAAGACCAGTAGCAAATTTAAAAAAAACAATTAAAGTAATTAAAGTAGAGATGTAGGGCCAGGCAGTGTGTTGTAACTGCATTCGCTAGGAGCTGGTGGATCTCATTGTGGTTCATAGTGACCACATCTGTAGCAAGTGCAAGTTCACCTTTAGAAGATCCTGCATAGCACTCCCAGATTCCTTTGGCTTTGGCTTTATGAATTTTCTCACCGTTTAGAAAATAATCCATGTCTGTATTCTTTTTTCCAAAGTGCAAAAACTTCGTACTTGCTCACGTTGAATTTCATCAGCCATTTCCTGGACCACTCTCCTAAACTGTCTAAATCTTTCTGCAGCCTCCCCACCTGCTACGTACTACCTGTCTGTCCACCTAACTTCGTATCATCGGCAAACTTCGCCAGAATGCCCCCAGTCCCTTCATCCAGATCATTAATATATAAAGTGAATAGCTACGGCCCCAACACGGAACCCTGCGGGACACCACTTATCACCGGCTACCATTCGAGAAAAGAACCTTTTATCCCAACTCTCTGCCTTCACAGACACCCAATCCTCAATCCATGCCAGTAGCTCACCTCGAACACCATGGGTCCTCACCTTACTCAGCAGCATCCTGTGAGGCACCTTATCAAAGGCCTTTTGGAAGTCTACACAGATAATATCCATTGGGTTTCCCTGGTCTAACCTACTTGTTACCTCTTCAAAGAATTCTAACAGGTTTGTCAGGCATGATCTCCCCTTACCAAATCCATGCTGACTTGTTCTAATCTGACCCTGCACTTCCAAGAATTTAGAAATCTCATCCTTAACGATGGATTCTGGAATCTTACCAACAACCAAGGTTAGGCTAATCGGCCTATAATTTTTCATCTTTTGTCTTGAGCCTTACTTGAACAAGGGGGTTACAACAGCGATTTTCCAATCATTTGGGACTTTCCCTGACACCAGTGACTTTTGAAAGATCACAATCAATGTCTCCACTATTTCCTCAGCCACGTCCCTTAGAACTCTAGGATATAGCCCATCAGGGCCAGGAAATTTATCAATTTTTAGTCCTTTTAGCTTTTCTAGCACTTTCTCTTTTGTAATGGCTACCATACTCAACTCTGCCCCCTGATTCTCGTTAATTGTTGGGATATTACTCATGTCTTCCACTGTGAAGACTGATGCAAAGTATTTAATACATTCTTCAGCTATTTCCTTATATCCCATCACTAGCCTTCCTGTATCAATTTGGAGTGGCCCAATGTCTACTTTTGCCCCTGCTTTGTTTCTTAATGTATTGAAAGAAACTTTTATTATCATTTCTAATATTACTGGCTAGCCTACCTTCATATTTGATCCCCTCCTTCCTTATTTCTCTCTTTGTTGTCCTCTGTTTGTTTTTGTAGCCTTCCCAATCCCTCCCCCCCACCCTGGATAATCTTTCTTTTCTTTGGGATGAATCTCTACTGTGTCCTCAATTACACCCAGAAACTACTGCCATTGTTACTCTACTGTCTTCCCCACTAAGCTCTGCTTCCAGTCGATTTTCGTCAGTTCCTCTCTCATGCCCCTGTAATTACCTTTATTTAACTGTAACACCATTACATCAGATTTTGGTTTCTCCCTTTCAAACTGTAGTTTGAACTCTACCATATTATGATTGCTGCCTCCTAAGTGTTCCCTTACTTTAAGATCTTTTATAAAGTCTGCTTCATTACATAGCACTAAGTCCAGAATAGCCTGCTCCCTTGTGGGCTACATCACAAGCTGTTCCAAAAAGCCATCCTGTAAACATTCCATGAATTCCCTTTCTTTGGATCCATCAGCAACATTATTCACCCAGTCCACTTGCATATTGAAGTTCCCCATCATCACCCTGACCTTGCCTTTCTGACATGCCCTATCTATTTCCTGGTATATCTTGCGCCCCTGATCCTGACCACTGTTAGGAGGTGTGTACATAACTCCTATTATGGTTTTTTTACCTTTGTGGCTCCTCAATTCCCCCCACACAAACTCCACATCCTCTGACCCTATGTCATTCAGAGTCATTGATTTAATTTCATTCTTAACTAACAAGGCAACCCCACCCCCCTCTCCACCTCTCTGTCTTTTCAATAAGTTGTAAGTCCTTGGATGTTTCACTGCCAGTCCTGAATCCCCTGCAACCATGTCTCTGTGATGCCTACCACATCATAATCATTCATGATGATTTGTGCTGTTAATTCATCTACTTTGTTACGAATACTATGAGCATTCAGGTAAAGTACCTTAATGCTAACTGTCTTATCATTATTAGAGATATTGGAAATCATAAGATGTCCGAAGTTATCCTTCATTTTTGCTGCATTCCTAGTCTGCCTCAAGGTTAAACCCACCTGCACACATGCTATCCTGCTGTTTATCTTTCCATTTAACTCCATGCTCCCTGTCGCTTTAACTTTCCCTTCCCCCACTCACAAATTTCAAGTCCTACTGACCACCTGATTTATCCTTTTCGCGAGAACACTGGTTCCAGATCGATTCAGGTGGAGACCGTCTCATCAGTACAGATGCCCCCGTTTCCAAAACTGATGCCAATGCCCCATGAAATGGATTCCCTCTTTCCCCCACCAATCCCTTAACCACTTGTTTACTTCCCTAATTTTCTTATCCCTATGCCAATTGGCACGAGGCTTGGGTAATAATCTGGAGATAGTGACTCTTGAGAACCTGTACTTCAAGTGTCTAGGTAACTCTCCCCCTCCCAGATGTGCCGTGGAGCTTGAAGCTCAGATTCCAGATCATCAACACTTATCCAGAGTTCTTCCAGCAACCAACACTTGCTACAGATGTGGTCACTGCCCTTCACAATGTGATCAGCCAGCTCCCACATCATACAGCTACAGCACATCACCTGTTCAGCTATCTTTACTTACTTAATTCACTTTTACAATTTATGTATTAAATAATTTCCAGTACCTCTCTGCTGGGGTCTTATTCAAATAACCAATTAAACTTCTAATCAATCACATGATACACAAGACATATTAATTAAAAAGCCTTACCTTAACAGCACAGGAGAGTCCTTCTTAACATACCTACTTAAATAGCAATCACTTGCTTTCCCAACAGCCTCCCTGCTCCGACTGCACTTCTCCCCAGCTCCCGCGCTCTCTGCTATGAAAAAAAAGTTTGTTCCCTGTGTGGGTGAGAGTAGGGGCTGTAGGGAGGATGAGCAAAAATGACCATAGCACAGTGGTACAGGGAGCTATTCAAGTGGGGAAGAAGAGAGAAATGAAGTTGTAATGAAGGATAGTATAGTCAGGGGAATAGACACTGTTCTCCATGGGCAGGATTGGAGTCCCAAAGACTGGTGACTGGATTCAGATTACCTCTGGGCTGCAGAGGAACTTGGCATGGGAGGGGAACGATCCAGTTGTTGTGGTCTATGTAGGTGCCAATGACATAGGTAGAAAGAGGTAAGAAGTCCTTCTGAGGGAGTGTAAGCAGCTAGGGACTAAATTAACAAACAGCATCAAAAAGGTAACAATCTCCAGATTGCTACTTGAGCCACAAACAAATTGGCAGGGGGTCAACAAGATTAAAGAGATAAACGTGTAGCTCAAGTATGGTGTGGGAGAAACAGGTTCCAATTCATGGGACATTGGCATCAGCCCAGGGGAAGGAGGGAGCTGTTCTGATGGGACAGGTTTCACCTGAATTCATTGCTGGGACCAGAGTCCTGGTGAACTACATAACTAGGGCTGTGGATCGGGCTTTAAACTAAATGGTGGGCAGGGGAGGCGGGGGAATGCATGGAAAGTATGGAAAAAGTTAAAGGTGGAAAGGGCTCTGGGCGGTTAATAAAGTTTCAAAAGCAAGTAATAAGACTGAGAGCAGTTAAAGGGTCAGGATCCTAACTTCAGGCACAGCAGTTAAAGGGAGAACAATGAGAAGAAGGGGAGTCAGCACAGGACTGAGGCTGTTGTGCTTAAATGCTGTATGCAACATAGGGTCAATGAGCTTGAAGGGCAGATTGCGATTGACAGGTATGGTGTTGTGGATATCACAGAGATACGAGGGGAGCAGGGCTAGGAATTAAATATCCATTGATACACATTCTTACAAAAGGGCAGGTAGATGGGTCAGATGGGCTGTGGTTGCCTTGTGAGTAAGAAATGAAATTAAATCAATAGCAAGAAGTGATATAGGGTTGGAAGGCATAGAATCTATACGGTTGGAGGTGAGGAGCTGCAAAGGAAAAAGGGCCCTGATGGGAGTTACGCACAGGCCTCCTCGCATCAGTCAGAATGTGGGAAAGAAAATAAATCTGGAGATAGCAAAAGCATGTCAGAAAGGCACTATTAATAATCGTGGGGGACTTCAATATGCAGGTGGACTTGGAAAATCAGGTTTGGGGTGGATCCCAAGAAAAGGAATTCATGCAATGTCTATGGGATGGTTTTCTTGGCGCAGCCTGTGATAGAAACCACCAAGGAGCAGACAATTCTGGATTTGGTAACGTGTAATGAGGCAGACTGAATCAGGGAGCTTAAAGTGAAGGGACCTCGAGGGGGCAGTGATGATAATGTGATAGAATTCACCCTGCAGTTTGAGAAAGAGCAGTTGGAGTCACATGTAATGGTATTAGAATTGAGTGAAGGTAACTACAAAAACTATAAAGGAAGAGTTGGCCAGATTTGATTAGAGCGGAGTCCAGCAGGAAAGATGGTAGATCAGCAATGGCAGGAGTTTCTGGTGGTAATTTGGGAGGCACGGCAGAAATTCATCCCAAGGAAGAAGAAAGATACTAAGGGGAGCACGAGGCAAACATGGCTGACTAGGGACATCAGTGACCACATAAAAACAAAAGAAAAAGCTTCAGGATGAAGGGGCGACCCTTTAGAATTCAGATGAGGAGGACGTTATTCAGCCAGAAGTAAAGAGATCTTTACCAGGATGGCAGCGAGTAACTAGTGGAGTTCTGCAAGGGTCAGTGTTGGGACCACAACTATTCACATTGTACATTAACGATTTGGATTAAGGAAGTGAAGGCATTGATGCTTAGTTTACAGATACCACAAAGGTAGGTAGAGGGACAAGAGTGACGAGGAGGTGGGAGGCAGCAGAAGGTCTTGATCAGGCTAGCAGAGTGAACAAAGAAGTGGCAGGTGGAATTCAATGTGGGAAAGTGTGAGGTTATGCACCGTGGTAAGAAGAATATAGGCTCAGACTATTTTCTAAATGAGGAAATTCTTTGGAAATCGAGATCGCAAAGGGAGTTGGGAGTCCTAGTTCAGGGGTTCTCTTAAGGTTAACACGGAGGTTCAGATGGCTGTTAGGAAGGGAAATGTGATGTTAACATTCATTTCAAGAGGGCTAGAACCCAAGAGCAGCATTGTACAGTTGAGGCTCTATAAGGGTCTGGTCAGACCACTTTTGGGATATGTTGTGAGCAGTTTTGGGTCCCGTATCTAATAAAGAAGATGTTGGCCTTGGATGGGGACCAGAAGAGGTTTACAAGAATGACCACGGAGATTAAGGGCTTGTTGTATGAGAAGCAGCAGAGGTTTCTGGGTCTGAACTTGATGGAGTTGGAAGAATGAAGGGGGATTTGATGGAAACTTACAGACTACTGAGACGCCTGGATAGAGTGGACATGGAGAAGATGTTTCCACTAGTAGGAAAGACTAGGACACAAGGGCACAGCCTCAGGGTGAAGGGACAACTCTTTATAACTGAGGATAAGGAGGAACTTTTTCACTCAAATGATACTGAATCTGTGGATCTTATTGCCACAGAAGACTGTGGATGCCAAGTCATTGAATCTATTTAAGACAGAAATAAATAGCTATTGATTAGTAAGGAGATGAAGGGTTACAGGGAGAAGGCAGGAAATGTGATTGAGAAACATATTGGCCATGATCAAATGGCATAACAGACTCTGGGCTGAATGACCTAATTCTGCTTCTATATCTTATGGTCTTACAATCTTATTGAGGTCCCCAGGAGAAAAGATGAATCTTGTTGCTGAGATATGTCTTCTTAGCTCTGGAACAATTTCAGAAATTTGTTGTTGGAACCCCTTGCTACCCCCTCTCTAACCGTTCGCTACCCCCTCGCTACCCCTGGCTCACTTCCTTCCTCTTTCCTGGGACTGAAACCCAGGCTCCTCCTGGTGAAACAGGAGGGACTCCCAGACTGGGCAAGCTGCCTCTTCCAGCGTGAATCATGGCAACTGCCCACCTCAATTATTCAACAGGACCCGAGGCTCTACTTGCGATCAGTTTGGGCACCGACGGGTTTCTGTGTATTATGCCATTTTCAAAGAATGTCTAATGTTATATTTTCTGTGTGAAGGTGCCCTTCCCCACTTGTATGGAAGAAAGCTTTGCACCTGAATTTCTTCTCCCTTCTCCTAAAGATGGTAACTTTGGCTGGTTTACTGTTCCATATGTACTGCCCTGCAGCGCCTCACCCGAACAGTCATTCTTTATAAGTGTGTCTAGGGACAAAAGACACCATTTTGCTGCTCTACTGTTGATTGGACCCTCCACCAGGAGCCTGTAAAGTGAAAACCTGCCCTTTTTGGTCATAAATTTATGTTGCACTGGAAGTGATTGTCAAATATATGTGTGCAGCTGTGATATTTAACCTCATTGTTACTATTAGCACTTTGTGCTATCTGCCATCTGTTTCAGTTTGCCTCAGGTAACCTGCTTTCACCAGATCCTCCATTGTACTGCATCTAGGGTCTGTCTAATTATCTCTGGTCGTGGATAGACCCACTGGTGAGTGTAAACACAAGAGGAATTTCTTCGAGTGAACACGATGGTTTATTGCATACTGTCAATAAGTACAGGTTACAATATAAATGTGGCAAGTTTACTCAGGACTCTCCGGCGTGGTACAGAATACACCTGCTCCCCTAGAACTCATTGTCTCCACCCGCAGATGGTGCATGACACCAATGGAATGGGTGAAACTGGTGTAATTTCAGCATTAATTCTTTCCTGACTGTTACCTGATAGATTAGCTCCAATTAAATTGGACTCTGATGTTGAGTGATATTGAGTTTTTATTGCCACCTCAGTGGTACTGTACAAACACTGACACCAGTATTCAGCATCACGAGGAGAGAGGCAACAACATTCAACATGGAAAGACCAAAATCACACCCACCAATCAGCTTGAGATGTAATAGAATGGCAATTCACCACAACATTGAATAAAGAGCTTGCTGCTGTAAGACATTGGAGATGAAGTAGGCCGTTCAGCCCATCGAGTCTGCTCCACCATTCAATGGGGTCATGGCTGATCTGCTAATCCTCCACTGCACTTGCATGCCTTTTCCCTATCACCCTCGATGCCCCTACTGATTTAAAAAGTTGTCAATCTCAGTCTTGAAAGTACTTAATGACTCAGCCTGGACAGCCTTCGGTGGGACAGAATTCCACAGATTCATTAGCCTGTAACTACCTGCAACTTGGCAAGTTTCATTTTCCAGGTTCAAGTTGTCATTGTGGGGAAAATGCTTGTTCTCTCCAGGGTATATAAAGTAAACCATGAGGAAATATTGAAAGTCAGGTAACATCAGTACTCTATATGGTAATGGTGTGGAAAGAGTTAGGCTTTAACTGCATTAAGCTCCATCCAGTCTGATGATGCAATTCAGTCTGGGCAAAAAGGAATGAGTGTAGCACACAATCCCGATGAAGACAGACATGTCCTTTTTAGCTCCTGATAATCTGTAATTATGCCAAACCAATCAATGTAACTTGTATCTTTTACTGTCACATCTTGAAAAGAAGTCATTTGCCAATTATATGCCCATTCTGTAAGTTTGTTCACTTACAGCTTCCTTTACAGTGGTTCAAGCTGTGATCTGAACGGTTCCTCACATCCCATCCTCTGCCAGTCTGCCTTTTACTACAAGTCCATCATTTGGAGCGAATGTTAGCAGTTTCACGCTCTATCCTTTAACATGTTCCCTATTGTCAGTGTGCATGGAGGCTTCAATACGCGAGCTGTTAACTTACATCAAAAATTGGATTGACAGTAAAACCAAACAAATGTGATGCTGGACGTCTAGAGCACAAGCGGAAAGTGCTGGAGAAACTCAGCAGGTCTGGCAGCACCTACGTAAATACCACCCTTTCCCTGGTTGAGTTCAGGTAAAGGGTCACTGGACTCAAATTTAATTCTGCTTGTCTCTCTACAGATGCTGCCAGACCTGCTGAGTTTTCCAAAATTTCCTCTTTGTGTTTCAAAAATTGGAACCTAAGTTTGTGGACAAAATTCTCTAACTCAAGCCAATACTGAGTAAGAGCTAGAGTGGAGCCAGAATGGAAAGATATAGACATGGTTAGTGTTAGTGCATCCATCCAGCACTGGCAGAATTCTGCCAAACCCAATCACCCAGGGAAACGATGAACTGTGCTGTCAACCTGAAGGAGACCAAAAAATAACGGACTCATTGGGCACGAGCTGGGAATAGACTGAGCCTGGAATGCTTTCCAGTTATAAATTCCTGATGGGTTTGATTAAGAAAATGCACCTGCCTTGTTGAGTTTACATGGCATAAAGACATCCTGTGTGCTGGAAGGGATGAGCTGATGCTTACATTTTTACACAGCATAATATCATCGCACTGTGGGAATGCATCGTTATTTTGTAATTTGATGCAAACTCTAGAGAAGTAATATTTCGTTGCATGTGAAAATGATTATGATTTCCAGGATTACGGGGAAGTTGTGGCATGATTTAATTGGACAGCCTTTTCTAAGAGCCAGGACAAGTACAATAAGTGAAATGATCTCCTTTTGCAGGATTCTGGGTGTCACAGGGCTATAGGTATAAGTGGCTAGGTTTGCGTCATTTAATCTCCCCATAAAGATTCTTTGATTCTCAGGCATTGACCTGTTGGACTTAATTTCCACGCTCTCTTTCAATTCTCGAATGGATACTTATGATTATTTAGATTGACTAATATCCTTTTCACCTTGCCATTTGCATGCTGCAATATTTCCCATTTCTGATCATATACAGTAGACTACATGTATTAGCCTGAGCTGACACCATGTCCTCAGTGGCCCCCTTCTGCGGCTTCTGCACTTCTGTGTATGCATGTGGGAATATCTCCAAACACATTCCTGGAAACCTACGCTTTGTTGACAGGTGTTTGAGGAATTTGCTGAGTAAATTGGCACCATCCTGGATGATTTGTCCTGTGAACTGGTACAAGACCTGACATCTTTTGTCATTCGTACCTGGGTACAGAAATGAACAAAGCTATTGACTTGGTTGTAGATTTTAATGAACAAAGGTCTGGGGTGCAAGTTGAGTTTAATGAATTACTCATGTAAAAGAGAGCTAAGGGGCAACTTTTTCACGCAGAGGGTGGGTTGAGCTGCCAGAGGATGTGGTGGAGACTGGTATAATTGCAACATTTAAGAGGCATTTGGATAGGTATATGAATAGGAAGGGTTCGGAGAGATATGGGCCGGGTGCTGGCAGGTGGGACTAGATTGGGTTGGGATATCTGGTTGGCATGGACGGGTTGAACCGAAGGGTCTGTTTCCATGCTGTGCATCTCTTATGACTCTATGACTCTACAACATGGTAAGATCACCAAAGTGTAGGTTGAACTATATCTGTTGCATATTTTTTTCCTCTGACATGTTTTGTGATGCGCTTTTTTTAAAGAGATTGGCTTGGGATCAGCTCCCTCACAATGACTCACGATTCACTTTGAGAAGGTGTTTAGAAGGTTAAGAAAGTGTTTAGCACGCTTGCCTTCATTGTTCAGACTATTGAGTACAGGAGTTGAGATGACATGTTAAAGTTGTACAGGATGTTGGTGAGGCCTCTTCTGGTGTACTATGTACAGTTCTGGTCCCCCTGCTATAGGCAGGATATTATTAAATTGGAGAGGATTCAGAAAAGATTTGCCAGGATGTTGCCAGGACTGGAGGCTTTGAGTTAGAAGGATAGGCTTAATAGTCTGGGGCATTTTTTTTTACTGGAGCGTAGAAAGTTAAGGGATGACCTTATAAAGGTTTATAAAATCATGAGAGACATAGCTAAGGTGAATAGCAAAGGTCTTTTTCCCTAGGGTGGGGGAGTTTAAAACTAGGGAGTATATTTTTAAGGTGAGAGGAGAAAGATTTAAAAGGAACCTAAGGGGCACCATTTTCATACAGAGTGTTGTTCAAATGTGGAATAATCTGCCAGAGGAAGTGGTAGATGGCAGGTACAGTTTCAATGTGTAAAAGACATTTGGACAGGTACATGAATAGGAAAGGTTTGGAGAGATATGGGTGAAATGGAGCCAGTGGGACTAGTTAAGTTTGGGAAACTTGCTCAGCATGGATGAATTGGACAGCACAGTCTGTTTCCATGCTGTATAACTTTATGTCTCTAAGTAACAGAACCTGGAACTGGGGAAGAGACTCCTTGCTGAGTGTAATGACTCAGATTTATTTAGAGGTTCCCTACATCTTGTTCAAATGCTAACACATGAAACCATTGATTTAAAGGGAGGACAAGGACATTCTCTTTGTGATGATTTAAGCTTATGATCCTTAACTTCATCCTCTTCTCCATCTTCATTTGCCAAACGTACACATTTTAGATAGATATATAAGGCACAAAGAAACCTGATTTTGTCTCATTGTGCCTGATGTGCCAGACTTTTGAATAAGCTATTAGTATGTTGCAACTGTCTGCTCTTTCCCATGGCCCTATAAGCGTTTCCTTTCGTACCAGACATCCAATTCCCTTTCAAAGTGAGGATTAAATTGCCTATTACTCCCCTTTCAGACATCATATTCCATACCATTACAATACACCATGTCAGAAATGTCTCCTGACCTTTCCTCTCGTTCTGTTGACAATTAATACTTTTTAAGTTCAGAAATATGTTTATAACCTGCTGAAAGCTTTCTAAAACTGCAACAGCAACAGCAAACCAGGTTTTACAGTTCTTAGACTGGTGGAGCCATATAATTTTGAAATCAGAATTAGTTGCTGTGAAAGTGACGAGAGATGGCCTACCATTATTTATATAACTGATCAATTAGCTCAAGATATTCTTCAATTTATTAGAGATTTATGGGTATAGACTATGATTCTTTGATATTTTACATTTGAATCTTGATTAAACCCTCATTGTATTCCTCAACATGTGTTCAGCAAAATAAGCTTTGGCCGGACAAGGAAGGAACTGTGTATTATTTTGAACAGTGTTTCATGACACCACTAATCCTAGACAGAACAGAGGTGACTGAGTAGATTCACCGTCAATCACCACAGGAAACTGTGCTATTCGAAGGGACTAGGGTGGAAGTACACTGGTAAGTTTTATTCTGTGACTGTTCTCTACTCTGTGAAAATTGCTGGAGAATTCACCCTGCTTCAACTGGTAGATGCCTTCTGATTGCTGTTGCTTGTGGACACCACTTTTAAATGCACTGTGTAAATAGACTTTGTTCACTTTGCTGTTTGCTTTATGTAGAAACTTAGAAAATAGGATCAGGAATAGGCCATTTGGCCCTTCAAACCTGCTTTGATATTCGTTATGATCATGGCAAATTATCCAACTCAGTAGCCTGTTCCTGCTTCCACTCCATATCCTTTGATCCCTTTAGCCCCCAGTGCTTTATCCAACTCCCTCTTGATATCATAGAATGTTTTGCCCTCCACTACTTTCTGTGGTTGCGAATTCCACAGACTCGTCACTCTTTGGGTGAAGAAATTTGTCCTTATCTCGGTCCTAAATGATTTACATTGAATCTTTAGACTATGACCTCTGATTCTGGACGCCCAAGCATCAGGAACATCAATCCTATCTAGTCTTGTCAGAATTGGGTTTCTACAACATTCCTTTTCATTCTTCTGAACTCCAGTAAATATAACTAATACATAAGCTAATTGATTCAACCTCTCCTTAAACATAAAGCCCCATCATCCCAGGAATCAATTTCATAGTTGACTCTGACTGTGTCAGGCATCAATTCACTGCAATCTCTGTGTAGCAAGAACACCCTCAGGTAAGGAGAGCAAAGCTGCAAACAACATTCCAGGTGTAGTCTCATCAAGGGCCTGTCTAACTGCAGCAAGACACCCCTGCTTCTGTACTCAAAACCTGTCACTGTGAGAGCCAATATACCATTTGCCTCCTTCACCTGTATGCTTAACTTTGGGGAGGACACCCAGGTCTTGTTGATGACATCCAGCTCCCTTAATTTATAACCATTCAGATAATAATCTTCCTTCTGACTTTTGCTGCCAAAGTGCTGCAGGATAGACATTGCTGTGGGTTTGTTATCTTCGAGGGAGCACCGATGAATGAATGCATGTTTAATGATCAACTGCCTTTGAGATGATTATCGTGGTGTCTCATACACTGTACCTTATGTCAAGAGAAATCTGCGAGTTGTTTCCTAGCAGCAAATAGCACTTTAGCATTGAACCAAAAACACTGCTGGGGAGTGAAGACTGAGAAGGGTAATCCTTCAATTCAACAAATGCTGAACACAACAAATGCTACTTCTTTCAACGACTCTCACATTCTATAAATGAATAGAAAACATAGCCAGGGTGGCATTTAATCACTATGGAGGTGAGGGGGTGGAGTAATTAAATCAGTTCAGAGGGTGTAGGTTGGAGACCCCACTGTGATACTGTCATTGAGGTCGGTCTAAGAAGAGGTTATCTTGAGTAAGAATATAGAGAGGTAGCTGAGCCTAGGCTTGTTGGAGAGATTTTTTTTCATTTTAACAATCTGCTAGCTCTTTGCATTTGACTTCTCGATGGTGACACCTGACCCAGTCAGAGTCAATTTCCAAGCAATCAGCCCTCTTTTCTTCTGAACTGTAAATAGTTGTGGTTACTTGAAATTAGTAATTCTTGCATCTGTCCTGGCCAGTGCGAGAAAAGCTTTGGCAACATTTCAGCAACAAAGGTTGAAAGGAGATAATGAACATATTAATCAAACACACGCAAAGTTGTATGCTTTAAAGAGATGATAATAATGTCCTTGGCAAATGCCTTTCTATCAACTTAGAGCAAGGAACAGGCAGGAGATTCAAGTATGATTTTGTTAGGTAGCATTAATGCAGAGCTGGATTTCAGTGACTTCGCATGTTGTTTGTACATTTGAAAAAAAACGCTTAGCAACACCTTTACCACACTAACAACGTATACACCAAAGTAATGGTTAAATCAAAACGTGCAAGGCTTGAATGTATTCCTTTGTTTGCAAAGAATAGGTCTCTCTATATAAATCCATCATGTTTCAAGCAAGTGCAAATGAGTTATGTTATGAGCTCGATTAATTACTTTAAATTGATCAGACAGCAAAACAAAGCAATCAGACAAGAAGTAAAACCTCTTCCATAAAAGATCTGCAACAAGAATTCAAATTTGAAGCAATGAGAACTCACATTTGTAAATGCTAAGGTTCAGCACTGTAGTGTTTGTCCAATATCAACTAAGACTTACCATGCTATTAAAATTTTGCACATTTTATCGAGCATATTTAGTGCATATTGAGTGGGTTAAACACTACAGATCCCTACCTTTCATGTGTTTCAGTTTAGTTTCTTGGCAAGGCACTGATTCAGCACAGCCAGTGAAAGGGCAGGGTCATTTAGGCAGCAACTCAGTAATTTCCACATTTTGTATACTGCAGACGCTGTCTAACTCACTTCATAATAACAGTGGGTGCTGATGGCCCCACTCTTATTCTTAAAGCAAAGTCTGAGTTAAGATTTGTAATATTTTATAGATATAGAAACATTTCCTTTGTCAGTTGGCACAATGTAATATGTTTGAGAAGGAGTGGCTGTGATCATTAATTATTCTGGTGAAACAGTAAATATGTTCCATTTCAACATATCCCTCATGTCACTGTACAGTGACCAGAACAATTGTTCACCACATCCACCCCTCCACTTTCCTTTCCCTCTCCATTTTCTTTCTGTCAGTTACTATTTGAAATGGCAGCAATAATTTGCTGCTTTAGAATTTGGCTCATGTTTAAGGCTCCTGGAAAAGAGAAGGAGTGGATCCAGTGAACTCTGGGAAAGGTTTTATTGACTTCAAACCTTAATTACAACCGTGAAAGGACATTAGTGGGTCCCAGTCAACGAAACACGTGCAAATCTTCAATATAAAACAAAAAGCAGGTGTCTAGCCAAGTCAATATCCTCCAAGTGCTGTGTCTACAACATGGCTTGAGGCTGTCAAAAAAAATGCTTTCACAAAATCAGTTTCTTACAGCACTGTAAAAATAGGCTCCAAATACTTTCTTAATTACGGCACATTTCTAGGAGGTTAGATTACACTGTGTTTACACATTATTTTTCAGCTCTGACATTGCAGAATGTGTACAGGCCGTTAATCTCTGGGACCATTTAAGAATTCTTTCAGAGAGATTATATTCATTCCAGTACTGAGTAAAATGCCAGCTCTGAATAGCTATTGACTTAATACCATTTAGACTTCTAGTAAATATTGTCCTTTTAGCCGCATTCATGTTTGGCTTATTTAGTCTAGATGAAGTGCTCCATTCCAAGCGCTTTCAGCTCTTTAACCCGGCTCAGATCCATGTTCACAGTCCTGGTTCTAATTTTAAATTAAGGTTTTGGGCAGGGATTCAGTGCTGGATATGAGCAAGAACTGTTTTATGCAGTGAATGGTGATGACCTGGAAATCATTGCCTAGGAGAGTGGAGGAAACAGAGGTGATCAATTGTTTCAGAAAGGAAGCTTGATGGCACCAGACTTGCTGGGTTACTGCGAGGAGTGGGGGAATGGAACAGACTGGATTGTGCTACAGAGAGCCAGCATTGCCTCAACGAACCAAATAGTTTCCTTTGTGCGAAAGAGTCTATAAATTAACAGGGCATTCCAGATGGGGCACGGTACTACAATGCATTAAATCACTGAGTGGAGAATCACAATCACATAGAAATAAGCTCAGTTTGAAATTAAATGTTCTGAACAGTTTACAAATTGATGACAAACATTCGCTCGACTGTAGGTTGTTTAATTTTCAGGCAAGTGCTGTTTTGTCCCAACGCCACTGATTATAACTACACAGAGGCTGCTATACCGTGACCAAGTCAGCCTCTATTTCCATGTACACAGTATACTGGCTGTGGCCAGTCAGCTCGGGGTCAGTCCCTGAAGTGAGGAGATTCTGAATCCCCTGGTTGTGTGTGTGTGTGTGTGTGTGTGTGTGTGTGTGTGTGTGTGTGTGTGTGTGTGTGTGTGTGTGTGTGTGTGTGTGTGTGTGTGTGTGTGTGTGTGTGTGTGTGTGTGTGTGTGTGTGTGTGTGTGTGTGTGTATAGCCTGATTGGAGCAATACTTTGACTGTAGGTTGTCTTCAGATCAGCAATTTTTCCACTTCAGCCTCACAGAATAGGCCTTAATTTTGCCCTTAACACCGTGGAGTGGAGTGTGGTTAAAGAAACAAGCTCCTAGTTTTAGAAGTAACAATGCACAAAAAGAAAAACCGAGGTTGCTGGAGAAGCTCAGTAGGTTTGACAGCATCTGTGGAGACAAATCAAAGTTAACGTTTCAGGTCCGGTGAACCCTTCCTTAGTGCACAAAAAACTTCTGTTTGTGTTACGGGAGAACAGACCAGGCCTCTGGCTGGGACACATCACAGAAGTTTACAAGTCTCACACACAAAACAGTCCCAGGGAAAGGTGCACTGGCAACAACTCAACCAATGGCAAACAGCCCCAGTTGCTTCTTTCTGAGAAGAGAAAGAGATTTTGCATGGTAGTTGATGTGCCATTGAGGATATAAGAAAAATCAGGGATGTGACAAGAGCTAGGGAACAGGTTTAGATTAGATTAGATTACTTACAGTGTGGAAACAGGCCCTTCGGCCCAACAAGTCCACACCCGCAACCCACCCATACCCCTTACCTAACACTACAGGAAATTTAACATGGCCAATTCACCTGACCTGCACATCTTTAGACTGTGGGAGGAAACCGGAGCACCCGGAGGAAACCCACACAGGCACAGGGAGAACGTGCAAACTCCACACAGTCAGTCGCCTGAGGCGGGAATTGAACCCGGGTCTCTGGCGCTGTGAGGCAACAGTGCTAACCACTGTGCCACCGTGCCCATAATGGAGGTGGGGGGGATGGAAACGAACTACTGTCCAGTAGTTTTCAGCTGACAGTGAAGGACATGGCGAAAGGGATTAATTAGTCATCTCTAATACATGTTAGCAGCTTGTGGCCTGGGTCTGTGCAACAATTAGCTCGGTAATGTACGAATGGGTTTGGCTACTCTGCCAATGTGATACCACGTTTTTTTTCCTACATTCTGCAAATATAATGTTTCCTCTTGTTTTAATCACTGCGAGTGGCTCACTGATTAAGTAATTTTGGACAAGAACAGCTTTGCGTTATTTGTTTAAAATTGTGCGGGGGAGTTAATGCGCGAGATGATCAGCTGTCCTTCCTCATTTTATCTTCGAAAGCTGCTGGTTAGACCAAGCTGGAATTTTCCTTCTGTGTATAACTCTCCCCTGTGGTGACCTCATTGGTTCCGCTGCAGTGATGAATGGGAAATAGGAATTCCCTCAAGAGTCTATGGGCAGCGATCCCCATTCATGTTGTCACTGTGAGGAGAAGAACATCATGATGTCAGCTTGTTCACTTGAAAGCCTACACCAGTCTTTTCTTTCGAGCCCTGTCCTCAGATCATTTTCTCTCGCCTGCATTCTCAGTCTCTCTGACTGAAAGTGCCTGCCACCGTTTCTCAAAATAACTCTCTTCGTTTCTGCTCAGTCCAGGGTCGCCAACTGCGATTAAGCCTATTCCTGGAGCTCTCACCACATGACTTGTCCTGTGCTCCAGCCATCAATCCACCAACACATCCAGCCGAGTGACGTCAATTGGAAAGACCCATTACCCAATTGGAAGATGCTTGACTCCCAGCCAAATAGACTTTTTTTTTCCCTTTTTCCATTTTTTTTGGATATTATTTATTTTATAAAGAGCAACATTCAAAGAAATCGACAAAAACATCCTTTTTTAAAATATCCCTTGTCTTCAGGGTTGTATGCAGTAGTGTTGTTGAGATAGATCCCCAATCTCTTGAGACTCCAAGCCAATTCTGAAGGTTCATCGACCCCAGCTCCATCATATGCTTTATCTCTTCCTTATGGGCACCCCATTTTTCAATTAAAATCATTGCTTTTTGTTTCCAGGTCTTTGCTTAGGCTGAAGAATTTCTGGACCTGAAACATTATCTCTACAGATGCTGCCAGAGCTGTTGGGTTTTACCAGCAATTCATATTTTTGTTTCTCATTTCTAGCCTCTGCAGTTCTATTTTTTTTTTGACTTATACTTGTCTTTTGCCTTGAGTTAGGAGGGAGGGAAGGCAATTCTGATTGTTACCTCAGGCTGCCACTTCAGTGCACTACGAGGGAGTGCTGCTCTGTTGAGAGGTACTATCCTTTGGAAGAGAAATGAAGCTAAAGTCCAATCTGCCCCCACAATTGGATACAAATGATCCTCTGGCACTGTTTCAAATAAGAGCAGGGGGTTTATCCATGGTTTCCTGGCCAATATTTATTCCTCAATCAACACCAAAAAAACAGATTTATCTGCTCATTGACACATTGTGGTTTATGGGAACTTTGTGGGCAGTAAGTATTTGCTATATTTCTCACAACAGTGACTAAACTTCAAACACATTTCTTCATTGACTAAAGGCCACGGACACGACCTTATAAATGCAAGTCTTTATTTCTTCGACATTTTGAATTTCATGTTTAACTCTTGGTTTTCTTCTGTGATTGCTTTTGTTTTGGGGCGGCATGGTGGCTCAGTGGTTAGCACTGCTGCCTTACAGCACCAGGGACCCCGGTTCAATTCCAGCCTCAGGCGACTGTCTGTGTGGAGTTTGCACATTCTCCCCGTGTCTGCGTGGGTTTCCTCCTGGTGCTCTAGTTTCCTCCCACAATCCAAAGATATACAGATTAGATGAACTGGCCATGCTAAATTGTTCAGGGATGTGTAGGTTAGGTACATTATTCAAGGGTAAATGTAGAGTAATAAGATCGGGGAATTGGTCTGAGGTACAAAGTATAACCCATAAGCATCATACATTAGCCTTAGGTTTAATTGAGGTACAAAGTATAACCCATAAGCATCATACATTAGCCTCAGGTTTAATTGAGGCCCAGTCTTCAAGCAGGTGACCTTTGATGCCATTCACTTTGGGGAAAAGGGGCCATGTTCAGGAGATTTTAACCTCAAATCTGGATTTTCTCCCGGGCTTTGTAAGCATGCTGTGAGGACCAAGTGGGTGTCTGAGCGCCTCACGTGCCAGAACCCAGTCTGCAGGTGGACTCTTTCCCGAGGTGACCTTCTCTCCAGGATGTCAAGTGACCTCTACCATCCTGACGGTTGGCAATATAGGGAGAGACAGACAGCCTCTGGACAGTTGGAATTTCAACAAAGTACATTTCGGCCACAGCTGCCAGGTCATCTCTGCGTTGGGATGGGGAGGGAGATTTGGGAAGGGGAGGACTGGATATCCGGCTTGTGACTGGAGAAAATGAGGCCAACAGCCCAGTGAACCCCATAGTGGGCTGCTTTGACGGGTGTGTCTCAGTCCCCACTGATGGGAGGTTACTAGCCTTCTGTGGAGGATGGGCAGTGAGTATGGAAATCCAACATAGACAGCTCCCTCATCACAGCGAGAAAAGGAGAGCCAAATGGGGCTGAACCATGAGGGCTGCCCGCCTCCAGCAAGGGAAGCCAGGACCTTCTTGATGACCTCGGAAAGTACGGGAATTGAGCCCATGGTGTTGGCATCACAAACCAGCCATCCAGCCAACTGAGCTAACCACACCTCCAACGAGAGCTGTGGGGTTGTTATGCCTATCTGAGAGAGCAGACACCCTCAGTCCTGCACTGGCATGATAACCTTGCTTCTTTGTGCTCCCATTTTGGGGTGAGCTTTGAAACGAGAACCCTGTGACACAGAGGAGGGGGTGGTGCTGCTCACTGTGTCACAACGTATGCATTTGTGGGAAACCCAGGTGGCTGCTAAAGAGTGCTCTCAGTGAGCACTGTGATTGGTTACTGCTCACTGGCAGGTGGGCAAGTGCTGGCCCAGTCCCTGAGGCTGCCTCCCTGAGACTAGGGCACAGGAGGCAACATGGCAGCACACCAACATGCTGGCCGGGCATGGCAAACTGCTCCATGGTCTGTACGCCAAATTGGTAGGTCTGGGAAGCCAATGGCTAAACTGCCTCATGGCGAGTGGGCAGAGTCAGGGGATGTAGTGGCAAGTTATTTTAACTGAGTCTGGAATGACACCTGATCCTGTCTGATATTGCATTATTTCACCTCCTTGAGAGTCCCAGTGACATGGATCTGCTGCAAAAGATCCTGCTGGCTCTGGTGGGTTTCTTTGTAATTTCTGAGGCAGTAATCCAGGGCAGTTTTAATAACCCAAATGTATTGCCACCATCACTTCCTTTCTACTGTTTCTCCATGCCCCTACAACCTACCACTGATTGTATCTCTTGCAAACTGCTGCTGTTGAGACTCACTAGATCCCCCAGTGTCAGCTGGTGATTGGTAGGGAGCCATTATGATCAAGTGAGAAGGGGTAAAATGGTTTTTCTCTCTTCCCACTCTTTACTTAACTGCACTTTTCTTTGTTAAAAAAGAGATTGTGCTTGCCAGTTCGATGATAATTTAACAGCTACAATGCTGTGACTGTAAAAGACACACACCAACAGTTCAGTTATTTAACAAAAAACAGAATAGCATTCATTGTACTTAACCAGTCTAAGTAAAGTGTAAAAAATGTCAAATTACACACACACATATATATACACACACACACGTACACAGATTACAGAGTAAGCGGTTAGATTAAGCAATGTGTTTTCCAGTAATGTTAAAGAAGTTTATGGTTCTTGAAGGTTGGTGGCTTGGCTGGCTTCAGGCTGAACTTGGGTTTGGCGCTGAGCTGGTGAAGATGTTGAAAGTTGATTCATCACATCTTCCTGAGACAGCAGCTGCTAGGTTGATTCTTTGCTCTCTGCCTGCAGCACATACCCAGTTAAATAGCAAACAGGGCTCAAAACCTGTGACTTGAGTGGAGAAAGAGAAAGAGGATCCACTTAGGACCTTGCTTCTCCAGCATCTCATTTGCATGTCTCCTATCCCCTGCAGAAGAGCAATTGGTTAAGTACATAAAGTGCTAAGTGGCTTATTACAAGTCAGTCTCTCCCTCCAATTGCCCAGTCACCCAAGTGTGGTCATGAGTAGTAAATTCTAATTGCCTGGCTTACATGTTTAGATTACAGTTTAAAAATGTGTTGCTGGAAAAGCGCAGCAGGTCAGGCAGCATCAAAGGAGCAGGAGAATCGACGTTTCGGGCATAAGCCCTTCTTCAGGAATGAGGAGGGTGTGCCAAGCAGGCTAAGATAAAAGGTAGGGAGGAGGGACTTGGGGGAAGGGCGTTGGGAATACGATAGGTGGAAAGAAGTTAAGGTGAGGGTGGTAGGTCGGAGAGGGGGTGGGGCGGAGAGGTCGGGAAGAAGATTGCAGGTCAAGAAGGCGGTGCTGAGTCTGAGGGTTGGGACTGAGAAAAGGTGGGGGGAGGGGAAATGAGAAAGCTGGAGAAATCTGCATTCATCCCTTGTGGTTAGAAGATTCCTAGGTGTTGAAGCTGAGGTGCTCTTCCTCCAGGCGTCGTGTTGCTATGGTCTGGCGATGGAGGAGGCCAAGGACCTGCATGTCCTTGGCGGAGTGGGAGGGGGAATTAAAGTGTTCAGCCACGGGGCGGTTGGGTTGGTTGGTTTAGATTACATACAGGCACACTCCTGTCATAGTCAGGGTTATATTATCTCAGTGATGAGATACAATGATTTATATCCAGTTGATTGTCTAGCTACTTTGCTCATGGGATAAGAGATGACCTCATTCACCATCCTTCAAAATAGGAGTTCTTGATGCAGCTTTGTAAACTGATTGCCTCCAATTCTGTGGCCTCAGAATGTAAAACTGCCGTGATACAAATGTTCAACCATCTTTGAGATTGATGTAAAGTAATTGGAATGTGACTTCACATTTTTGTAAATCTTTAATTAGGTGTGTCCAGCAATAAGGTCAAAGAAAATCTTTTTTGATGTAAGGCACGGTTTCACAACAATAGCATCCTCACATCTGAGCAGCACTCCAGCAACCTGAATGCATCCATCTGGACAATACCGAGGGATTGTCTGGTCTGTTAAGTACAGTGCAAAGAAATCACACAATGTTATTTCACAGAAGTGCAGGAAATTTATTCCTTGGCTGATGTTTTCTCTCAGTGAACATCACTAAAACCTTATCTCAAGTTGCCATTTATGGAATTGAACTGTGTGCACATTCACTGCTGCATTTCCTACATTTCAACTGTGGCTATGTTTTAAAAGTAATTCATTTGCTGAAAAGCGCTTTGGGACATACGATGGTGTGAAAGGTGCTATATAAATGAGTGCCATTGTTTTTTAAATGTAACAATGGGAAATGCTATTGCCACAGCAGTAAGTTTAACTTTTATTCTGACTCCTTTCTCAGTAATAAGATGTGGGTTGTGGTTTCTCTGAGGTGAATAGGACTGATTCCATTCATCCTCCATTGCTTTGTTGTAGGTTCATGGATTGTGTGTGAATCGTGTTCCCCTTTGAAGGCAGCTCCCCTGTTGGAGCTGTGCTGGTGAATTGAGGACATTTCCAAGTGCGTGTTTCAAATTTGAATGCACAGTTACCCCAGAGATTAGCCATTCTGCAGTACCCCAATCAAATATCCAATGCCCCACTTAAATAACAACTGGTTTGGTGGAACACGAGAGTAGCACAATATGACTTGAGCTGCAATGCATTGCCTGAGAGAATGGTGAAGGCTTTCAAAAGGCACTGAGGTTATGATTTATATAGAGAGTATTTTCAGGGTGACAGTACAGGGTTGGGGCAAGCAGAGATTTGCTCTTACAGAGCTGGCATAGACATGGTGAACAGAATGTATTTCTGCATGGTAAACATTTTATGATTTTATGGGTGTATAAATCAATTGTACTTTCAGAAGCTATTTTAATTGTAACTTGTTTAAATGCTGTTGTATTTCACAGTGACTGTGCTGTAGGTATTTTTCTGTTTGACTACTCGAATTGTTTTTCTCCCTCAGCATGGTACCCCTTCCATCTCAACCACTGATGATGCTTGTACAACGGGGCCAATCTCAACAATTCACATTTAAACCCAAATATTACAGCCAGAAGTTTTATCCTGGAGGACAGGCTGCAGGAAGTTCGCTGCCTCAGGCTTCATCTGGGAGCCAGTTCCAAGGTTAGTTTCACTGTTCTGACTCTCTGAGATTCCAAATACGGACCTTTTAAAATAGTACAAACAAATAGAGGCAAAAGTGATCTGGAATGTACTCCAACAGGGGTCTCTTCACTTGAAAGGTTCAACACATTGTAACACACAAGGATACTACTGGCAATTTATTAGCAATTGATCATCCTGTAATAAACCTGTAGTCAGGACATTGCAAGCATAGGTCTTTCCATGTGAATATTACTGTGTACGTTGGTCTGCGGCATCAGTGACAATTGCAGTTGAGAAAGAGCTCCCTCTGAATGAAATAGTATCTGAGGGTCACAATAAGTACAATCAAACATAATGGATATCTCAGAGTGATTTCACACCTATCATCTCTGGGTTCAAAGGCGAGCTACAAACATCCATTTCTTTGTAATTATTGTTTATGATGTCCTGTTAATCCTTTTGCGAGGTTATCTCAGGAGCACAATCCCAACCTTCCAGTCCTTGTGTCTATCTCATGTACTATTTGGCTGCAGTTGCTAACCTCCAGGAATTGGGAACATTGCTCTAGCAGAGGTTGTGTTTTGTTGAGATCTTCATTCTTCAATTCGCGAGGAAATCTGAATTCTAGGGTACAACAGATGGAATGTTTGTCAGAAATTTTCCTTTTTAAAAACGTGTTTGTCTTGCAACATAATTTGACAAACAGTGGAGTTATATGATGTTAGAATAACTGAGGTTTACAGAAGATAGAACTGTACAGCACAGGAACAGGCCCTTCAGCCCACTGTGTCTGAGCTGACATTGATGCCTTTCTAAACTAATCCCAGATGCCTGCATGTGGTCTATATCCCCCTATTCCCTGCCTGTTCATGCAGCTGCCTAAATACCTCTTAAATGTTGCTATAGTATCTGCTTCTACTATATACATTCTGTGGAAGATGATTATTTGAAACTCATCCCAGTCTGGATATTTATTACAATATACACAATTCTGTGCTTGAAGATGCAATTCCCATCCTCCCACTTTGTATTGGAAGCTTGATTACTTCTGTGTTAAATACTCTCCCCATCCATTCCATCCTGTGAATCAGCAGCTCTCTCAGTATCTTGCCCCGAGTGACTATTCCTGACGCACAAACAATATATTTCAATAGACTGCTCTATGAAGAAGAACCAATATTTTGAAGTGGACACCAATGCTGTGCTTGACTAATAAAAACTGAATACGAGCTCATTTGGACACTGATTGAGGTTTGGTGCCTTGCATCAGCAGGTTCAGTGTATTATCTATTTACCACTGCATAGCTACATTTTTATTATTATTTAAAACCTATTTTCTAATCAACCTGTTCACAGATGTTATTGCACACCTCTGGACCAGACAGGATTTGAACCTGGGTCGCTCAGTCTAGGGGGAAGGGTTACTACCATTGTGCTACAACGGGCCCCTGCAGGCTGCATTGCTACAAATCTTGATCTGAGCTGATGGTAATGCTGGACAAATCTGAAATGGGGGGAGATAGTGACACAGTATCACTAGAGTAGGAATCCAGAGGGCCAGGCTAATTCTCTGGGGACAAGTGTTCCAAGGCACCTGGTGAAATTTTAAATTCAGCTTGGAGCATCCGGAATTGGAAGTTGGTCATTGTTTTCAAAGCCCATTTAGTGAAGGAAGTCTACCATCTTTGCTCAATCTGGTTGACGTTCACTTCAGAGCCATGGCAATGCGGTTGATTCTGATCTGCCCTTGTGAAGTGGCCTAGCAAGCCACACAATTCAAGGGCAGGTAACAATGGGCGGCAAGTGGTGGCCTTCCTTTGCCAGTGATGTCACATCCCATGAAAGAATCAATGAAATAAGTGCAGTCAAAATCAATTGACATGATGGTTAGTGCATTCCAAAAGTAACTCACGTTGGTGCGTTGAGATGAAACCAAGCCTGATCATAAAAATGAGGTAGCAATCTGTGGCAGTTTTCTCTCATTCCTCCACCCACTAAAGCCCAGTTATAATGTGCCAGTCCTTCCCTTGCAAAGATCTGCTCTTGCAAGCCAAGACTTGGGACCTTCTGGTTGCCACACCCTCTCTGTTGACTTACCCACTGAGCCATCAAGCTTGTGTATCTGACCAGGGTGCAGCCATCACACAGTGTTAGGGGAACTCTGATCCCATTGAGTTGTGACGCTACAGCTACCAGATATTTTGGGATGAATATTTGCCAAAATGTTTACTGAGAGATACATCAAAGTGAAAACTGTCCAATTAAGGGTGGCACGGTGGCTCAGTGGTTAACACTGCTGCCTCACAGCACCGGGGTCCCAGGTTTGATTCCAGCCTTTACGACTGTCTATGTGGAGTATGCATGTTCGCCTTGTGTCTGCATGGGTTTCCTGCGGGTGCTCCGGTTTCCTCCCACAGTCCAAAGATGGGCAGGTCAGGTGAATTGGTCATGCTAAATTGCCCATAGTGTTAGGTGCATTAGTTAGAGGGGAAATGGGTCCGGGTGGGCTACTTTTCTGAGGATTGGTGTGGACTGTTTGGACTGAAGGGCCTTTCCACACTGTAGGGAATCTAAAAGCCGTTCCTGTAACCACTGATTAGATTCTCTACAGTGTGGAAACAGGCCCTTTGGCCCAACAAGTCCACACCGACCCTCTGAAGAGTGACCCACCCAGACCCATTTCCCTCTGACTAATGCACCGAGCATATTGAGCAATTTAGCATGGCCAATTCACCTGACCTGCACATCTTTGGATTGTGGGAGGAAACCCATAGAGACACAGGGAGAATGTGCAAACTCCACACAGACAAGATGCCTGAGGCTGGAAACGAACCCAGGTCCCTGGCACTGTGAGGCAGCAGTGCTAACCACTGAGCCATTGTGCTGCACTGCTTCGTTATTGTCTGGCTGTCAGAGGGTTGAATAGTAGACATGGATTTACACAGTGCCCTAGAATGCTCCACAACCACTGAGGTATTTTCAAAGTATAGTCCCTTAGAATGGAGAAAAAGGGAGTTGCTAGTTTGCACACTGGAAGGTCACAAAAGAGCAGAGAGCTGCATAATCAGTTTTTCAGAGATGGTCAAGGCATAACTATTTCACACAACCCCATTGTTGGCATCCATTCTCTTCTTTGAAAAGAGTGGCAACAGTATCTGTTGCATGCACCTCAGAGGGGAGGTGAGCCTTTGGTTCATATGAAATGTGGTATTCCATTGGTACTCCAGCACTCTATTATGTGACCACTAGAAAATCACTCTGACTTTAAGGCTACAGTGTGACTTGAAATCATAACCTTCTGAGTTCAAGCCGAGGTAAGTCACCAGCCAACACCTTAGATACTACAGGTTGGTCAGGAATGCTTCAAACAAGCTCTCTTTTTGTGCCCAAGAAAGATGTATTGACAAAGCAAAACCAAAGGTGTTGGTTTGATTCTTGTACTGATGTTGCTTTGTGGGAATCACAAGAGATATGAGTTGGGGCAGGAGTACATTATTTGGCTCGCTGAGTCTGTTCTGCCATTTGATAAGAACATGGCTGATCTGATTGTGGCCTCCACTCTCCTATCTACCCCATACCTCTTAACTCCCTCACCAGTCAAGAATCTATCTAACTCAGTCTTAATAATATTCAATGCCCCTGCCTCCACTGGGAAAGAGAGTTCAAGATTAATAACCTGCCGACAGAATTAGACTCTCTTTGTTTGAAATGAGAGACCCTTCATTTCTAAATAGCGTCCCTTACTTTCACAAGGGTAAACATCCTTTCAGCATCCACCCTATCAAGTCACATCAGAAAGAACACCACTTGTTCTTCTCAACTTCAATGGATACAGACTCAATCTGTCTAACCTTTCCTCACAAGACAACCCCTTCTTCCCAGGAGTCAGTCAAGTGAATCTTCTCTGTCCACTTTCTAATGCAAATATATAATTTATTAAATAAGGAGACCAAACAGTCCAAAGATATGCAGGTCAGGTGAATTGGCCATGCTAAATTGCCCATAGTGTTAGGTGCATTAGTCAGAGGGAAATGGGTCTGGGTGGGTTACTCTTTGGAGGGTTGGTGTGGACTGGTTGGGCCGAAGGGCCTGTTTCCACACTGTAGGGAATCTAATCTAATCTAAAAACTGTACAGGTCATTCTGCTATAGCACACATTTTATTAAAGTGAATTCGCTGTAACACGATTGACGAATTGGGGACACTTTTTCTAAAGTGCAAACTTTTAAAAGGCGTGTTGGCTGTAATGCAATCACATTGGCAACACATTAAGCGTGGTTTTTCTATAAGCACACAACCATTGCATTACAGAAGAACTATCTGTACACAGTATTCCAGATGTGATCTCACCAATGCACTGTCCTGTAAGAGATTGATTTATAGAGAGAGAAGGGAGTTGTAGCAAGGCTTCTCCATTTTAAAATTTCATTCCCTTTGCAATAAATGACATCTTCTTTCCGAATAGTTTGCTTACCTGTATCCTATTTTGGGATTCATGTACCAGGGTACATAAATTGCCTCTGTATTTCAGTCTCTCTCCATTTAAATTATAACCTCCTCTTCTATTCTTTCTGCCAAACTGGACAAGCCCAGATTTTCCCCATTATACTGCCAAATCTTTGCTTAGTCACTTAACTTAATACATACGTATCCCTTTACATACTTGTTATGTCCCCTTCACAACTTATTCTCACATATCTTTGCATTGTCAGCAAATTTAGCAACCATGCATTTAGTCCGTTCATGCAAGTCATTTTCTGTAAATACATACAGATCGAGTCATGG
The DNA here is from genome assembly GCF_037043375.1 of Chiloscyllium plagiosum. Taxonomy (NCBI): domain Eukaryota; kingdom Metazoa; phylum Chordata; class Chondrichthyes; order Orectolobiformes; family Hemiscylliidae; genus Chiloscyllium; species Chiloscyllium plagiosum. The sequence continues at coordinate 23,921,996 of NW_028270148.1, read as the reverse complement.
AGTCTCTATTTCTTGTTACCTGACCAGTCCTCAAATGCCAGTAATGCTGGATTAGGCACCCCTTGTTCATGTAACTAGATGACCAAATCTGCAAGTTAACCTGGTTGTTCTCTCTGGAAACTGATGTAACCTCCAGTCTGTCTGCAGACATGACCAAGATAGGGAACTTGTCATAATGAGAAATTGAGAACTGTGTGGCTGTTTCTGTTCTCAATCAGAAATGTTGTACTGTCACATAATTCAATTATATTGGTTCACAGATAATTCAGTCATAATCTCATTGTCTTTGTAACTCCAGTTGAATGTTCATAGATTCCCTCTTGTGATTGACAGGAAGATCACCCTTTTCCGAAAAAGATCACTGCTTGTATTGTGAAATCTGACACCATTTCTGATGATCAGTCTAGAAAGAGTGAAGATGTTTTTCTTTGCCCAAGACGTAAATGTGAGGTGCTGCATTTTGGAAAGGCAAATCAGGGCAGACTTATACATTTGATGGTAAGGTCCTGGGGAGTGTTGTTGAGCACAGAGACTTTGGAGTGCAGGAGCTTGGAGAGAGCCAGGAATGCAGATGCTGGAAATCAGAGTCAATAGATGTGAAACTGGAAAAGCATAGCAGGTCAGACAGCATCTCAGGAGCAGAAGAGTCAACATTTGAGGCCAAAACCCTTCATCAGGACTGGGGAGGGGGAGGGAGCCCAGAAGTATATTCAGGGAGGGGCGTGGGATGACAATAGATGGATGTAGGTGCAGGTTCATAGTTCCTTGAAAGTAGAGTTGTAGGTGGATAGGATAGTGAAGAAAGCGTTCGGTTTGCTTGCCTTTTTGGTCAGTGCATTGAGTATAGGAGTTAGGAGGTCATGTTGCAGCTATATAGGACTTTGATTAGACCACTTTTGGAGTATTGTATGCAAGTCCAGTCTCCCTGCGATAGGAAGGATGTTGTGAAACTCAAAGGGCTCAGAAAGGATTTACAAGGATGTTGCCAGGGTTGGAGGATTTGAGCTATAGGGAGAGGCTGAATAGACTGGGGCTGTTTTACCTGAGGCATTGGAATCTGAGGGGTGACCTTATAGAGGTTTATAAAATCATGAGGGGCATACATAGGGTGAATAGATAAAGTCTTTTCCCCAGGGTAGCAGAGTCGAAAACTAGAGAACATAGGTTTAGAGTGAGAGGGGAAAGATTTAAAAGGGACCTAAGAGGCAACATTTTTATGCAGAGGGTGGTGTGTGTATGGAATGAGCTACCAGGCGAAGGAGGCTAGTACAATTTCAACATTTAAAAGGCATCTGGATGGGTATATGAATAGGAAGGGTTCAGAGGGATATCGGCAAAATGTTGGCAAATGGGACTAGATTAAGTTCGGATATCGGGCTGGCATGGACGAGTTGGACTGAAGAATCTGTTTCCCGTGCTGTACATCTCTATGGCTTCACGACCTTCCAGATGACATTGCATAGCAAAGTCAGGCTGAATCAATCTCACTGGTGGATCCAAGGATCAGTCCTCAGATCCTGATTATTTACTATTTATATCAATGAGCTGGGGGAGGGGGCAGAGTGTAATGGATTGAAATACACCGGTGATACAAAAATAAATGGGAGGACATCTTGTGATGAGGATTTGAGGAATCTACAAGGGGATATTAATGGATTGAATGAGTAGGCAAGAACCTGGCAGGTGGGAATTGTGAGGTTATGCGCTTTGCTAAGAAAAATCAAAAGCTGTTATTTAAATGGAGAAAAAAACTCCAAAACCTACAGTGCAGAGGAATCTGGGTGTGCTTGTAATTGACTCACAAGACATGTAATTAAGAAGGCAGTAGGATTTTAGCCTTTATTGCTGAGCGTTTGGAGATTAAAAATAGGAAGTCTTGTTACATCTGTACAGGGTGTTGTTGAAACTGTAACTGAAATATTGTGTCCAGTTTTGGTTCCCAAAGTATACATTACTAATGGAGGCAGTTCAAAAAGGATTTGCGAGGCTGTTACATAGGATGAAGGGGTTGACTTATCAAGAATGGCTAAACAGTATAGACTTTTGTTCATTAGTGCTTAGAAGCATGAGGGGTGATCTTATTGAAACAGACAAGATTTGAGGGGAGAAAGTGAGGACTTCAGATGCTGGAGATCAGAGTTGAGAATGTAGTGCTGGAAAAGCACAGCGGGTCAGGCAGCATCCAAAGAGCAGGAGAATTGATGTTTTGGGCAATAGTGCTTCATCTGGAATGAATCTGGTTCCTGATAACCATTCCTGATGAAGGACTTATGCCCAAAACGTCAATTCGCCTGCTCCTAAGATTCTGAGGGGGCCTTGATAGGGTAGATGTTGAGAAGATGTTTCAATGAGTGGGAGAATCAATAACAATTACAGAATAATGGGACGTTCACATAAACCTGAGATGTGAAGGAATTTTTTTCTCTTAGAAAGTAGCGCACGTTGTTGACAATATTTATCATTCAGCTAGTCTTTCTCTCAGCCCATAATGCATGTTACGAAAGAAAATGATAGCTAGTAGAGAGTAGGTGTGAGTCTGAAATTTAATCTTCAGGTTTAGATGAAACTGATAACACTGTCAGATTTTGCTCCTGTGGTTTATGAAGTAATCTGAATCCTGAAGGTAAATTGCAGCCTTATTTACTGAATCCCAATCATCCATGGCTCTATACTTATAACTCTTTTCAACATCACAAGACAAAATATTCTTTAATGACTGTCACTACAAATCAGTGAGATAATGTATGTTGTCAGCTACTGCCAACCAAAACAGACCTTAAAAGTGGAGGGTAGAACTCGCACTCAAATGTAACATTATATATTTGTTTTTAAAAAGTGACAGTTGGCAAAGTGTAAGGTATGGAGTTGAAATCTAATCATGGGTTTGGCTTTTAGAATATGCTTAGTTTTCAATTTAGTTGCTTATGACTTCATCCGATTCTTTTCTTTCTATTGCAGCTTTACAATTCACTTCCAGCCATCCAAAATATTCTAGTTAACTCTTCAGTTCATGGAGGGTTTCAAGTAGACATCTGGATTGGGGAGTTTCATGAAAGGCCATTTGTACATTGGAACCTTTCCTATCCTTATCTCAGAAATGACACTTGCTTCAGTTTTCTATGATGAAGTAAATAAAATTGTCATCAGCTATTAATGTATCATGAAGCCAGGAATTGAGAGCAGGATTTAGGAGTTCAACGCATTTGTTGACAGACCATCCACATATGGAACCCCATTTGGCTGATCAAGCCCACACTGTTCAACATGCTTCACAGTAAGGGAGACCGATCAGGCAGGGAGAGAGATAGAGAGGAACTATTTCATTTGTATAGTCTCTCGTGGGATATGGGCATTACTGGCTGGCCAGCATTTATTGCCCATCCCTAGTTGCCATTGAGAAAGTGATGGTGAGTTGACTTCTCAATTCACTGCAGTCCACATACTATTGGTAGATTCACAATGTTGTTAGGTCAGGAATTCCAGGATTTTGACCAGGGACAGTGTAGGAATGACGATATATTTCCAAGTCAGGATGGTGAGTGGCTTGGAGGGGAACTTGCAGGTGGTGGTGTTCTCATGTATCTGCTATCCTAGATGGAAGTGGTTGTGGGTTTGGAAGGTGTGATTTAAGGATCTTTGGTGAATTTCTGCAGTGCATCTTGTGGATGGTACACATTGCTACTGCTGAGCATTGGTAGTGGAGATAATACATGTTGGTGGATGTGGTGCTTTGTCCTGGTTGGTATCAAGTTTCTTGAGTGTTGTTGGAGCTGCCCCCATCCAGGCAAGTAAAGAGAATGCCATCGCATCCTGATTTGTGCCTTGTAGATGGTGAAGAGTCCTCAGGAAGTCACAAACTGAGTTAATTGCTATTGAATTCCTAACCTCTGACTTGCTGCTGTAGCCACTATATTTATATGGCAAGTTGAGCTGAGTTTCTGGTCAACGGTAACCCCACATAATGGAGGACTCCGAGATGGCAATACCATTGAATGTCAAGGTGTGATGGTTAGATTGTCTCTAATTGGAGATGATCATTGCTTGGAATTTGTGTGCCATGAATGTTACTTGCCACGAGTTAACTTGTTACCAGATAACTCTAATGTAAATGGTGATTGTTGCTCAATCAATTGTTAATTTTATAATTTGATGGTTGATAGATTGATATTAATCAAAGGTATTCAGAGATTAAAGGTGAATTGTGGAATATTGGGAATTCCAAATATGTTATTAGATTGTATATCTCAATTTGGATGAATACTGCTCCAACTAACTTCAAGAACCATCCAGACCAAAGCAGCCCAGTTGTTTGGTATCTGATCCGCTATCTGAAATACAGTAATCTCTCCCCTGCTTACTGATGCATAGTGGCAGCAGAGTGTACGATTGACAAGATGAGTCCAAAAGTGCAGCATCTGCAGTCCTCACTTTCTCCTTTCTACAAAATGAACTTGCCAAGGCTGCTTCAGCAGAATTTTCCAAATCTTTCCCCTGGCCTTGAATGCCAAGAAGGTCCAGTGCAGCAGATGAATGGGAACTGTTATAATAGGCAGAGAGCCTATGTCATAAAATTACAGAGAATTTACAATAAGTTAAATAACATTCAGCCCAGCTGGCCTGCACATCCTTCACCATTTCTTTTCATCGAACACCATCAGCATAACCTCTAATTCCGTTCTCCTGAATGAAATCTCAGCTAACTACTTCAACCATTTGTGGTCATAAATTCCACATTCCTTAAAGAAAAGACTCACATTTATGTAGATCTTATCATGACCTCAGGACTTCCTGAAGTACTTAATAACTAACTAATGGGGTGGCACAGTGGCTCAGTGGTTAGCACTGCAGCCTCACAGTGCCAGGGACCCAGGCTCGATTCCCAGCTTGGGTGACTGTCTGCGTGGAGTTTGCACATTCTCCCTGTGTCTGCGTGGGTTTCCTTTGGATGCTTTGGTTTCCTTCCACAATCCAAAGATGTGCAGGTCAGGTGAATTGGCCATGCTAAATTGCCCATTGTGTTAGGTGCTTTAGTAACTGTAGGGGACAGGTTTGGCCAAGGAATCATGGAAATCTCTCCTGCCATTCCACGAAACAGTGCTTTGGTCTGTTGCATCCACTGGAGACAGTTGATTGCAGTCAGTCTAATATCTCATCTGAAAGCCAGCCCCTTCATCAGTGCTGCACTGGATTTCCGAATGCAAATTATAGAATCTTGAATCCCTTCAGTTTGGAAGCAAACCATTTGGCCTATCGGGTCTACACCGACCGTCCGAAGAGCAGTGCTAACCACTAACCCACTATGCCACCCACACATCAAGAACCCATCTGAACTCTCAAACGCTTGTAAAAGATCCAATGCTATTTCCTCAGACATGTGCAGGGATATTCCTGGTGTCCCGGTCAATACTTATTCCTCATTCAATATCATGAAAAGATAGATGATCCGATCATTATCATGATTATGTTGAATGATGTACAGAGGAATCAATGTTTTGGGCAAAAGCCCTTCGTCAGGAATCTATGAATATCTCATTAGGTTCCTGTTGAAGGGCTTTTGCCCGAAACGTTGATTCTCCTGCTCCTCAGATGCTGCCTGACCTGCTGTGCTTTTTCAGCGTGACACTTTTGACTCTGATCTCCAGCATCTGCGGTCCTCACTTTCTCCTGAATGATGAACAGGCCTAAGTGGCTGTATGACCTACTCCTGCACTTTGTTCCTTTCATATAGGGCATTTCCTAAGTATCTTTTACCTCAGTTCCCACCTTAAGTCCTGAATAGACTCATTGAATGAACCCACAACTCTCTGGGATAATGTTCCAAACATTCAAAACCCTCTGAGTGAAGACATTTCTTCACATCACAAACCTGAACAATTGATGCCTCATGCTGAGACCAAGAGCCCTAGATCCAGGCTGTCCATCCAATGGAAACAGCCTCTTAGCACCTACTCAGTCAAGCTGTTATATATGTTTCAGTTGAGTCACCTTTCACTCTTCTAAGTATTAAGCTTGTCCTGCAAAATTCTCATCCATCTTGTTGATTCCAGACTGGATTATTCCAGTGTTATCCTGACTGACTTTCCATTTTTCACCCACTCTAAATGCTCTCATTAAAATTCGGATTCTGTATTCTAACTGGCACAAAGGTCCGTTCAATCGCTGGCCTCCCTTGATCCCTGGACTGTCCCAGTCCAGAAACACGTGGATTTTAAAATTCTCCTCTTTGCTTTCAGACCCCACTGTGGTCACCTCTCATCTCTGTACGCCCTCCAGTCTTACATTCCTCCTAAGTTTTTAACCTTCCTCCAACTCTCAGCTCTTGAGCATCCCCGATTTTAATGGCAGCACCATCGGTGGCTGTGCCTTCAACTGCCTAACCCTGAGCTCTGAAAGTTCCTTCCCGAAAACTCTCCCACTTCCTCACCCTTCCCTCCTCCTTTTAAGATGTTCCTTAAAACCTACCTCTTTGAGCACACTTTCCTTCACTTGTCCTAATATATGCCCTGGAGTCAGGTTTTGTGTGCTGACCCTCAGGAGTTTTCTGCTACATTGAAGAGGTGTTATAGATGTGTGTGTTGCTATTGCTGTCATGATGTCGGTGTTGGACTGGGGTGTACAAAGTTAAAAATCACACAACACCAGGTTATAGTCCAATAAGTTTATTTGGAAGCACTAGCTTTCAGAGTGCTGCTCCCTCACCAAATGGTTGTCACGATCATCTGATGAAAGAGCAGCGCTCTGAAAGCTAGTGCTTCCAATTAAATCTGTTGAACTATAACCTGGTGCTGTGTGATTTTTAACTTTGCTATTGCTGTAAGTTATATACTCAGATTTTCACCTGGGCTCTGCAGTTTATTGCACTTTGGAGTAAAGTCTCCACCAAAGTATCTCTGGACCTTGACATCAATCATCTTGTTTGTGAGAAGACTGGAGCTTTCAGCGACTGCTCCGCCTTCACTGGTCATTAGTTTGAAATACACAGTGCACCAAGATCCCTTTGTTGTGCCTTGTTCCATACTGTCCCTTGCCCGCCCTCTTTAATGTGTGCTTGCTGCAAAATGAATGCCGGGTGGGTGGGTGGGGAGTAAAGTGACAGACACTCAAACACATTTGGAAGGAAATGAAGGGATGGTTATTGAAAACAAGAAACCCTAACTGTTCATGTGTGGAACAACTCGGGAAGACTAGCTGACTCTGTAAGGACCGATGAACACTCTCTTTGTGCTGTACTGATTCTTGGCTGCTCCTCTGCTGACAATTGGTTCAACCCGGTGAAGAAACTGAGCAGTTCAGGAGTGGGTCTCAAACATCTACCAAGCCATCACCTGTTTTCCAGGAGTGGCTGAGATGTTTACGGAGCTTCGGGTGCCAAAGATATTCATTTCAATGTAGTGGGGCGTTTTGGGGGCAGTCGAACATTGCCATGGAGAATTCCATCTTCAGTTTGTTCCACAGAAAAAGTTGAGCCGTTTCCTTCCATGGCCTCTCCCCATGCTTGTCCACTTCCCGAAGCTGATCCTGCCCCTTGCTTCCCTTCGCCTCCCTCTGTGCTGCCTTGAACTGAGGCCCCATGGTTAGAATGTCAGCAGGTTTCCCAATCGTCTCCCTCTCTGAGTCCCCAATCCCACCTGGAGTGGGTTTGAGTTGGTACCTTGGACTCAGGTGAAGGTCTAAATCCATTGTTCCAAGTTTCCATGCGGATGGGGTCAGTTGAATAATCATAGAATCCCTTACAGTGTGGAGGCAGGCTGTTTGGCTCATCGAGTCCACCCCACCCCACCCAGACCCAGAACCCTTAGCGAGAAACTTTTAAAATGTTATTATACATCAGTGGCAGTGAGTGCAAGGAAATGACACAAGATTTGCATTTGTAGAGCTCCCTCAGGATGTCACAAAGCACTTTGTAGGATATACACAAAGTATGTTAAGTGTAGAGACTATTGTAATGTAGGACATAAGGAGCAACTTTGTACACAACAAGCTCCCAATGATATAACAGAATGTTGTTAATGATCAGACCAGCTGTCTAAGTCATGTTGGTTTAGGGGATGTCGTATGCCTGCATTTCTGTCAGATAAACTTGCTTCTTGTTTAAAATGATCTAATATCAGGGCACATTACAAAGCTGAGCTCACATGCTGTGCGGTTTGAGTGACAGCTGCAAATTTAATCCTGATATTTCTCAGCAGTCAGTGGCAAAATAAACATACAGGTATCAGTAACGTATCTAAAATCACTGCCAGTGTTCACCCCAAGTCCCATTTGCTCTCTGTATCCTGCGTGTTGCTCTGCGTGTCATTTGGGCATATCCTGTTCTGTCTATCATGTATGTTACTCTGTGTCCTGTGTCCTGCTCAGTGTCCTGCGTATTACTGTGTGTTCTGCACGTTGCTTTGTGCATGTCTGGTGTACTACAGTGTGTGTTGTGCGTTGCTTTCCATGCCCTGCATGTTGCTGTCTGGGTCCTGCATGTTGCTAGGGGTATGTCCTGCATGTTACTCTGTGTGTGCCATGCATGTTACTCTGTGTCCTGCATGATAGTCTGTATTCTGCGTGTGCTTTGTGTGCGCCCTGCGTGTTATTCTGTGCCCTGTGTATCGCTCCGTGTGTGCCCTGTATGTTGCTCTGTGTATGCCCTGCGTGTTGCTCTGCATGTGCCCTGTCTGTTGCTTTCTGTGCACCCTGCATGTTACCTTGTGCCCTGTGTGTTGCTCCGCGTGTGCCCTGCATGTTGCTTTGTGTGTGCCTTGCGTGTTACTCTGTGCCCTGCCTGTTGCTCTGTGTATGTCCTGCATGTTGCTCTGTGTGGGCCCTACGTGTTACTTTGTGCTCTGCGCCCTGTGTGTTACTCTGCGTCCTGCATGTTCTATGTGTGCCCTGTGTGTCACTCTACGTCCTGCATGTCACTGTGTGTGCTGTGTGTCACTTCGTGTCCTGTGTGTCACTTTGTGTGTGCCCTGCATGTTACTCCGTGTTCCTACTTCCCAGGATAGTGAAATAATGTGTGGGTTTTGCACTAACTGTGTGCAGCTGAGACAGATATACTGCTGGTCTGCCTCTCTCCACACAGTGTGGGTCTACCTTATACACTCAGCTACTTGTGTGGTGAATTTGTTGATGCATCTACCTTCTGTCAGGCACACAGGCTTTGAAAGAACACACTTGCATTTATATAGTGCAGTTCACATCCTCCAGATACCCCAGTGCACTTCATAGCCAAAGAAATACATTTAAAGTGCAGTCACTGTTCTGAAAGGGAATTATTGGTGCAGTAAATGGCACCTGGAGCAATGAGGTATATGACGACATAATCAGTTTTAAGTGCATTGTTTAAATAATACTTGGGGGATTCCCCAGCTCTTCCTTGAATGGTCCTGTGGGATGTTTTACATCAGTCTGAAAAAGCCTTTAATGTTACAATGAACACCAGCAGCTCCAACAAAGCAAGGCTCCCCCAGTCAGACACCAAACTGCCAGCTTTTGCTATGTGCCCAAGTTTCAGGACAGGGTCATGACCCTGCATTTATCCGAGTCACAGGACAGCTCTGGCACTAAACCACTTGTACATCAGTTGCAAGGTATTAAACCCCATGCACTAATTTCCAACCTGCTCAAGCAGCACGATGCAATCAGACTAATCTACTTTGCTGAAAATTTACTGTGTCCCCTTAGAACTCTAGTCGCTAATCTTCCAACTTTGCCCTCTCGGGCTCACAGTTGAAAATGTGAATGTACTCTGTGTGTGTCTGTGGTTTTTCTGTCCATTCAAGACTGATGGTGAGGAAGTGGTTGGCTGCACTTTCAAGTTTCTGATCTGGGCAGGCAGATAACTGTAGGTTGTGAAAACTTAGAGAGTTGCCCTATACCTTCCCCTCGTGTCTGAGCTTCTGTCTTTCTGAAACAGACAGAGCGCAATCCCTCTCCTGTTGAGGTCATGATGCATGCTGTGTGGCGTTCCTGCCTTTAAATCAGAAGATCCAGGTTTTATGAATGTCACCTCAGGATTTACTGGTCAAGGAAAGTACTGGGCCACTTTCCGACTGTCAGTTTCAATGTGAGTTGATAATGTGGCCAAACAGTTTGAGATAGCCGTTCCAATATCTGGCAGGTGAGAGAACGGGAGAGATTCCTGGTCAGTCACATGTTGGAAAGATCATTGTTGCCCATCACCCCAGATATGCGTGTTTGAAGTAAGTGTCACCATAGCAACTCAGACTCCCTGAGTGGACTGTACAATCACAACTGATGCTACAAGCAAGACACAGCGAGGTTGTCAAATTACTTCTGAGGAACATGATTATCTGACAGCTTTCCTTGTACAATGACACAGAGAGGGTGCCACACTGGCAGCAGTCTGTTTATAATTCCACCCTGCTCCCAGTGATGGCTCAATCTTCAATCTCCTGTCTCTCAGCACTCCCACTTCCCTCCCCTCCCCCAGCCTCTCCTCACTTCTGTACTGCTGCATCCCACTGTGATTAGCTGCTTGCCAGATTTTCCAGCTAAGTTTTGTTATTTAGCTGTAAACGTATGTCATACTGAGCCACAGATAATCCACTGGTAAGGCATTCAACCTCCCAGTCTGTCATGTGCATCTTCTAATACGGTTTTCCCTCAGAAACTGTGCTGTCTAATTTGCAACAAAACATTCACTCACAGTCTTGAACTGACAGAAAACCACACACAGATTACATTCCGAGGAAGGGTCACTGGACCCAAAACATTAACTCTGCTTTCTCTCCACAGATGCTGCCAGAGCTTTTCCAGCAATTTCTGTTTTTGTTTCTGATTTCCAGCATCTGCAGTCTTTTCGGTGTTTATTCAAGTTATATGTGGATTCTCTCTCTTTCATCACATGCATACACCACGCGCACACACTCACAAACACACACATACTGACACACACACCCATACACAGACATGGACACACACACCGACCATGCACCCACACATCACACACACAAAGACACAGACACACACTTCTTAGACCGCTGCGCGTTGGTTAATGGCCTGTCCTTCTGAATTGGGTTCTGAATGATCCAGAGAAATGGAAGCACAGGATAGTATAGAAATGCATCGAAGTGCATCATATATCTGGATGTTGCTGTCTGCTGACTCCCCAAGCATAAAGTCACCGAGGGGGTAAAGCTATTCTCTCCCATTTGGCAGAAAAAGTCCTGAACACAAGTGTGAATTTGGCAAGGTTAATCATAAAAAATGCAAGAGAAAGGAGTGAAATAGTTTGCACGTGAAATCAGGTTGAATCATGCATCGTTTTAAAATGAGCACAAGGCGCAGTTTTGCCCTTTCTTGGAAATCCTGTCTTCGGACCATCTTGAAGTGAGTTACTCAGCTCCGAATTTGCCGGTGAATCAGTGAGAGGGTTTTTTTCTTGTGTGTTTGGTTTTGGTTGTTATTTTGCCTTATGTGTCGCGGGTTGTTGGTGGCTTCGGCCTTGAGAGTCCAGTTCGAGGAGCTGTGGCAAGAGGCTGTGCCAACATTTAGCTGAGGAAGTGCCCAGGCAGCAGCGTCAGGGAGTTTGATAACTCTGCAGCGGAGTGCCAGATATTTGAAACAGATGTTTTCAGACATGCGGCATGCCTAAAACATTTCCAGGGGTGAGCTGCAAATGACTCAATGTCGACCAAACCAAAGCAGCTGAAATATGCGGGTGAAAACAAGTGTTTGCTCTGTGTTAAGTGCACAGCCTGACTTTTCATGCCGCCTCTAGCCTGTCAGCTTTCTTGTGCTGGAGCTGTCATGTCCTTTTTCTGAGTCAAAATAAAGCTCAGCTCTATAATTCCTAATCCTGCCGTGCTGCTTTAACTTCAAAAAGTTGCTTTGGTGTGCATCCCCGGAGCTCTCTCTCTCTCTCTGCCGGACTTGCCTCTCCCGGTTCAGAAAGGTGTCTGGACAGTGGAAAGGTTTTACAATCATTCTCCCCCTCCCTCTCCAAATCCTCCCAGTCTTCCCCCACCTCCCCGCAAAAGACACCTCTCCCTTGCGTTCCCCCCTCCTCTCCCTTGCCCTTCATCAGGCGAAACCGATGGATATCAAGTTGATCTCTCTGTTTTTCTCCTTCATTGTGCCCCCGCTCTCAGTCGGAAACCACACCGGCCGCATCAAGGTGGTCTTCACCCCCACCATCTGCAAGGTGACCTGCATCAAAGGCAAGTGCCATAACAGCTGCCAACAGGGCAACACCACCACCCTCATCAGCGAGAACGGGCATGCTGCTGACACCCTGACAGCGCAGAACTTCCGTGTGGGTGAGTAACATGGGGCTTTTTCTCTCTCTCTCAATGATCTGCACGAATAACAGGACAGTCAGGAGGGGACTTTGGTCCTGAAATCAGGGGCTATAGTCAATGCAGGAACACTGCATCCAGAGATGGAACCAAAAGTTAATGGGAGCTCAGATTTAACTTTTCACTCTTTATAGCAGTTAACCAACGCTGTGACTTTGTCTCCATGTTATCAGAGCAGACTCAAGTTCTCCTTGATCAAAGTGTTTGGCATTTCCTCTTCAGCTTGTTTTAAATTACTGTCTCTGCAGTTTGGTTCCTCTGTAAAGCATTTTCTCTTTTTCCCTGCGAGTTCAGTGTTCGAATGAGACATTCAGCTTGAATGTCCGGTGAATTTTAATTTTAATTGTCCCCAAACCGCCCTCATCCCAAGGAACTGCAGCTGAAGGCACTTGACACCCAGATTGTCAGTAAAATGCTACTCGCTGGTGAATGATCAGAGACTGTGGAATGACTCCATCAGCTTCTCAGCCTTCAAACATTTTAATGAAAGTTTGTCCAAAGACTGAATTAACCACTGAACAAGTATTCCCTGTAAGCAAAGGTGTCCATTAGAAACGTTCATTTTCATGGAGATTTGCTGTGTTCTGATCCTAACCTGGTTTGCTTATTTTTCAATATTGTTTTTAACTGAAGTTGTTGCACACTCATTGTTAAATGATAGGTTGCAAAGGGTTTATAACATACTGAATATTGAGAGAATACCTTATCAACTCTGTCTGATTTCCATTTATATATTTTTATCAACCTGTAATGACACATTTCCATGGCAGGTGGGATTGGATAAGGACCTTCCAATAGAATTTTAAAATGGAAGGCAGGAGGTTTGGAGGAAAAATGTTTTCACCCAGAGGGTGGTGGGGTTCTGAATGCACTGCCTGGGAGGGGGGAAAAACCCTCACAAACTTTCAAAAAGCATTTGGATCAACATCAGAAGTGTCAGAACATTCGAGGCTGTGGTTCTCGTGCAGGAAAGTGGGACTAGTATGGGGTAGTAGTGCCTTTTGGCAGTCCGTATCTGATGGGCCGCTCCTGTACTGTGTGATTGTACGATTCTATGAATCCGTGGGCTACTAACATGGTGTCACAAGAGCCTTTCTGATGTCATTAATTGCCACCTATTTAAAGGATGTTTATAGTAGGAGGGTGGTGCAATAGTACACGTAAATGTCATTGCTGTTACTTCAGCCCCTTGTCTCAGATTTTCTCCTGAAGGTTTTAACGTTTCCCAGGCTCCACAGCAGGGTAATTTGGAGCTCTCGTGCTGGTCAGCTGTTTGGTACAGTCTGGTAGAGACTCCCGTGAAGGTTTTTGTAGGTTTTAATACTTGGGAGTACTTGACGTTATCCTGAGGTCACTCTGCACCTCCAACTCAACATTTTTCTAAATGGGATGATTAAATCAACCTCTGTTTGTCTGGAGTGAAGGTGCGGAGGGGAAGGCTTTTCTTGGCTTTACCCCTTGTCTGTCCTGTTTCTGAAGTGCCTTCTTACAGAGTTCCACAAAGAAGCCTTTACCTGTCATTATGGAATGGTAGAGCAGAGAAAGAGGCCATCCTGCCCATTGCTCCCGTGCTGGGTCATTGAAAGAGCTGTCTGATTGGTCCCATTGCTCTGTCCTTTCCCTATAACCCTGCCAATCGCAACATCATCAATTAATTATTTGATTTTATGTTTCGTGTGCTTCCACTTTCCAAGTCACAGCAACTTGCTGTGTTAAAATAAAAGTCCTCATCTCACTCCTGCTTCCTTGGCCAGTTACTATACGGCTGGTTACTGATTTTCTTGCGTTGGACACAGTTTACTCTGTACTCCACAAAAAGTCATTCAAGGTGTTGAACACCCAGTTAAATCTTGTCTTAATCATCGTTACTGTCAGAGGAACAAGCCCAGCTCCTCCTCAGTACTGAAGTCCAATATATTCTTGGTAGCAGTTGAGTAAATCTCTGCATCGTCTAAGGCTTTGGCCAAAAGCACTGTGACCGGAATTGGACATGGTACTCAACAGCTGGGGTTTTAGCTGATGTAAAGCAGTTGGCAAAAACATCAGAAGCTGCATGAGGATAAAATAACATTTGATGGAGTGGGCTGCATTGACCTGAAATGCACTGAAAGTGCAGTGGAAGCAGATTGAATAATAATTTTCAAAGGGCAATTGATCAAACACTTAAAAAGGTAAAAGCGTGAGACTAATGGATAGCTCAAATGGCTGTTTTTGTATAATTCTGTGATTGATAAAGTAACAGGTTTGGACAAATATCCTGGATGAAATATAATGTTGTTTTGTATCCATAAAGCCCAATAACATTATTACATACTATAGTGTGTTATCTCGAGATGTAGTTTGTTGCTGTTCATGTTAAGGAGGACTGGGTTACGGAGAGGTCCAAAAAAAGGAAGCTCCTAAATAATTGCCTGTGCCAGTTTGCTTCCATGTTTTGACCCCCTTGGGTGGCTCCAGCGCTGCCTGTGTGTTACTCATCCTCTCATTACTCCAGTTTCTTTCCCTGAGTGAATTTGTAGCTGCTCTGAAATTGGAAGCCAAAAAACTAAATAGTGCGAGAAACCTTGAAAAATAAACACCTTGGCACATGTGAGAGCCTGTAAGAAATGAGAACCGTATCTGTGTCGGGGTGAGCGGCATTGTTGTTATAATATGGACAGAAAATAGACAGAAAGGGAAAGACAACTGAAATGAATGTTCCCCTTGTTAACAGTTGACTGAAGGGAAATATAACTTTGGAAGTTTTCAGGTGATATAAGTGTACAGACCCCGCACAGCAGGCACTGCACCTGTCTACAGAATTCCGATCGACAACAGTCATTGCCGGTGGGATCAGTCACCTCTTTACGAGTCAGCATCACCTTCAGCATAAAAAGATCAGCTCAAGCCAGTCTGGGGCCTGGCCTTCAGCCAACCAGCACCAAGGAACACAGTGCAGTGTTCACTGTGTAAAGATGTACCCCAGGGATTGCATCCATGGGAATGACTGGCTCAGTCTCCTGAACTGTTCCGTTCATCCCAAAGGACTCTCACTCCCAGTGCACCCATTTTGCATGTGGAAAACAGAAGGGGGAAAGGATTAAGTATGGCTGGTGCACACGCATCCTTGAGCTGGAGGTGCACCCATGACAATGTGGGTGGACAGTGGAATGCAGGGTGTGTGGTGTATGTGAGGCACACAGGGTGTGGAATGGGTAGTGTTGAATGGATTGACTTTGGAGCAGGCAGGGCGTGAAGCATTCTATTGATTCCTCTACTGTCCACCTCTGTTGGAAGTGAAAATGGCTTCTCCTACATCTTCTTCTGGCTAGTTAGTACCAGATTGTGGATAGTTTGTGAGATCCATTCATCTATTCTAGGATTCTATTGGTGTTTAGAAAGAGAGGTGATTTTATCAAACATGTAAGATTCTGAGGTGACTTCTCAGGACAGATGCTGAGAGGGTAATGGTTCATCTTGTGGGAAAGTCTAGAATTAAGTGATCACATTTATAAGTTAAGAGTCTCCTGCTTAAGACTGAAATGAGTAGGGTTTTGTTTTTTTCTCAGTGGGCTATTTGTCATTTAAATTCTCTTCCTTAGACACAGGCTGTGACATTGATTCTATTGATAGATTTTTGATCAACAAGAGAATTAAGTGCTCTGCAAATAGACAGGAAAGTGGAGTTGATGCCACAATCAGATGGGCCATGATCTTAATGAATGGGCGAGCAGGCCCAAGGGAGTGAATGGCCTGTTTCAGTTCTTATTTCTTTTGTGAATAAAGCTCTTAAGAACCTTTAGTTGTCAGAGAATTGTCTCTCACCTTATGGGCTGGCAGTTAACCTCTAGAGATGAAGGACATTTGTGGTCTAAAAATTAAAAAAAAAGCTGGACATTTTTATTGTGCTATTAAGATGACAACAAAACCGCTTCCAAAAACAATTGGAAGAAATGTCGATAAAATACTGTTTTTAAAAAAAACTGTTCAGACGATGTGCATGTTGCTGGCTTGGCCAGTATTTATTGGCCAGACTTAATTGAAATGACTTGGCCGTATGGCTGTAGTGTCTCGAGACACATAGGCCAGACCGGGTAAAGATGGTAGATTTCCTTTCCTGGAAGTACATTAGTGAACCTGATGGGTTTTGTTATGCCAGATTTTTATTTCAGATTTGAGTTCAAATTTCGCTGTCTGCCACAGCAGAGGGAAACCCATGTCCTCACAATATTAGCCTGGGGTTCTGGGTTGCTGGGTCAGTGACTTTACCATAACACCACTGCTCCCCCCCACCCCTTGTCTTTTATCCAAGGATAGAATTATTTATGTATATCATAGGATATAGAGAATATGTCTCTGAGGATGGAAGAGATTTAGTCCAAAGGGTGAATGAGTGAATTCCATTCTTATCAATGAGTTGGATTATGTTCCATCTCTGAATGACTTGTGCTCCATTTTCTGAAAAGTGGTCATAGTTAAGTGACCAAGTGACGGTGGTGTGATTATTGATGGACATGATCCAAGTACACGCTCCCTCAACCAAAAGCAACCTTTCTCCTTTCATAAGGTGCAGCAAAGTAAGAAGAATTTATCCATTATTAAATATTTGGGTTAAAAATCTGATTGATATGTAATGCATTGGAATGGTGCCTCACTGTAAGGTACACTCTGCTGATAAGATTTACAGTGGGACTTATTAAATACTGAGACATAAATTGCATGAATTGGGTTTCAAATGGATTCTCATCTTCCGACAATGTTTGTAGTTAACAAGCTGCTTTGTTGAGACAAAGTTATTCCCTTTTCATTTCAAAGCTCCGAGATAAAGATGTGTGGAGGTCCTCTTGCTTCCTGCACAGAAAGAGGCCAGTCAGCCCTTTACGAGGAATCCAATCAGCTCCACTTCCCTGCTTTATTCCTGTCGCCCTCACTTTTATTTCCCTCAAGTGCCCAACCAATAGCTTTTCGAGATTATCATCTTTCCCTCCGCCTGCCTTGTAGGCAATGGATTCCAAGTCATTGCCATTCACTATATGAAAAAATGTTCTTCACACCTGCAATGTTTTCCCAGAACCTTAAGTCTGTGTCCTGATCTGACAGAGAATACCCTGCTGTTTTGCTACTGAAACACAAAATCAGGACTGTACGCCCAGAAATGTAAAGTAGCAGATGCTGGTACCAAACAACTTATGAAAACCCACAACCTGGAAGAGACGATGGAGTTAGTGTGAGAAAAAAAGCCTTGTTTTGTTATTCTGTTGGATTGTCCTGCTCTTCACTGTCTCCCAGTGTCAATCAAGTCAGATTGTTCTTGTTCATCGCAGGTTAACAATTCTCCATTCCAACTCATTACTATGTATTTTGCAGTACAGTGTATGTTGTTAGTTATTTTCTCATTTTTGGAGATATAATTCTGAATAGTTTAAGAACAATCTAAAAATACAAGCCTGATTTTGAAACTGTCCCTCCTTTCAATTTTTTGTAAATAATTTTATGAGCCCTGCTGTTGCATATTCTTCAGTTTCAAGCTGTTATGTTTGATGCGGTACTTGTTCACTACATTGGATAAGCTGCGTTCTCTGGGCAGCTGGCACTAGCTTTGAGCTTGAGAGGAACAATCGAGAGCAGCCTGTAAATAAACAGCGTGAAAACGAATGGAATACTGGACAATCTCCCACAGTACTGCCAGCAGCCTTCAAAGTGGCACACATAAGGAGGGTAGTTTGGCTGGGAGGCTGTTATCGTAGTAAATGGAGGGTGTTGAGAAGCGACGAGGGTTGGGGGCCTATGCTAGACCCTGTCAGTGAGAATACTGGGTGAAAGGACATGAAAGCTTTCAGTCTGGAAGTTAGTTGCTGATGGCAAAGCCAAGGCAGTGTGAGTATGAGATGAGCATTTGTGGTGGGGACAGATGAGAAGGAGAGCTGGGGCAGCAATGGATTAAGAGGGGAAAAGTGTGGACAAGGGAAACAGTAAATATCAAACCCCTGGGGATATAACACTGGTGCAAATTGTTTGAAGAATTGCAATGTTCCCTCCCTCCAACCCAATTCAAAGACAGTGGTGCTGAGTTAGCAGAGACCCATCAGCAATTTTAGTGACGCGCCTTCAAGTTGATGATTGGCTGCTGGAACTTCAATAGGCAATTGTTTTAAACTCCATGAATGCAGCGCATCTGAACTTTTTGCTTGTATAAGCATGTGGATGTTCAAACTGGGAGCAGGAGTATACCATTCAAGCCTATCCCACTATTCCGTAAGATCATGAGTGCTCTGTTTGTGTCTCAAATTTCCATCCATCCCTCAATAACCTTTGGCATTCTCATGCCTGAGAAGAATCTCCTTCACCTTAATAATATTTAATGGCCTCAGCTGAAAGTTCCAGCTCTCTGAGAGAAAAGAGTTCTCCCCATTTCTGTCCTAACAGCTGAGGTCCACTTTTGGATGGAATCACAAGATGAAACATTCTTTCCACATCCACCTTGTGAAGACCATTCAGGATCTTATACACTTCAATCATGTCCCCTCTCACTCTTCTAAACTCCAGTGGAAACAAGCCAGCCCTGTCTAACCCACTCACTCCAGGCAAAAGTGATGGAGATCAGAGTCAAAGAGTGTGGTGCTGGAAAAGCACAGCTGGTCAGGCAGCATCCGAGGGGCAGGAGAGTCAATGTGGAGGGGGGATGGGGGCTGAGAGATAAATAGGAAGTAGGGGTGGGGCTGGGGGTGATGTAGCTGGGATGGCGCTAGGTGGATGTGGGGGGTGAGGCATAACTATGATAGGTGGGTGGGGAGGATGGAGCAGATAGGTGGGAAGGAAGATTGACGGGTGGGACAGGTCAATTGGGTGGGATCAAGTTGCAGGGTTGCATCAGGGATGAGGTGGGGGAGGGGAGATTTGGAAACTGGTGAAGTCGATGTTGATGCCATATGGTTGTAGAGTCCTGAGGGGGAAGATGAGACATTCTTCCTCCAGTTAGCGAATGGCTTGGACCTGGCTGTGAAGAAGGCCCAGGATTTGCATGTCCTTAGGGGAGTGGGAGGGGAGTTGAGATACAGCAGCCACCAGGGAGAACCCCCGAGGGACTTCAAGATTTTTACTCATGTTTTATGGATGTTCCAAACTTAATGCAGTTTGGATGAGACTCTTCCCCTGTTGTACTACATCCTGGCACAGACATGATGGGATGAATGGCCTCCTTCTGCATCATAATTATTTTGCGAAGCAGGGATAAGGTGGGATATTATATTCCTCTTTTACATCACAGCCATTGCAATGGTATGAACTCTTCCTAGTCAGCAGAGGGAGTGGCTTCTGTTAACTTCTTTACTGAATGACATTGGTGATGTGTTAATGTATATGGTTCTATTTCACAGGACGGATTAGTAGCCTAGGGCTTTTGTGGCAGAGTGGTAGTGTCCATGACTCTGAGACAACAGGTCTGGGTTCAAGTCCCACTGGAGGTGGTGTCATAGCCACAGATTAATTAAAATTAAGCAGAATGGATCTGCCAATTTGTTTTCTTTCCTCGTCTATTGAGTATTTTTCTCTCACAGCACACTTGCAGTAGGGAAATGATATTTGGAGAGAAACAAACTCACACTTTTCACATTCTTCAAGTATCTTAAAGTGTTTTCAAGCTTGTGAATTATTTCAGGAATGCATTTCCTCAGAAGGAGTGGGGAAGTGATTGACTGATCTGTTTTCGGGTGAGGGACAGGGCATTTGTGAGGGGAGATTAGAGGCCAGAACATTGTGGGCAGTCCCCTTTTTCTTTTGCCGAGTGTTTTGGGGTCTACTGTGTCCACCTTAAGATGCAGACTGGGCCTCAGTTCAGGAATTCATTTGAAAGCCGGCAGCTGCAATAACATGGGACATGTGCAGTTCTAATGTGTTTGTGTCAGTCTAAACGCTGTGGTCAGGGCTTAACCCTCATGACCTTCTGACTCCAAGGCGAGAGTGTGTGAGCCAAGCCAAAGCTATGCTTTGACATTGGTTCTCCTCTTCTTGTCGATGCCTGACTAAATGTGATATATGTATCAGTCACCTTGTCGATACGGAGCAATGGAGGGAAAACCCTATCGATACTTGAAGAGGGACCTTCAGTGGGGATGAGGTGCGGAAGACCCGTGAGACCACAAGTTTTGTTTGAGAAAAGCAGAATTAAGGTTATGGTATGAAATAATGTCAGTGCCCATTCACTCCATTTTCCAACTGTTTTCACTGTGATCTGCCCTCGGAGGAGAATCTGACACTGAGTTAGCCCACCATTATCCAGAGGGTGTTTCTGTTGCTAGACATTTAGTACAAGTGAAGATCCTTAAAAAAAAACTCAGCACCATTTCACTGTCGGTAGCCACTGGTAGCCTAGTTTCTTCAGTTCATGCAGCAACATACAATCTGAATCCATTTATCAGCATTCCTGATGAAGGGCTTTTGCCCGAAATGTCGATTTTCCTGCTCCTTGGATGCTACCTGACCTGCTGTGCTTTTCCAACCCCACTCTAATCTAGACTCTGATTTCCAGCATCTGCAGCCCTCACGGTTTGCCTAATCAGGTACAGAAGTCAGCTCTTCTCTGAGCCACTGCTGGTCTCTGCTATGTCCTGTTGCTAATGTCATGCCCACTAAACTATGAGCCTCCTATTTAAGGGATCTGTCTGAAAGTGTGGCAACAAAGTTGGAATGTAGCTTGGCTGATCTATGCTATAACTGCTCTTCTGTTTGCTGGCTGCAGTGCTGTGAGCATCAGTTTGGCATAAAAATAATGACCCTCTCAGGCCTTGTTGAGACTGGAAAAATAAGACAAAGGACATACTAATCCTTTATCTGTTTATTAGTTTAATTAGATTTCAAGAAAGATTTGTAGGAAGCTGTCAGACTCATATAGTGCTGTCATATGACTCGCATTGCTGAGTTAGAAAACAGATAGCCAGAAAATTCCTTACACATTGGAGACAGCGGTAATGGGACAGTTTGGGTCCTCTGCTGTCATGTGTCGGAACATTGCGCTAAGTTGTCATCTAGAGTTTGGATTGAGACCATTGTTTGCAAGGTTTTGAGCTCTCAGTCATGATGCCAAGTTTATAGAATTGAAGAGAATTTTATTAAAGGCAGAGGAAAGAGGAAGAACATTTCCTTTTGAATGTTGAGGGGCATGGGAAGACTATCAGTTTGCTGATGGAGTTACAAATAAGGTTTCTTTAATTCACTTGTGGAAGGTGAAGCATCTCTGGTTGGCCATGGATACAACTGAATGACTTGCGTAGCCATTTCAGAGTTGTGGGTCTGGAGTCATGCATAGGCCAGAGCAGGTAAGGATGGGGGTTTCCTTCCCTGCTCCAAAGGTGTGTAATAATATCGCTGTACAGGTTGATTAGAAAATAAAGCTGACCCAGGGCCCTCTTGTGGTGCACTGGTAGTTTCCCTACCCCTTGGATCAGAACACCCAGGTTCAAGTCCCACCTTCCCCAGGACTGATTATAAAAATTGTTATCCTCTTTTGGCACAGTGGTGATGTTCCTACCCCAAACCAGGAGGGCTAGGTTTAAATCTCACCTGCTCCAGAGCTGTGAAATAGCATTTCCCAACAGGTTGATTAGAAAAAATATTTTAAAAAAATTGTAGCCCTCTTGTGGTGCAGTGGCTGTGGCCCTGCCTCGGTTCAAGTCCCACCTGTTCCAGAGCTATGTAATAACGTCTCTGAAGAGGCTATTTAGAAAAATAGGTTAAAAAAAAATTGGGCCCTCTTATGGTGCAGTGCTCGTGTCTCTACCCCTTGGCCAGGATATCCAATTGAGGTGTTTGCAGTGATTAAAGGAGTTAGATAATAGTTAGGTAATGGAGAGAGAGAATGTCTTTCTTCTGTTGTGGGACAAGAGGGCAGAAGTTAAAATGAGATCTCTACATGGGTGATGACAGGAACACTTCTTCACAGAAAGAGATGTGCCAATCCCGAACCATCTAGGATTCCTTCAAAAATTGAAAGCTGTGTAGGTTGGACGTTAATTGGAAATGTCCAAACTGATGAACTTCCATCAGACAAGGATATTAAAGGTTATAGGTCCGAAGCTGGTTGAACAAAATCAGTTATAGATCAACCATCCGAACAGGCGGATTAGGCTCAAGGGGCTGAATGGCCTGCTCCTGCTACAGTGAAAAGCTGCAATCTGATTTTTGCAAACAGGTTGAAATGTACATCCCACTTTCTTACTGAAAGCACAGAAGCCATTCTAAAACAGTGCCTCAACCGCATGGTAACTGAAAGCTCTGCATTTTCAGGTGAGTTAGTGCTGAGGTTTGGAACAACAATAGAGTCACCTGGGTACAGGCTGCAGAATGAGTTTGGTTAACTGTACAGACAGTTGAGGATGGAATCTAAGCCAAGCATTTTTCCACTCAAAGGTATATCATTAATCAGAACAAATGAAATGGGGTGTAACCATAACCTTTGCAATTTTGTTTTAAAAATTGGCAGACTGATTTGGTAGATGTGACTTGCATCTATTACAGTGGCCCAATTATTCCAATTTGCCAAAATTAGATGTTAATATTTAACGGTGACTTGCTTCAATCGTGATCATGCAAAGGAAACGGACAGTAACTGAATCTCATATTTTAACAAGGTTTTAATGTTTATATATTAAGTGAGATGTGCTCAATTGCATATCACGATAAATTCCCTCATCATCACTATAATTGCATTTAGCTGCAAAACCAAGTCATTTTTAGCAAACCCTATGTTTTATTGGCCAGTAAGAACAAACCATTATGTGGAGCAAGAGAATAGCTCTCCCAAATTCACTTAATCTCTTAATAGCACAGACTGATCTAACCCCATTGTAATAACTCAGGAAGCCTGACTGGAAAGGAACACTGTTCATTGTTGAACATCAAAATAAAGCCACTACTCATAGCATACAAAGGCTAGTCCCAGCCCAGGACAGACCGTTCGGCAGACCTATCCCTGGGACTGCATTATAATTTTACAAAAAAACGTAATTTTTTTATTCAATCTATTTTCTAATCAACCTGCTGAGGGATATTATTACACACCTCTGAAGCAAGGAAAGAAACTCCCATCCTTACTTGCTCTGGCTTATGTGTGACTCTAGATGCATAGTGATATAGTTCATGCTAAAATGGCCTTGCAAACTACTCAGTTGTATGCATGGGCAACCAGAGCTGGTCTAACTTGCACAGTTGCTCAAATGAAGACAGTCACATGGAAAATGTGGGTCGGTCAAGAAAAGGACATTTTTCTTTCTTCACCAAAGTCAACAAAACTTGATCACAATCCCATGTTACTGTGCTGATAACTTCCCAAACTCTTTTGTTTTAAACAATTGCATTGCCAATACAGTGATGTCTTGCCCCTCATTGACCAAGTTCTGTCACAAACATTTTTTTTTGTATTATAGAGTCATAGAGATGTACAGCATGGAAACAGACCCTTCGGTCCAACTTGTCAATGCTGACCAGGTATCCCAATCCAATCTAGTCCCATCTGCCAGCACCCAGCCACATTCCTCAAAACCCTTCCTATTCATTTACCCATCCAGATGCCTTTTAAATGCTGTACTTGTACCAGCCTTCACTACTTCCACTGGCAGCTCATTCCATACACGCACCACCCTCTGTGGGAATAGGTTGCCCTTTAGGTCTCTTTTATATCTTTCCCCACTCACCCGAAACCTATGCCCTCTAGTTCTGGGCTCCCCCACCCCAGGGAAAAGACTTTGTCTATTCATCCTATCCATGCTTCTCATGATTTAATAAACCTCTATAAGGTCACCCCTCAGCCTCCGACGCTCCAGGGAAAACAGCCCCAGCCTATTCAGCCTCACCCCATAGCTCAAATCCTTCAACATCCTTGTAAATGCGGGAATAATTTGTGTCACCACTGGACCCCTGATTAAAATAAAACTGCCTGTGTCCTATATTGTGTATTTGGGCCAGAGCTACAGTACAAGTGTGTGCAGACAGCCTTGGACACCAGAGGAAATTCCTTTGTACATGACTAAGTTTTGGGTGCTTGACAATTCTTAACATTTATTGAAAAAAAACAGTTTTTTAGAGTAAATTACAAACAAAGGGTTGATTCAGACTGCAGCACCTTACTCTCCTCAGTTATTATTCCGAGAGTTGGAATGTTTTTCTTTGGCTCAGAGGTGGGATTTTTTTGCCCATATAAGCTTAGAAAATACAAAGTACAGAATGTAACCCGAATAACTGAGAATCGAACTGACGATTAATTAGTGAGAAATAGGGAGTTTAATTGCTTCATACTCAGAGTGAAATTTTAAAATTTTGGTCCAATTTTTTCCTGTTTTCTGAGTATTGTTGAAAATACTGGAATGATGGAATGTGTAAAGGCCATTTCACTCATTAGTTGATTCCTTGCACTATTCTCACACATTGCAGACCATCTATTAACCCCATTTCCTGTGGTATTCTACCTACTGTAAACAATCTTTGCAGCAAGACTTTTGAACCCCTAACCTACTAAGTGGACCCAATCTTCTTGCCATTCACTGAACGTTGTACCATAGATAGTGGTGTAAGTATTTTATTCAGCTACGCTTGCATTTCTTTTACGATCTGTAATTGTGTTTGAGAATAATGGTTCAGAGTAATTGGGAGCATGCAGAGTGATCCTTCTCCAAACATCAATGTGCCAATGTTGGGGTGGGGACGGTGGGGCGCAGGTGCATTTTGTGTGTGCTCGGTGGGCATTGCCCACTGCCTGACAGTGCCCCATGGTTTTAACGTGGGGCAGAGAGGAGCAGTCCTATTCTCTGCTTCACACGCAATCGCTTATCTTTCATCAAGTTTATGGTTGTGGTCTACAGTGGCCACTTTGAAGACTTAAAGCTAATGGGAGGTGGTTGCATTGTGGCAATGTCAATGGAGTAACAATGCAAAACCTTGGGTGATGTTCTGGAGCATGGGTTTGAATCCCATCATGGCGGGTGGTGAAACGTGAATACTCTCAAAGGCTGGTTCAATGCTAACCAGTGTTGAGTGTTAGGTAAAAACAATGACTGCAGATGCTGGAAACCAGAGTCTAGATTAGAGTGGTGCTGGAAGAGCACAGCAGTTCAGGTAGCATCCGAGGAGCAGGAAAATCGATGTTTCGGGCAAAAGCCCTTCATCAGGAATACAGGCAGAGAGCCTGAAGGGTGGAGAGATAAATGAGAGGAGGGTGGGGGTGGGGAGAAAGTAGCATAGAGTACAATAGGTGAGTGGGGGTGGGGATGAAGGTGATAGGTCGGGTGGGGGGGAGGTTGGAGTGGATAGGTGGACAAGAAGATAGGCAGGGGAAGGTGCCAGGATGGGAGGGTGAGTTGTAGGGGGGTGTGGACCTGATCAGGTAGTCACGGAGGGAACAATCTTTGTGGAAAGTGGAAAGGGGTGGGGAGTGAAATATATCCCTGGTGGGAGGGTCCGTTTGGAGGTGGTGGAAATGTCTTCAGATGATTTGGTTTATACGAAGATTGGTAGGATGGAAGGTGAGCACCAGGGGCGTTCTGTCCTTGTTACGGTGGGAGGGCTGGGGTCTGAAGGCAGAGATGCGGGATGTGGACAAGATGCATTGGAGGGCATCTTTAACCATGTGGGAAGGGAAATTGCGGTCTGTAAAGAAGGAGGCCATCTGGTGTGTTCTATGATGGAACTGGTCCTCCTGGGAGCAGATACGGCAGAGGCAGAGGAATTGGGAATACAGGATGGCATTTTTGAAGGAGGTAGGGTGGGAAGAGGTGTAATCCAGGTAGCTGTGGGAGTCGGTGGGTTTGTAAAAATGTCGGTGTCAAGTCGGTAGTCATTAATGGAGACGGAGAGGTCCAGGAAGGAGAGGGAGGTGTCAGAGATGGTCCAGGTAAATTTAAGGTCAGGGTGGAATGTGTTGGTGAAGTTGATGAATTGCTCAAACTCCTCGCGGGAGCACGAGGTGGCGCCAATGCAGTCATCAATGTAGCGGAGGAAGAGTTGGGGAGTGGTGCCGGTGTAATTACGGAAGATCGACTGTTCTACGTAGCCAACAAAGAGACAGGAATAGCTGGGGCCCATACGGGTGCCCATGGCTACCCCTTTGGTCTAGAGGAAGTGGGAGGATTCGAAGGAGAAATTGTTAAGGGTGAGGACCAGTTCGGCCAACCAAATGAGAGTGTCGGTGGAAGGGTACTGTTGGTGACGTCGGGAGAGGAAGAAACGGAGGGCTTGGAGGCCCTGGTCATGGCAGATGGAGGTGTAGAGGGATTGAATATCCATGGTGAAGATGAGGTGTTGGGGGCTGGGGAAACGGAAGTCTTGGAGGAGGTGGAAGGCGTGGGTGATGTCTCGAATGTATGTGGGGAGTTCCTGGACTAGGGAGGATAGGACAGTGTCGAGGTAGGTAGAGATGAGTTCAGTGGGGCAGGAGCATGCTGAGACAATGGGTCGGCCTGGGTGGTCAGGCTTCTGGATCTTGGGAAGGAAGTAGAACCGGGCAGTGCGGGGTTCCCGGACTATGAGGTTGGAAGCTGTGGGTGGGAGATCTCCTGAGGTGATGAGGTTCTGTATGGTCTGGGAGATGATGGTTTGGTGATGGGGGGTGGGGTCATGGTTGAGGGGGCGGTAGGAAGAAGTATCCTCGAGTTGGCGTTTGGCTTCAGCGGTGTAGAGGTCAGTGCGCCAGACTACCACTGCGCCCCTTTTATCCGCTGGCTTGATGGTGAGGTTGGGATTGGAGGGCTGTGCGTTGTGAGGGTGAGAGTTGGAGTGGGGGAGGGGGGTAGACAGGTTGAGGTGGTTAATGTCCCGGCAGCAATTGGAAATGAAGAGGTCGAGGACTGGTAATAGGCCAGCGCGGGGTGTCCAGGTGGATGCAGTGTGTTGAAGGCGGGTGAAGGGGTCCTCGGAAGGTGGGCGGGAGTCCTGATTGTGAAAGTAAGCTCGGATGCGGAGAAGGCGGAAGAAGTGTTCGATGTCATGGCGTGTATTAAATTCATTGATGCGTGGGCGAGGGTGAGGACTGGGAACCATAGTCCTCCTGCAAAAATCCCAATCACTCTGCCTCCACCGTATCTACTCCCAGGAGGACCAGTTCCACCACAGAACACACCAGATGGCCTCCTTCTTTACAGACCGCAATTTCCCTTCCCACGTGGTTAAAGATGCCCTCCAACGCATCTCTTCCACATCCCGCACTTCCGGCCTCAGACCCCAGCCCTCCCACCGTAACAAGGACAGAACGCCCCTTGTGCTCACCTTCCACCCTACCAACCTTCGTATAAACCAAATCATCTGAAGACATTTCTGCCACCTCCAAACGGACCCTCCCACCAGGGATATATTTCACTCCCCACCCCTTTCCGCCTTCCGCAAAGATTGTTCCCTCCGTGACTACCTGATCAGGTCCACGCCCTCCTGGCACCCTCCCCTGCCACCGCAGGAATTGCAAAACCTGCGCCCACACCTCCTCTCTCACCTCCATCCAAGGCCCTAACGGAGCCTTCCACATCCATCAAAGTTTTGCTTGCACATCCACCAATATCATTTATTGTATCCGTTGCTCTCGATGCAGTCTCCTCTACATTGGGGAGACTGGATGCCTCCTAGCAGAGTGTTTTAGGAAACATCTCTGGGACACCCACACCAATCAACCACACCGCCCCGTGGCCCAACATTTCAACTCCCCCTCCCACTCTGCCGAGGACATGGAGGTCCTGGGCCTCCTTCACCGCTGCTCCCTCACCACCAGACGCCTGGAGGAAGAACGCCTCATCTTCCACCTTGGAACACTTCAACCCCAGGGCATCAATGTGGACTTCAACAGTTTCCTCGTTTCCCCTTCCCCCACCTCACCCCAGTTCCAAACTTCCAGCTCAACACTGTCCCCATGACTTGACCTACCTGCCTATCTTCTTTTCCACCTATCCACTCCACCCCCCCGACCTATCACCTTCATCCCCTCCCCCACTCACCTATTGTACTCTAGGCTACTTTGTCCTCACCCTACCCTCCTCTCATTTATCTCTCCACGCTTCAGGCTCTCTGTCTGTATTCCTGATGAAGGGCTTTTGCCCGAAACGTCAACTTTACTGGCTTCTCAGATGCTGCCTGAACTGCTGTGCTTTTCCAGCACCACTCTAATCTAGACTATAATTCAAACCCTCCAGTCCTGACAACATACTGGTAAATCTTTTCTGAATCCTTTCCAATGTAATAATAGCCCTCCCATAACAGGGTGAGCAGAACTGCACACAGTACTTCAGAAGAGGCCTCACCAATGTCCTGTACAACTTCAAATGATTTCTGAACTCCTATATTGATTGGGATACAGTAAAGGGAGCTTTACTCTGTCTCTAACTTCGTGCTGTTGCTGTCCTGGGAGTCTTTGATGGGGGAACAGTGCAGAAGGAGCTTTACTTTAGATTACTTACAGTGTGGAAACAGGCCCTTCGGCCCAACAAGTCCACACCGCCTGCCGAAGCGCAACCCACCCATACCCCTACGTTTACCCCTTACCTAACACTACAGACAATTTAGCATGGCCAATTCACCTGACCCGCACATCTTTGGACTGTGGGAGGAAACCAGAGCACCCGGAGGAAACCCATGCAGACACGAGGAGAACGTGCAAACTCCACACAGTCAGTCACCTGAGGCGGGAATTGAACCCGGGTCTCTGGCGCTGTGAGGCAGCAGTGCTAACCACTGTGCCACCGTGCCACCCATTTTGTATCTAACCCGGTGCTGTCGCTGTCCTGGGAGTCTTTGATTGGGGTTGGGGTGGGGGGAATCAGTGTTGAAGGAGTTTTACTCTGTATCTAACCCTGTGCTGTCACTGCCCTGGGAGTCTTTGATGGGGGAGTTAGTGTAGAAAGAGCTTTACTCTGTACCTAATTCCATGCTGTTCTTGTCCTTAACTGCTGCAATTTCTCTCAATTTTCACAGCATAATCCTCACTGAGCCAAAACCACTCTGGCTCAAAATAACTGAGGGATAAAAAACGACCGATAAGTGGATTTTATGGAGCTTAACAACTAGGTTGTTCAGTTTGAAATGAATGCAGGGAGTCAAAGACCATCCATGGAGTATTTAATAAGAGCTAGGGGCAGGATGGCTTTCATTTCCTGACAAGGTTCGAGTTGATGTAGACTTCACAGGTGAAAGGAGAAGTGTGAAGATGTTGTCTGGAACTTTTCCCTTATTTTGGTGTCACACTGCTTTGTTTGTTATAAGTTGCTCCATTATCACATTGGCTGTGTCACAGGATTCTCCCAACTCTGGTCTGGACTCTAAGTGTCTTGGATTTTAGGGTGTGTCACCAGGATAGCCACTTCAACATTCTCCACATTGTATCATACTGGGCTCCTTGGTTAGATCGCCCCAGAAAACCTTTAGTGAGAGTAAATACCACAAGCAGCTGCCTTCACTTGTCATCGAAATTCTGAAA
Source organism: Chiloscyllium plagiosum (assembly GCF_037043375.1). Lineage (NCBI taxonomy): Eukaryota > Metazoa > Chordata > Chondrichthyes > Orectolobiformes > Hemiscylliidae > Chiloscyllium > Chiloscyllium plagiosum. The sequence goes on along the minus strand of NW_028270148.1, from coordinate 23,892,269 downwards.
TGTTTAATCATTCTCATACTAATTATTTAGAAGCTCTACTGGCTTAGATTACAGGAAATCATCATCCATATTTTACCCATTTGTATCAGGCTGCTTTTTGCACAATGTTAAATGTGACAGTTGGCAAGATTTTCAGCTCCTTAGTCCAAGGACAGTAGCAGATTTGAAATGTGACAATTCCAGATAAACATGTGAGAAGAATCTTTTGCTGCTCCTTCACAATTTATCTTCAGTTCCTTGAAGATGCCCAGGCACTTTCATTTCATATGTAATCTGCACTGTGTGGGTGGCAGTTGGTCTGTAGCTAATGACAGCACAAATGACTCTGAATGATTCAGTGTTGTTACTTCAAATTGCTGCTAAAGGGCGTTGGCTTATATGAAGCCGCAATGTAATTTGTTTTTCTCCAACTTCAACATTTCCCCCTGTTATTCTTGACTTCCCGATGTGTATGAGCGGCCATTTTAATCACCTATGACCTTTGACAGTGGCTGCTGACAGCATTGTCCCTACCCTCTCCTTAAATGTTTTAGGTGGGTCAACGGAAAACAGGGAGAAAACTGAAACAGGAGATTGGGCTATTTGTTGCTTTTGTAAGAATCTTCACTTGTGGTTTTGTGCCTTTAATTAACAACAGTGAAGAGTCCTTGCACTCTTAACACGTCGATAATAATAATTGTTCTCAGAATGCTGAGTTAGCTTTGTATTCCAAATGTATTAGTTGAATTTAAACTCCTGTCAGTTGCATGTCCCCAGAATTATTTGTCAAATGTCATTATCAACATTACCAACAGACCACAATCTACCTCTAAGTGATAAAAGTATTCCAGATCCTGGCACTTAAGCAATTGTTCATCAGTGATGGAGCATTTGTAGTTGGGAATGCCCAAGAATTCAGAATTAGAAAAATGCAGGTGTCACGAAAGGTTGTGGGGTGGAGGGGGGTTAGTGGGAGAAGGGGTGTTGGAAGAGATTACAGAGCAGGGGAGAGTGAGATCATGAAGAGATCTGAAAACAAGGATGAGAACATTAAAATCAGGACTTTGCTTGACCAGGAGCCAATGTAAATCATGAGCACATAGTCAATAGTGGAATGGGGCTTGCTGCAAATTAAGATTTATGCAGCAGAGTGTTGAATTACCACAAGTTTAAAGAGTTCATAGTTTGAAATTTAATTGGAATTTTAATCTAATGGGAGGAGGAAGAAACAGATGTAACAGTTTTCATCCTGCGGCTTAATATATACACTGGGTTCCACATCATAGCACCCCTTGTCTGTGACCAACATTTATGTTTTGGAGCACTTGCAGACTACATGACAAGAAAGTATTATTAATGATCAGTACATTTTTCATAAATTATAAACCAGTTGAGATCAGATATTTAGTAGTGATCTGCCTAATGATGTGTCCACTACCCCTTACTCCACCTCTCCAGGTCTTGTGTATTCAGCTATTAATCATAAATTGGTCTCATGGTCTATTATCTTGTCCATCCACCAGATTCAGTTTGTTGCAATGAGCCATTTACAGCTTTCAAATGACCTCTAAATGACTACTTTCATAGATAGTGTCAGCAGGAATGTATTACTGCCGCTAGCACATTACTATATCGGAGAGAGCTGCATTCGCCAGAAGGTGCCTCGGCCTTAGTTTAGTCACGTACTGGTAAATTTAGAACAGAAATGGCGCTGTGTATTGGGATATCCAGGATGAATGGTTAGATGAACATCATCTATTATGGAGGAAAAACAATTCTACTTCAAATTAGATATTCACTCCAAAAGCAAGGCATAGATATTTTCTGAAGATTTGGAAGTCTCTTGCCCTCAAATTTTATCTACGATTGCAAAGGGATCTTGACCAATTGGGCCAATGGGCTGAGGATCGGCAGATGGAGTTTAATTTGGATAAATGCGAAGGATTGCATTTTGATAAAATGAACGAGAGCAGCACTTATCCGATTTATGGTAGAGACCTGAGTAGAGTTGTCAAACAGAGAGACCTAGGGGTTCAGGTACATAGTTCTTTTAACCAAATAGATAGTGTGGTTAAGAAGGCATTTAGCACGCTTGCCTTCATTATTCAGACCATTGAGTAAAGGAGTTAGGACATCATGTTGAGGTTGCAGAAGACGTTGGTGAGGCTACTTTTGGAGCACTGTGTACATTTCTAGTCACCCTGCTATTGGAAGGATATTATTATTAAATTAGAGAGTTCAGAAAAGATTTACAAAGACGTTGTCAGGATTGGAGGGTTTGAGGTATAAGGAGAGGCTGGCACTTTTTTCACTGGAGTGTAGGAGGTTGAGGGGTGACCTGATAGAAGCTCATAAAATTATGGGGGGCATAGATAAGGTATTTGGCATCGGTCTTTTCCCTGGGGAGTATACTTTGAGGTGAAAGGAGAAAGATTTAAAAGGGACCTGAGGGGCAACTTTTTCACACGGAGGGTGGTTCAAATGTGGAATGAACTGCCAGAGGAAGTGGTAGATGCAGGTACAGTTGCAAAGATATTTGGATAGGTATATGAATAGGAAATGTTTAGAGGGATATGGACCAAATGTAGGCAAGTGGGACTAGTTTAGTTTGGAAAAACTGGCCGGCATGGACGAGTTGGACCAAAGGCTCCGTTTCCATGCTGTATGACTCTATGACTCTATTTGTATATGTTCGGAGTGATCAACGATTTTCGGATAGTATTGACTATCACTTTACACGTCAGTCATGATTATGTGATTATGCTGCTGCCTCCGAGTCAGAATGTTGAAAGTTCAGCTTCAAAAACTGCATTTACTTGACTGCAAAACCACAGCGATGTCCTGAGGTTTTGTGAAACCACTGTAAAAATAGAAATTTTCTTCTACAATTTTAATATTGTTGACATCCATGTGCTTGTATTTGTAATCTTTAACATCTATTTGTTACATTACTAACTTGGCAGTAGTTAAGATGAATGTTGTCAATGGCCTGAGGCTTCACAAACCTGTTGAATTGCAGTTTTCTTTTAGCAATCCAATGTGATAAGCTCATACCCAGGCGAAAGTAGGTACTGCAGATGCTGGAGATTTAGAGTCAACACCGTGGGCGGCACGGTGGCACAGTGGTTAGCACTGCTGCCTCACAGCGCCAGAGACCCGGGTTCAATTCCCGCCTCAGGTGACTGACTGTGTGGAGTTTGCACGTTCTCTCCGTGTCTGCGTGGGTTTCTTCCGGGTGCTCCGGTTTCCTCCCACAGTCCAAAGATGTGCAGGGTCAGGTGAATTGGCCATACTAAATTGCCCGTAGTGTTAGGTAAGGGGTAAACGTAGGGGTATGGGTGGGTTTCGCTTCGGCAGGTCGGTGTGGACTTGTTGGGCCGAAGGGCCTGTTTCCACACTGTAATCTAATCTAATTAGAGTAGTGCTGGAAAAGCACAGCAGTTCAGGCAGTATCCGAGGAGCAGGAAAATCAATGTTTTGGGCAAAAGCCCTCCGGATTTCTGATGAAGGGCTTTTGACTGAAACATTGTTTTTCCTGCTCCTCGGATGCTGCCTGACCTGCAGTGCTTTTCCAGCACCGCTCTAATCTTGACTCATACCATCACCCAGGCTAGCTCACAGTCAAACATAGCTTGGGTTTTGTTGGCACAACAGTCAGGTGCCACGGTGCCTCAGTGATTAGCGCTGCTGCCTCTCAGCACCAGAAACCTGGGTTCGATTCCAGCCTCGGGCGACTGTCTGTGGATTTTGCACATTCTCCCCATGTCGGTGTGAGTTTCCTCCCACAGTCCAAAGGTGTGCAGGTTAGGTGGATTGGTCATGCTAAGTTGCCCATAGTGTCCAGGGATGTGTAGCTTAGGTGGATTAGCAGTGGGAAATACAAGTTACAGGGATATGGTAGGGAAGTGGGTCTGGGTGGGTGTGGGATGCTCTTTGGAGGGTCAGTATGAATGGCTTGCTTCCACACTGTAGGGATTCTTTGATCAGTAAATCTTCTGTCATTGTATGTACTGGAAATCCCCAGTTCACTAAAGTGATAGTCAAATGTGGGACAAAATAGCTTGTCTATCATGGTTGTCCCTGCCACCATTGGTCAATGTCACTTGCCAGAACATGTGTTAGGCATACTCATTCCTGATGAAGGGCTTATGCCCGAAACATCGATTCTATTCTCCTGCTCCTTGGATGCTGCCTTGACTGGCTGTGCTTTTCCAGCACCACACTCTTCGACTCTGATCTCCAGCATCTGCAGTCCCCACCTTCTTCATGTTATACCCAATAGCTACTGTCAGTGGTTCCCTGACAGCCACAAAACCTAGCATCAACTTCCGCGGGTGGGGTCAGGTCTCGAAAAATGAACAAAAATGTGAAGCTTCTGCTGATGGACCCTTCAGAGGAAATGTGCAAGGCTTTCCCTGTGTCATGCAGTCAAATATAAAAGAAAGCTCAGAAAATATTGAAAATACAAAGCAGGGCTGTCAGCATTTGAAAAAGCAAAGATGTTTGGCTCATGTTGCTGTATAAGTACTTTTGAAAATGATTTGTCAGCCTGTTATCCGTTTAATGTCTGCTTTGATTCTGAACTATTGTGCATCCCTGATAGTTATCACTGCACCAGAGGCAGACATGCTTTCCGTTGCCTCATTCCTGAACTGTTGAATTCACTTATTAAACCACCTTTGCCACCTCAACCTCCTTTTTAAGATGTTCCTTACAATGCAGCCCTCTGACCTGGTTTAGGTCACCTGTCTGAATATCTCTACAGGTGCTTTGGTGTCAAGTTTAGTTCCTACTTCTGAGAGGCATCGTGCCATCTTTACTGCCTTAAAATGCTTCTTAAAGATGATGTTTTGTTGTCATCCTCCTTCAGTTGTGCAGATTCACTTTGCAATATCCAAACTGCCCAGCTATGAGAGATCTCCATTCCCTGGTGTACGTTGTGATTCCACAATGGGAAAACCCTCTCAGTTGCTGTTATCCAGCCATGGTAATGCAGGGTGAAAGGGATAGAAGGGCGGGGTGCTCTTTGGATGGTCAATGTGGACTCCATGGGCTGAATGGCCTGCTTCCACACTGTAAAAGGTGGCGGCATGGTGGCCCAGTAGTTAGCACTGCTGCCTCACAGTGCCAGGGACCCGGGTTCGATTCCACCCTTGGGTGTCTGTCTGCGTGGAGTTTGTGTATTCTCCCTGAGTCTGCATGGGTTTCCTCCGGGTGCTCCACTTTCATCCCACAGTCTAAAGATGCGCAGGTTAGGTGGATTGGCCATGTTAAATTGCATTCCAGCACCGCTCTAATCTTGACTCATACCATCACCCAGGCTAGCTCACAGTCAAACATAGCTTGGCACAACAGTCAGGTGCCACGGTGCCTCAGTGATTAGCGCTGCTGCCTCTCAGCGCCAGAAACCTGGGTTCGATTCCAGCCTCGGGCGACTGTCTGTGGACTTTGCACATTCTCCCCATGTCGGTGTGAGTTTCCTCCCACAGTCCAAAGGTGTGCAGGGTTACAGGGATAGGGAGTGGAGGTGGGACTGGGTGGGATGCTCTTTGGAAGGTTGATGTGGACTCAATGGGCTGAATGGCCTGCTTCCATACTGTATGGATTCTATGTGCCATTCTATTCTAATCTGAAATGGGAGAAAATCAGAGATATACCCAGCCATAATATCTTGAAATCTGGTTGTTTTCAAGAAGGAGTTTGATTATTGTTCTTCGGTACAACAGATATGGGGAGAAAGAGGGAACAGGGGACTGAATTAGATGGCCGGCCATGATTGTATTGAATAGCAAAGCAGGCTTGAAGGGCTGAATGGCCTACTCCTCCTCCTTTTTGTGATGATTTTATATTGATGTGAGCTGCCGTGGTGTGCCAGGAGCTTGATGAGTAACCTACGCAAATTGAGCGACCAGTAATTGGCAGTTAGATCTGCAATGTCCCTTTTGCTCATACATTGATGGAAAGGACTTACATTGAAAGGTCAACTAAAAAAAATGCGAATCTCAGAAAAAAAACCTCAACACTTTACTTTTCTTTAAGACTGCAGGGGTAAAAGAACCGAGCTGTGTAATTGCATCAGTGTCTTTAATAGAGTCATAAGAATGAGGGGCAGTGGTATTGTAATGGCTTATTTCTGTGGCAATAAAAGGACACAAAGGTTCTAGTTGCAGCTGACTGAGGTTGAAAGGTATATTCTGCAGCACTTGGTAACAAGGACCTTCAAAGAAGAGTTTAGTTTGTTTTAAAAATCAATGCAACATTGTCTTATTGGAAACAGGTCTGCTCTCAGTGGAGCGGAGGGCTTTTGTGTGTTGAATATTAATTAATTGTGACTGGCATTTTCTTTTTACTAATGTAAGAATGGTTGGTTGCTGCTTTCTTCCAGGAATGCAGTAGCAGGGTGAAGCAGAGTCGATTAAAAAGTGCATTCGCCCCCTTCTTTTATTCATTTTGTATTTACTGCGTTCTGAAGACACGCAAGGATAAAGGAAATGACAATAAAAGCCCTCTGAGTGTGACCTGAGAAAATGAATGTGGATGTGGCAATGCTTGTGTTCAGGAGCTTTCTGTCAGTAGTGGTGACATCTTTACAGCTCTTTGGGTTCTTGCTGTCAATAGATTATCCACTTTGGCCAGAAGGATTGAACATGTTGGAATAGCAGTCCCTGGAAAGTGGGAGGATGCTTGTGAGATTACAGCAAGGCTACAGTTTGGAGACTTCTGTGAAATTGAGGCATCTGTGCTAACCTTTAACAAGCAAAATCTGGCAGAGCTTCCATGAACTTGACAGCTCGAGACCTGCCCTGATAATAAAACCATGACCTGTGAAAGCAAATCTTCACAGAGGCGTATATCTTCAGCTGTAAATATACTCAGTGTTTGAAAACTTCAATGGGAGGTCAAAGAACATGAGCATTTGAAAGCTGGGAATGGAGATAGGCCCAAATGGTGACATTTCAATTTTTGATTTTTTTTTTCCCTAAATCATAGTGGTTGCTGTCCATGTTCAAAGCAGCTCAAAGGGAGATTTCATCCCTTTTCACACAAGAGGTATTTGCAAGGAATTCATTGTTTTCCAGCCTAAGATTGTTTGCACTGTTTATAGATGGTTGTTCTGCTGTAACACACATTTCGTTTAATGCAAATTTGCCATAACATGATTGACTCTATGACAAATTGGAGACACTGTTTCTATAGCGCCAACTTTTACAGTATGTGTTGGTTATAACATGATTTGGGCCTCATTGGTTTAAATTGTGTTGCTATTACATGGTTTTCTTATAACACATGAGAATGGAACTACTGTATTATGGCAGAACTGACTGTATTTGATTAACCACGCCAGTGTGTCGACAGAGTAACCTGTACAGTGGTGAATGTCCTTGCTAATTTTCATATACACGTTTTGAAAATTATGTCTGACCTTGTGCATTTTAATGGCTACCTAAGGTTAGTTGTTGAGTAGCCATGATCGTATTGAATGGCAGAACTGCCTCAAGGGGCCAAATGCCTTACTCCCATTCCTGATCTGTCTGTGATGCAGCAAGTTGCAGTTGTCACATCACACCGGGTGTGTGAAATCTGAACAGACTTTTGACAGAACAGAACATGACAGAACATTGCCATCACACTCTTGCTCTTTAACTTGTCCTTCACATTCATTTTGCTTCTCATTTCACTCTTTTGTCGCGTGTTTTCTCAGGCCCACATTTCACTCCGATCCTTTGAAACTGGCAGGCCTGACTGGTGGGTCTGTGCTGGTCTGGAACTGACCACTAACAGTCCCACCTCGCCACTTGCCCACAGACTCCACCCCTGCCCTGCACAGGTGGTTTGGAAGCTCTCGGTGTGCATACATGATGATAGGGTTTATGCTGGAGGCTTAATACGGGAAAAGATGAGAGATTGACAATTGAATGGGGTACAACAATGTATCAACAGCATGTTGCATGTCTGTAGCACCTCATAAGGTGGTGAAATGTCCCAAGGCATGCCACAGGAGTGATAATCAAGTAAAACCTCTCACCACCTTATGTGAGGAGATATTAGGACAAGTGACTAAACATTAAATGGGTAGGTTTTACATAGAGCCTTTGGAAAGAAGGAGAGGCATGGAGGGTCCAGGCAGCTGAAAACTGAGTTGCAAATAGGACAGGCACAAAAATCAGGGATACGTAGGTCACTAGAACTGAAGGAGTTTCAGAGGATTATTGGGATGGAGGACATTATGGTGAAGCATAAGGAATGGTGAAGCCTTGGTTGGGTTTGAAAATAACACTGAGCATTTTAAAGCCAAGCTACGGTCAGAGTGGGAGCTAATGCAAGGTATCATTCCACAAAGTCACCTTTCAGTGGATCAATTCTGTGTTTCACCAGAAATTCCAATGCAGTGAACCAAACTGTAGACCATGTGTTTACTGGATGTTAGTGACGCTGATGAAGGCAGTGTTTATTACACATCTGTAACTGCTTTTATACAAGTGGTAGTGAGTCACCTTCATCGGTCACTATGGTTTATTGAGGTGATGGTATGAAGGAATTCCAGGATTCTGACCCAAAGACAGTAAAGGAAAGGTGACATGTTCGTGTTCCCACTATCTGTCACTTTCCAGTAGCAGAGGGTTTATAAAATGAAGGCATCTTGGTGATTAGGCGCAGCAGGTCAGGCAGCATCAAAGGAGCAGGAGAATCGACGTTTTGGGCATAAGCCCTTCTTCAGGCTTATGCCCGAAACGTTGATTCTCCTGCTCCTTGGATGCTGCCTGACCTGCTGCGCTTTTCCAGCAACACATTTTTCAGCTCTGATCTCCAGCATCTGCAGTCCTCACTTTCTCCTATCTTGGTGATTAGCTCCTGTTCAGTTAGACACAAGGAGTCATCCTGCAGACATGAAGATGTTGTTGTCTTTGAAACTACATTAGTTTGTTGCTGCATCCATGAGGTACAGGAGTAAATTCATTCTAAGCACAGGTTAAAACCACTTTCTCTTGTTCCTTTTGATAAAGAAGAAAATTGGCTATCATTTTAACAGTACGCTTTAAATTCAATGCATGTTTGGAAGGATGGTGACTTCTGACATTGTCTGTCCCTGTTTCTTCTTGTCTGGGCCTAGCTCTGTCAATTTGTATGTTTTTGCTAATCTTATCTTCTGTGTACTTTATCTCTCTGTCTCTCTCAGAAGGCATGAATGTAAGCTGGCTATTTATCTTGGGCTGTGAGTTACAAAAAAGATTCCGTGAAGATGAGTGGCTGGAAATCAGAATGAATGCATTTCCTCACTAAACTGTGGAACGGTACTCAGCTGCTACAGTTAATACAGTGTCAATTAACACCTCTGAGAACAGCTGGATAAATAGCTGCTCTGAACAGATTGGGAGGGTAAACATACTTCAAGGTGACCAAACACATGAAGGAATGCAGTGCTTCCTTAACCACAGGGACAATGAGGAGCCGTGCCATTGACAGTACAGACTGGCGTTGCTCCACACAAAGGTGGAAAGCTTTTAAAGTAGTACTTTTGTGCAGATGGAGAAAATGTTGCAGAACCTTCTGATAGGCTTTTGGATGGAATCAAGGAGAGGCCAAATAGTACATGATTCTGGAATGACTTGGAGGTGCCAGTGTTGGACTGGGATGGGCAAAGTTAAAAATCACACAACACCAGGTTATAGTCCAACAAATTTATTTGGAAGCACTAGCTTTAGGAGTGCTATTCCTTCATCGGGTGGTTGTACAAGTAAGGAGTGTGCTCCGAAAGCTAGTGCTTCCAAATAAACCTGTTGGGCTATAACCTGTTGTTGTGTGACTTTTTAATTATGATTCTGGAAGGTTCTGCATTCTGAGTGCATTTTTCTTTGTGGAATTTTTTATGCTGAATCCCCATGAGCTCAATTCTTCACCAAACCGCACTCTTCTCAATTATTCAACTATAATGAGGAGAATACAGTCATGCATAGCAGAGTTAAAATATATGTTCACTATTGCTCAAGTGTTTTACTTAGTACTTTTGATTTATAAAGAGGAACATTCCATACCTAACAGGAGTATTTATGTACCTGTTTTCTTCTGGACTGTTGCCCAGTCTCTAAGGCTTATTATCTTGCATTAGATTTTGACACAACTGTACCCCATTCACCATCAAAGGAGAAGGGATTGTGTATCATCACATCTTCTGCTTTACTCTGCGTTCCCCAGACATAGTTAAAAATCAGAGTCTAGATTAGAGTGGTGCTGGAAAAGCACAGCAGTTCAGGCAGCATCCGAGGAGCAGTAAAATCGACGTTTCGGGCAAAAGGCCTTCATCTGGAATACAGGCAGAGAGCCTGAAGGGTGGAGAGATAAGTGAGAGGAGGGTGGGGGTGGGGAGAAAGTAGTATAGAGTACAATTGGTGAGTGGGGGAGGAGATGAAGGTGATAGGTCGGGGGTGGGGGGAGGTTGGAGTGGATAAGTGGAAAAGAAGATAGGCAGGTAGGACAAGTCATGGGGACAGTGCTGAGCTGGAAGTTTGGAACGAGTGTGAGGTGGGGGAAGGGGAAATGAGGAAACTGTTGAAGTCCACATTGATGCCCTGGGGTTGAAGTGTTCTCAGGCGGAAGATGAGGCATTCTTCCTCCAGGCGTCTGGTGGTGAGGGAGCAGCGGTGAAGGAGGCCCAGGACCTCCATGTCCTCGGCAGAGTGGGAGGGGGTGTTGAAATGTTGGGCCACAGGGCGGTGTGGTTGATTGGTGCGGGTGTCCAAGAGATGTTCCCTAAAGCGCTCTGCTAGGAGGTGTCCAGTCTCCTCAATGTTGCGGAGACCACGTCGGGAGCAACGGATACAATAAATGATATTAGTGGATGTGCAGGTAAAACTTTGATGGATGTGGAAGGCTCCTTTAGGGCCTTGGATGGAGGTAGACTACTATTATAAATCTTTCATTTTACTGCACCCCTCAACTTCATCCTGTTATCACTCCACTACTACATTTGGTTTCTAGTCATGCAACGTCATTGCTTGAGTCAGATGTACACACACCAGGTTATATTCCAACAGGTTTAATTGGAAGCACACTAGTTTTCGGAGCATCGCTCCTTCATCAAGTGGTAGTGGACAGCTCAATCCTAACATACAGAATTTATAGTAAAAATTTACAGTGTGGTGTAACTGAAATTATACATTGAAAAATTGATTGTCTGTTAAGCCTTTCGTCTGTTAGAATACCATGATAGTTTCACTTCTTTCATGTGTAAATCACAAAGCCTTTTTTAAAAAAGTTGCACTCTCAGGTTAGCTGTTAACAATGGTGATAGCTAGACAATATGTTGAAGGTGTTAGCCCCCTGTGTTCTCTGTCTATGCCATGATGTTTAGATTGATTCTAATCTAAAAAGTGAGATAACGGAGTTTTACATGAATTCATGCAGTTTTTGAGCAAAGTACAATGTAACCCTGCAAGTACAAACTCACCCCAAAAGTATATATGCGCATGTGGGTCTTTGTCTGTGTGTGTGTCTGTCTGGATTGGGGGTTGTGAGTGTGAGAAACCATATGTGTGTGTGTGTGTAGTGAGTGCAGAGTGTCTTAAGTCTGTGAGGGGGTGCATGTGTGAGTGTGGGAATGTGTGTCTCTGTAAGGGTGTGTGTGGGTGTCTGTGTGCGCGTCGTGTGTGTGTGTGTGTGTAGTGCAATGGTGGTCACCTGTAATGTGACATGAACCCAAGGTTCTAGTTGAGGCCCTCCCTATGGGTACCGAACTTAGCTATCAGCCTCTGCTCGGCCACTTTTCGCTGCTGCCTGTCCCGAAGTCCACCTTGGAGGATGGTCACCCGATGGTCCGAGGTCGAATGTCCCAGACATAAATCTTCCAAATCCATGATTACTACCATCTAGAAGGGCAAAGGTAGCTGATACACAGGAACACCACAACCTGCAAGTCTCCCTCTAAGCCAGTTGCTGGCCTAATTTAGAAAGATGTTGCTGTTCCTTCACTGTCTCTGGGTTAATTTGCTGGAACCCACTCCCAGACAGTACTGTGGGTACCCCTAAATCCCAAAAACTGCAGCAGTTCAAGAAGGCAGCTGACCCCCACATTCTCAAAGGCGATTAAGGATGCACAAGAGACACCAATCCAGCCAGCAACCCCCATGAACAAATCAAAAATATAGTTCCGGTCTCTTGCACCTCCCTGATTTACCCCTTGCCTTCACTGGTGTCTGTTCCTTTAGTCTAGGCACCAAATATTGAAAATCTTAACCATTACTTTTTCTCTTTTCCCTTTTACGTTGCTTCTTAAAACTTTAAAATGTTGACCATGCTTTTGGCCCCTGGTCATATTGCCTTATCTGTGTCAAATCTGGTCTGGCATAGTTCCTGGGGAACTCCTTGTCACACTTCAAAGATGCTATAGAAAAGCAATTTGTTGCAGTGATTTTTTTCTTGGTCCGTAACTATTTACAAGTGGGGTCCTGAAGGTCATACCACTGAAAGAAAACATTGTTGTTTGGTGCATTCCACTAATGTTGGGTTTATTTTTCCAGTGGTCTGCCACTTGCCTTGCATGAACGGAGGACAGTGCACTTCCAGGAACAAATGCCAGTGCTCTCCTCATTTTACCGGCAAGCTCTGCCATATCCCGGTGCAGCCTTCCAATGGCCAGCAGCATCACCAGCAGCCTGGCAAAGCTCCGACCTCGCCGGTAGTTCATTCGACACACACACTGCCTCTGTCTCACGGTGGGAAGCCCGGCCTACAGAGTAAGGCTCAATTTGTCTTTCAAACTCTCTCTCAAGTTATGTACGTTTATTTTTCTCCTTCGGTCTGCCAGCAACTCAGCAATGTTACAGCAAAAGTAGAGAACTCTTTTAGACAATTCTTTTCTGTTTAATAATGGCCAAAACCTTGCTGATCGTGATCTGGCAGAATCTGTGGAGGACAGAAACTGAGGTAACATTTTGAGTCCAGTATGGCTGTTTTTCAGAACTCTTTTGGGAATGACTCAGTGGGCTGAGTTGCATGTTTTCTCTTCAGTACATTATAATTCAGAGATTTTATATTCCAGTTACTGATTTTTAAGTAAATTACATAAAATAGAAGTCGCTTTTCCTTGGACATTCTTGCTTGGTAATGTCTAAACCTTTAGCTCTTTGCATTTTATGTCGTTTAAAGAGCTTGTCAATAATAAGTTCAAACAAATTAAATCAGTCGGCTGACAAGGACAGTGAAGAGTCATACCAGACTCAAAACGTTACCTCTGCTTCTCTGTCCATGGATGCTGCCAGACCTGCTGAGTTTTTCCAGCCTACTCTATGTTTGTTTTAGATTTTCAGCGTCTGCAGTATTTTGCTTTCATTCAGAAAGGTGCAAATTGCCTGCATCATGGCACCTTAGTGTTGCTTCAGTGAAGTACGGACTCAACCAACTCTTTATTTTAACCTCTGCAACAGCAACTTGTATTCACAAGTAATAAAATATCCCGAGGGTCTTCACAGGAGTTTTACAGAACAGGATTTGACACAGAGTCACGAAGAGAGACTTCAGAAATGATTGGTCAAAGAGATAGGATTGAAGAAATGCTTTACAGGAGGAAAGGTTTAGAGAAGGAAACAGCCACTGTTGGGGCAACATGGGAATTGGAGATGTTCAGGAGACAAGAACTGGAGGAAAGCTGAGATTGCGAAATAGGATTATGGATCTCGGAAGGTATTGCTGGTATTTGATGGTCAGCTACTGAATGCACCCACACATTTTTTACTTTGAGAACAGAGAGTTCTTTACATGCAAAGTCTGCCTGCATCTGAAAAGAGAGGAGACTAGAAGAGTGTTTCAGATTGAAATCCTCTTGCGTGTGGAGCTCAGTGAGAACCTGTTGCAAGTGAGAGGTTCAGGTAGGGTGGGTGGTGATCATTGGTAGGTGGACATCAGTTGGCTATTACTCTAGACAGGAGCAGAACACTGAAAAGTCCATCCAGGTGAATGATGGTTCAGGATATCCAGGCGTAAGGAATGTGTAGGAATCCAGCTGGGAATCTGGGATAAATTTCTTTCACCAGTAAGTGGTTAGAATGTGGAACCTGCCACCTCATGAGTAGTTAGGGCAAGTAGCATAAATGTATTTCAAGACAAGCTAGATAAACCGAGAGAGAGAGAGAGGACGAGATGGATATATTGATAAGAATAGATGTGAGAGAAGGCTTGTGTGGGACATAAATACCACCGCAAACCAGCTGGGCCTAATGACCTCTTTCTGTGTGGTAAGGACTGTGTAATTCTGTTAAAGATCTGCCAGGCAATTAATATCTCTTTTCAGAGGCTGGAAAATCTGCTGCACGTTCCCAGCAATTTTGGTTTTGTTTCAGTTTTGCAAATGTTTCTTAACTAAGCTCTGTATTTGCTGATTAATGCTTCCAGAAGGCAGACATAATCAGAGCATGCCCCAGTGTGTGTTGCACAATGTTGTGACATATCTCATGAGACTCTCCAGCATTTCAAATAATAACAATACTTAATGCATTAACTTGCCAGCAAATTCTAATTAATTAAGGAACAAACAGTGCTGCTAATAAAAACCAGAAGAAAAACGTCAGTGGAATAAATCTTGCAAATTCTTTTACTCATTGTGTTTTGTTTCTCATTAATTATTTTAATTTTGTAAGTTTGGTCACCATATTTGCATTTCAAATTTCTCTGCTCATGTTGTGATGTTGGCAATCACACTGACAGTAGCTGTTAATCATTTTCCTGAAGGTAAAATCGAGACAGTGGTGGGTGCCTTGAGATAGTGATCTACAAATCAAAAAACAGTATTGCTTTTCTGATGGCAAAGTGTAGATGAGCAAGGAGCAGGGGAGTATAAATTATATAGATTCCCAGAAGGTTACAGATCTGATTGTTGGCCTGTGCTGCATTAACTAACATCAGTGATGCAACATTCCTGTGAATATTATAGGATGGATTGCGCATATAGAGTCATCACCCTAATGTGCGCATTCTTATGCAAAACAGTCTTTGACAGAGACATAGGAGTTTTCCCTTGGCTTCAAGGTGGAGTTGAGGTCTTGGATCCGGTCTCAGAATAAGGATTATCCCATCAGGACTGAGATGAGAATGAGTTTCGCCATTCTGAGGAGGCGTGGATCTTTGGAATTGTTTTCCCCACAGGGTTGTGTAAGTTCAGTAGGTTCAAGACTGAGACCAATAGATTTTTCATTACGAATGACAGAATGGATATGGGGATAGTGCAGGAAAGTGGCATTGAGGTAGAAGATCAGGCATGATTTAAAGAAATGATTTTTATTCATTTATGGGACATAGGTGTCAGTGGGTGGGCCAGCATTTGTTTCTTATGCATAGCTGCCCTTGAGAAGGTAGTGGTGAGCTGTCTTCTTGAATGGCTGCAATCCATCTAGGATAGGTATACATACAATACCCTTTACAAGGGAGTTTTAGGATTTTGACCCAGTGATACTGAAGGAACAGCCGATACATTTCCAATCAAGATGGTGAGTATTTTGGAGGGGATCTTGCAGGCAGTGGTGTTCCCATATATCTGTTGCCCTTGTCCTTCTAGGTGGAAGTGGCCAAGATTTTGGAAGATGCTTTCTATGGAGCCTTAATGAATTTCTTTGGTATATCTTGTAGATAGTACATACTGTTGCAACTGAGCATCAGTGG
This sequence comes from Chiloscyllium plagiosum, assembly GCF_037043375.1. Classification (NCBI taxonomy): domain Eukaryota; kingdom Metazoa; phylum Chordata; class Chondrichthyes; order Orectolobiformes; family Hemiscylliidae; genus Chiloscyllium; species Chiloscyllium plagiosum. The sequence goes on along the minus strand of NW_028270148.1, from coordinate 23,876,642 downwards.
TTGAGGGGGTGAATGGTTGTGGATGTGATGTTCATCAAGTGGTCTGCTTTGTCCTGTATGGTGTCAAGCTTCTTGAGTGTTGTTGGAGCTGCACCCATCCACACATGTGGGGAGTATTCCATCACACTCCTAATTTGTGCCTTGGAGGTGATGGATAGGTTTAGGGAGTCAGGAGGTGAGATACTCATTGCAGGCTTCTAGTCTCTGACCTATTCTGACCTATTTGGTGAGTCCAGTCCAGTTTCAGGTCAAGGTTAATTTACAGATTGGTGATAGTTGAGAGGTGGGGGGTAATCTCAGATGGTGAAGCCATCCTAACTCTGGAATCATGGAATCTTGAGGGACAGAACGGCCTACTCTTGCTGTTAGGTTCTTAATATAATATTTACCTTGAAAGTAACTTTTATAGTGGTAATGATGTTATTTGAAAAAAATGTTTTCCACAATGCTTGCTCACCAGCCTCATGTTTTGTTTTTCCTCTCATAAATATATAGTGAAGTTCCCTCCAAACATAGTGAACATCCATGTTAAACACCCACCGGAGGCAAATGTGCAGATCCACCAGGTCTCCAGAGTGGACAGTTCCTCCCTGGGACAGAAGGTCAATGGTGTCAAGTCGAGCCAACAACAGATCACTTATCATGCTCTGAGTCCTTCAGTACCTCACGTACCGAATTCTGTCTACACACACCAGCAGCAAGTTCGCACCCATCATTTTCCCCGAACACAAACCAAGTTAGGACGTTGCTTCCAGGAAACTACAGGCTCACAGGTGAGGCACTGTAGGCTTATTGCTTACTTCTTTGTAAGCTTTGTGTCAAACATGCCATTGCAGAATGGAATTACTCCATGGTAAATCTCCTGGAGAGATGCTACAAAAATCTAACCCTTACTGCTCTGTACCGGATAGCTAAACATCTTAATATAAATAAAGGCTTCTGTAGTACTGATGACTTTCATTAGATGCTGTTGACAAATTTACCGATTATTGTACTGTATTATATTTGCTTAACTATGCTACAGATGTCTGGAGGCAGAAAATAGTTACTGATGCAGACTTTCATACAGGGTTATTTTCTTAATTCTTACTCTAGGCTCATTAATAATGGAAGCTAACTATGCTCCAGATTTCTGAATTCTGGATTAGTGGTGCTGGAAGAGCACAGCAGTTCAGGCAGCATCCAAGGAGCAGTGCAATCGACGTTTCGGGCAAAAGCCCTTCATCAGGAATAAAGGCAGTGAGCCTGAAGCATGGAGATAAGCTAGAGGAGGATGGGGGTGGGGAGAAAGTAGCATAGAGTACAGTAGGTGAGTGGGGGAGGGGATGAAGGTGATAGGTCAGGGAGGAGAGGGTGGAGTGGATAGGTGGAAAAGGAGATAGGCAGGTCGGACAAGTCTGGACAAGTCATGGGGACAGTGCTGAGGAACTAGGGTGAGGTGGGGGAAGGGGAAACGAGGAAACTGTTGAAGTCCACATTGATACCTTGGGGTTGATTTGATGACACATTATTAGAAAATGGGCAGCTGATACATTTATTTCACAAAATAATGGTCGACATTATCCCTCCCTCCTACTATCTGTTTAACTCACAGACCCTTCTGTTAAGAGGTTAAAGCTGTGAATATTTCAAGCCCTAATGTTACACAGAGCATACTCCTGCAAACCTGTTCAACGAACTCCCCATTTGCTGCGATCACTCGTTAATAATTTTTATCAGGTTGATGCACATAAATCATTGATGAGTTTAGTTGCATGTTTTGACCTGATTGTTTAATTGACTCAAATGGTCAGGAGCAAGAAACTTTTTGAAACCGTACTTGCTTTATGTTGTGGTCAAGAACTGGTTTCTTCGTGTGACATTTTTTGCTGAGGAGCATTTTATTTTTTTTCCGAGGTGTAAATGCAGGTGGCTGTGATTCATGTTTTCTGGAATGCAATCTCCAAACCAGCTCACTAATCCGACTCTCACCTGTCTTTTAAAAATGTTATTGAAACCCATCTAATCAGCCAATCTTTCAGTCATTCGAAATCTGTCCTTTCCTGGCTGGTTATTTGTTTTCCTTACACTTGTTTATGAAGCGCCCAGGGAAAACGCAACCTGCATGAGAAAAATTATTATTGCATATTTTCACTTTTAGTGTGAACAGTTAACGTGTGTGGTGAAATGATGTCTTCCTTTTTATTTCTCTCCCCGTTCTGCTGACGGAGGTATGAGAAAGAGAGCGTGTGTGAATTTATGTACCGTGTTACTGCATGCTGTCAGCACCGTCTTTGCACCTCTTAACTTTGAAATCACTCTCCAGATCATGGCTAGACTTTGCAATGTTAATCCTCTCAGTGCAGACTGGTTTCCTCTTGAAGGGAAGTTACAGTAGAGCCTGCACACACACAAGGCGTGTAGAAGTAAAGTCTTGCAGATGCTGGAGATCTGACATAAAAACCGAAAGAGCTGGAGAAACTCAGAAGGACTGGCATCAGTGTAAATTAGCTGATGCTACATTGCTAAGAGTGGACTCTAGCTCCCCAACTACTCCGCCTCACAAACCACCACCACTCTAAATCTGCCTTTTCCTAACCACAACGTGGAGGTTTCTCTCATCCGCACATTTTATTTGTGTGATATTGCCTCATGCTATCATGGATCTTCCAAAACTTTGGGCTGTGATGGACTCCAGAGTCCTACCTCTTGACTTTCACTAGTGTATAGAGTGCGGTATTGCCAATCACAAGGAAGTATGCAAAAATAGCCAATGAAGTTGCCTCCTTCCCTGACTTCCCATTTTTTTATCCCTCTGGGGAAGGCTGTGACATGTTTGTGCTTACCCACGGGACACGGGTGACTGAAAATATCAACGTCCTGAATGGAGAATAATGATCGTCAGCCATGTTGCAGTGCTTGCAACAATTCACATTCACCCAGCAGCAAACTTTACTACAACCAGTTGTCCCAAAGTAATTCACAGTCTGAGTATTGGGCAGGAGGCTGACTGGGCAGACTTAGACAGGTAGGAATAGTTTGAGAAGTGGGATAGAAATACATTAAGAGTTGTTTGCCTTTGGTGCCTGTGGAGATCTAGAACTAACTCCAACGTTTTTGGCTATTTGCAGTGTGGGAAACCTCTTCCTGGCCTTTCAAAGCAAGAAGATTGCTGTGGAACTGTGGGGACTTCTTGGGGTTTCAACAAATGCCAGAAATGCCCTAAGAAGCCATGTAAGTATATTTGTTTGTTTTAAGTGAAAAATAATGTTTTAAGTGGTGTCTTTGCTCACAAACCTGTGTATGATTGTACATATTGATCTATTTTGGTACAAAATTCACTTAATGCGATGAAAACCTTTTGTTAACTGTTTGTTACGACACTTTTTTTTGATAGTTTTCAATGGTAAAAGGCTCTCACTGGGTGATACATGGCAATGAATGTTTTATAGTGAGAAGGCAGCAGCATGTTATTGCTCAGTATGGCCACTAGGGGCACACGTTGCTCAAAGTTCTGTGACTTTTTATTGCTATAAATTCCACGGTAACTGAAATTTCTAATGTCTGACATTTCAATGTCGTTTAAACTAATTTTTAAAAAAAATTTTTCCATTAGAGCATAGGCTATTCGGCCCATCGAGTCTGCTCCGCCATTCAATTATGGCTGATAGGTTTTTCAACCCCATTTTCCCGTTTTCTCCCAGTAACCCTTGATCCCCTTGACAATCAAGAACTTATCGATCTCTGTTTTAAATATACTCAATGCTCTGACCTCTACGGTCTTCTGTGGCAGTGAATTCCACTGATTCGTCACTGTCTGGCTAAAGACGTTTCTTTTTATCTCCGTTTTAAAGGGTCTTCCCTTCACTCTAAGGCTGTGTCCTCGGGTTCTCATCTCTCCTGCCAATGGAAACATCTTCCCAACGTCCACTCTGTTTAGGTCATTCAGTATTCTGTAAGTTTCAATCAGATTTTCCCCTCATCCTTCTAAACTCCAAGGAGTATAGTCCCAGAGTCCTCAAACATTCCTCAGCTGTGAAGCATATGTTAATTTCAAATCATACTGCAGTATTTCCTCATTCAAAGCTTTTATATGAAGGTCCCAACCTTTCTCAAAAGGCCTTTCGGCTTTTGCCCTGATTTCCACCAGGATCTGGAGCAGCCACACTTTTGCAAATTGCAAGGATGCAATAATTTGTCCCAAACCTGAGCTTCTCATTTTCACAGAGGAGGGCAATGGTTCATACTTGGCTCCTCAAAGTAGTGGGTCATTGAAATGACCTCCAACCTCCCTTCAAATGGATTTTAGAGTTCCTGAAATCTGGAATGAGGAGGTTAGACCAGAGAAGAACAGATCTGTTCTCATTGCACTTTTTTTTGGAAAGCCACCATTTCCCTTTGGAGAACTGAGATCCCTGTTTGGATGGGGTGGTGTCACGGATCCTTTGGGAGTGTCAGATGCATTTTGGAACATTGTGCATAAACGGTGCATAATACCCTGGGTATATTCAACTTATCAAAATTTAACAACCAGCATCAGCAAGGGTCGACTTGTCAGGAAATGTCTGGCAGTTTCAGAATGTTAGTAGAAGCTGAACTGGACTCTCCAGGTATTTGCAGTGGCTCCAAGAGCAGATCAGAAGCTGAGAATCTACTGTAACTAACTCCCCTCCTGACTCTCCAAAGTCTGTCCACCATTTACAAGACATAAGCCAGGAGAGTGATGGAATACTCCCCATTTGTCTCGATGAGTGTAGCTCCAAGACCACTTAGGAAGCTTGACATCACCTAGGACAAAGCAGCCCGGTTGATCAGCACTGTAAACATTTGCTCCTTCCATTCCTACTATACAGCAGCAGCAGTGTGTACTGTCTACAAGACTCACTGCAATAACTTCTCAAGGTTTCTTAGACAGCACTTTCTAAATCCACCAGCATTTCGATCTAGAAGGACATGGGCAGCAGATACATGGGAACACCACTGAAATAACTCCACAGAGACCAGGATCCTGTCACCAAGTCACCCTTTATTCACATGTGCAGAATCCTTGACATTGACCTAGCTTCTTCAGAGCCAGCTCTGAGTGTACAGAACCCCTGACACTCCTCCTGTTATCTGTCAGCCAGGACTCCCTGATTGGACCAGGTTAATAGCCCCAACTAGGGAACTCATATTCTATGAAGTCCATCCACCTGACCTTGTTATAATCACTGCAATCACCATCTGCAAGTTTCCCTCCAACCCTCTCACCATCCTGCCTTTGAAATATATTGCCGTTCCTTCACTGGGTCAAAATCCTGGAATTCCCTCTCTAATGGCATGCTGGGTGAACCCACAGCAGGTGGATAGCAGCAGTTCAAGAAGGCAGCTCACCCCCACCATCTCAAGGGGCAACTAGGGACGGGCAATAAATACTGGCTAGCTAGCGATGCCCACATCCTATGATTGTGAATAAGGAAATTATGACAATGCTTTTTTCATTAGAGTGCAGTCCGTAATACAGAAATTTTAAATCAACGAGCTAAGTTTTTGTTTTCTCTATTGCATGGGACTTTGGATATTTTGTTAATTCAGCCTGTTGCATGAATATCTTTGTTAAACATAGAGGTAGACAGGCTGGGGTTGAATTTTATAATCTTTATATCTGACTTGACCCCACCCTCTCTGTTGTGGTGTTTCAAAATTAGGTTTAGAGATACTAGGGTCAGGCAGAATGGGGTATCAGAAAGAGAGAGAGAAAAAGGCAGGGGTAGAGACAGAGAGGAAGAGAGACAGAGGGGGAGAGGGAGTTGGAGACAGTTAGGGAGGCGGGGGGAGGGAGAGTCAGAGAAAGAGACAGAAAGACAACAAGGGAGAGAGAGACAGAGACAGAAAGAAAGAGAAACAGTGAGAGAGAAAGAGAGACAGAGAGAGACAGAATGAAAGAAAGAGACAAGGAGGAGGGAAGAGAGAGAAAGACCTCTTCAGCCAATGGTGTATTAGTGACATTAAAGGCTAATACTGCTACCATCCACCTGTTGAGTCAGAAATGACTGCAAGTGCAAGTGTGGAAGGCAGATGGAAACGTAAGGTGGTGTCATCTCACGTTCTGATTTCTAAAGAAAAGTTGAATTTTGAAAGCAAATGCTACCTTTCTTCAGAAAGGGTAGGCAGAGAGAGAGAAAGAGAGAGCACAGGAGACAAACTCATGGAGACTGAGTAAACTGACCTTTCACCATCACTTGGTGTGGGAGGGAGAATGGAAATGGGGGAGAATGGAGGGAAGTTTAAAGGGAATTCTGGTTATGGGCAGAGGATGAAGAGTTTTGCAAGACTGATTCCTGGGATGGCAGGACAGACATATGAAGGGAGACTGGATCAGCTAGAACTATATTCATTGGAGTTGAGAAGAATGAAGAGTGATCTCATAGAAACCTATAAAACACCACCACCACCACCACCACCACTCGACATGACTGGGGACCCCAGAACCAGGGGCCACAAAGTACGAGGTGGGGAGCTCAGGTGAGGAAGAGGTGGGGAGCTCAGGTGAGGAAAAGGTTCTTCACAGCGAGTGGTGAGCCTGTGGAATTCTCTGCCACAGATAGCGGTTGAGGACAAAACGTTGAATGTTTTCAAGAAAGAGAGATATAGTTGTTAGGGCTAAAATGCTCAAAGGGAATGGGGAGAAAGCAGGAACAGGCTATTGAGTTGGATAATCAGCCATGATTGTATTGAATGGCGGAGCAGGCTCAAAGGGCTGAATGGCCTGCTGTTGTTCGTATTTTCTGTTACATTTTGTTTCTTGACGTGAAAATCAATGGAGTAAGGGGCAGGGATCAAAATAGAGGATCAAGCTGATACTCGTGATGAAGAAGAACAGTTAGTAACTGCTCTGAGGGGTTAGGAGAGCTCCTATTGCCAGTTTTAATGTAGAGGTTACACCTGATTGAAGGGATTGGTGGAGGGAAGAGCGATTGGGGGAGATGATGCGAAGGAGCTATGGCAATCTGGAAAATTGTCAGAACTATTGGGGCTCTTTCCCCAACTGTGTCATACAATGCCACTTCTCTCATGCAAAAAGAGAAAAGCCGGAGATGTAAACGGAATATAGCTGAGAGCAAAAAGTCTGGAAGAGTTAAAGAAGCTGAGTAATAAAAGCCAGAGGCGGAAGGGAATAGAGAAGCAACGACACATCAGGGACAGGAAGAGGAGCAGTTACATTTCCCACCCCTACACTGTGAGAAATCAATTATAATGGTTGGATAAATTTAAGACCATAGTTATTTACTGCAATCTGTACTCTAATTACTGTTGGTGTACAAGTATATATCTATATAGTTTTTTCAACATTACCTCATTGAACCTAAGTCCGAAATAGCTATGGAGCCCCAGTAGGATAGTAGGAATTGTGTAACCCTCCAACTCTATTTACGTCAGCACGTTGTGCAAACATTTCTTACTGAGTGCTGCTGAATTATTACTGAATCCGTATTAATTAGGCTGACAGCCAGCTATGGCTACAGTGGTAGCACTTGGAACTCTGAGTCATAGGCTTCAAGATTCAACACCCAATCCAGGGACTGAACATGAAACCAATGCTGACTCTCCAGTGCAGTTCTGAGGGATCATTGCTCCATGCCAGCTCCCTGTGAGCCATGGTATTATATTGAAGAGTTGGAGGAGGGATTCCCTGTGTCCTGACCAATATTCATCCCTCAATCTGCATCCAAAAACAGAGTTATTGGTCATTTTCTGTATTATGATTCGAAGGAGCTTGTTGTACATAAACGAAATGTTGTGTTTCCTACATTACAACACTTGAACATACAACATTGGTTGGAAGGCACTTTGAGACGGTCCAGTGGCTTAGATTTACAGGTGCTACATGAATGCAAGTCTTTCAGTAAGTAGAAAGAGTTTTCCTTGTGTGCACTCAGTACAAACTACCAAATATGGATCTATCAGGACCCAGGCCTGGAAAAATTGGTTTGAGCTGGCCTTAGTATTGAAAATGATACTCTTTCTTTAAACAGAGACAGTTATAATTTACCAAATGTAAATGATTCAGTAAATGTACTTTAGGGCAATAATTGTGATACCGTTTCTCTTAGAATCATGAGAAAACCGTGAAATGTGACTCGACATTTTCAAAAAAAAGAGCAAACTTGGCATGGCATTTATGAGATCACTCGACCGTACCTCAGAGTCTTTTTTATATACAGCTTGGTGGCCCTGCAGTTTGCCATGATGAAGGAGGGCATTTTAGTCATTGATTGGCCACTGTTCCCTCAAAGCGACATACGCAGGAATTTGTTCTCTGCACACAAAAGGAACACATTCAAGCCTTGCACTGGTTGAGAATAGTCCAGGAGCTTGGGAAGTCGATTGTGTTCTCCTTGGAAATGCCTCAGCCAGTCAGTCTTGATGTGCCAAGTAGTCAGTCCCCTTTGTTTTCCCATGGATGTAAATTGTTGTGATAAGTTGAAATTTTGGCATTCTTGCGTTCATCCTGATGAGTTCAAAACAAAAAGCATTGGCAATGTGTTTCCGCTTCCAGCAACATTCATTATGGTTTATTAGCCTTCACCACGAAAACTGCTTGCAAGTCAGCATGTTGGATACATTAACTTGAAACTCAGATATATTCCTGGACTCTTCGAACAATGAACAGGATTGACTTTGGAATCTACTCATTTTAAATGAATGGGTAAAAGAGAAAGTTGCCAGGCAACGGATCCTACTTTCCTGATTTCCCTCCAGCCAAGGGAATGTTGAGCAGTCTCATGCTGCATTAGCCACGCAGTCGGATGCTGTTGGTAATTTCTTGGAAGTAAACCTTCTCACCCTGCCATCTGGGAATGTATAACCAAGAGCTCGGCTGCTTACATTTCAGAAAGACCTTGCGCTTGTATAGTGCCTTTTACAGAAAATGAGAGAGCACCTTTTACAAGGAATGATCCAAAGTACTTTTCGATGTTCAGCCACTGTTGTTGCCTGGCACAGCAAGATCCCACAGAAGGCGGTGTCAATGAAGAGCAGATGATCTGTGTTCTCTTTTTGATTTTAGTGGTGTCTATTTGAGGAATAAGGATTGACCAGAACGCCTTGCCGTTATACAGCCAAAGCAGTGTGATCCCTCTGCTGAGTCTGAGGTGGAAGGCAGCCGCACTTTGAGGGTGTAATGCTTTCTTTGCAGTGGCAAAGGGTCACAACTTCATGACCTTTTGAATGTGAAACCGGGAGATTGCTAACGAGGCGAGGCTAATCCGAAGATGGCCTGAAAGGTGTACGTCAACAGTCCCATCACCTTTGCCCCGTTACGTTAGTGTTTTACAGTGTAAGGTTTGGAAAGCGGCTCAGTCAGGCTGATTATGTTACTGATGGCCCTTGCTCAATGCAGCTTGCTAACCATTTACATTGGGCCTGTGCCCGGGTGCAGTTGAGGAAATCGGTTTTGGATAGTTTCTCATCTCTGCAGCTGCTGTCTCTCTATTGGCAGTCTGATCAAATATTGGAAGCTGGGGACGTGCCAGGATCTGGTAGCAAATTCATAACAAAAGAAACCCGAAGACACAAGCCTTTTTGTGTGAGTGTGCTTCTGTCGTGCATTTGCCTTTGGTGCCTGGGGCAACGTTTGAGATTCAGGAAAGCAGAAGAGAATGAAAGGAGCACAATCTCTACTGAGCTCTTCTGCCAGAGTCCTGGTGTGTTAACAAAACCCAGATCATCTGCTTCCAGCTGAGGAATAGCTGCTGCCTCTCAACAGTGTTTCCTTCCTGCCTGCAAACTCAGTAACCTCACCAGAGATACAAACTCTCCATCACTCATTCTCAGGAGAAGGAGCATTGGTTCAGGAATTTCTGACTGAAACCATCTTCATTTTAATTCTTTCAAACCAGAAATGAAAATGATTCATGTCTAGTCATCATCCCACACTCTGGGTGCAGTTTTGGTCTGCTAGCCCGAGGAAGGGCATTCTTGTTATTGACTGATTCCAGCGAAGGCTCAACAGACTGATTCCCCTGGGATGGCAGGACTGACATGTGAAGGAAGACTGGATCGACTAGGCTTGTACTCACTGGAATTCAAAGGGATGAGTGGGGAGGGAATCTCATAGAAGCATACAAAATCCTAATGGGAGTGGACAGTCTAGATGTGGGAAGAAAGTTCCTGATAGAACATAGAACATAGAACAATACAGCACAGAGCAGGCCCTTCGGCCCACGATGTTGTGCCGAACATTTGTCCGAGCTTAAGCACCCATCCATGTACCTATCCAATTGCCACTTAAAGTTTGCCAATGATTCTGACTCTGCCACTCCCACAGGCAGCGCATTCCATGCCCCCACCACTCTCTGGATAAAGAACCTACCCCTGACATCTCCCCTATACCTTCCACCCTTCACCTTAAATTTATGTCCCCTTGTAACACTCTGTTGTACCCGGGGAAAAAGTTTCTGATTGTCTACTCTATCTATTCCCCTGATCATCTTATACACTTCTATCAAGTCACCCCTCATCCTTCTCCGTTCCAATGAGAAAAGGCCTAGCACGCTCAACCTATCCTCGTACGACCTATTCTCCATTCCAGGCAACATCCTGGTAAATCTTCTCTGCACCCTCTCCAAAGCTTCCGCATCTTTCCTAAAGTGAGGCGACCAGAACTGCACACAGTACTCCAAATGTGGCCTAACCAAAGTCCTGTACAGCTGTAACATCACTTCACGACTCTTGAATTCAAACCCTCTGTTAATGAACGCTAATACACCATAGGCCTTCTTACAAGCTCTATCCACTTGAGTGGCAACTTTCAAAGATCTATGAACATAGACCCCAAGATCCCTCTGCTCCTCCACCTTACTAAGAACCGTACCGTTAACCCTGTATTCCGCATTCTTATTTGTCCTTCCAAAATGGACAACCTCACACTTGGCAGGGTTGAACTCCATCTGCCACTCCTCAGCCCAGCTCTGCACCATATCTAAGTCCCTTTGCAGCCGACAACAGCCCTCCTCACTATCCACAACTCCACCAATCTTCGTATCATCTGCAAATTTACTGACCCACCCTTCGACTCCCAAGGGTGTACAGAAGTACAGAACTACGGGTCACAGTCTAAGAATAAGGATAAGCCGTTCAGGTCTGAGATGGGGAAGAATATCTTCACTCAGAGAGTTGTGAACCTGTGGAGTCCTCTCCCACAGGAAGTTGTTGGAGCCCAGTTCATTAGATATATTCAAGAGGGAGCTGGACATGGGCCTTGCAGTTAAAGGGACCAAGGACTATGGAGAGAAAGTGGGAATGAGATACTTAGATTGTGTGATCAGCCCTGATCATATTGAATGGTGGTGCGGGCTATTTTCTATGTTTCTATATTGGTCTACAGTGCAAAAACGTGGCATAGCCAGGGCTTTCTATCTATCTTTGATGTGAAAGCTGGTTGAAATATTCTGAGGCCCACCTCATGCAGCAAGGTAGTCACTTCCCTTTGGCCCTTTGTAAGGGAATAGAAAAGCTTGATGGGTTTTTCTGCATCCGGTGAGAGACGGTTGAAAAACTCACTCACAGGAACCATTAAAGGGCAGTTCGTGGACCTGGACCCATAGGCCGCAAGTGCCCGCTTTTTCTTGTGTTCCTCGTTCCCAGGCAGTGACACTCCTGTTGATTTTCATTGTTCCAAGAAAAGATAATTTATAAAGGATGTGCCCTCAATCAATGCCTCAGAGTATGGTCCTGAAAATAGGTGGATTTGAATCGAACAGACGCCATTTTTTGTAAATGATTCAGGCACCATGCCACTCTGTATTGTATTGGCTGGGTACCTGAACACCTTGGGTGGCAATATGTCTGGAAACAGTTTGGAATATTTCCCAGAATGCAGCCGGAATACTTACAGCAATTTCTCATTTTAATTTTGACTGTGAAAGTTAATTAGAACAGTACACTTTGATAGAAACCGTCTGGGCAGCAACGTGGGTGTATTTTTACAGTGTGTTGGCAGATGCAGCGTAATGCCACATTAAGCTGGACTGGTGATACTATCAGTCGCAACCATTGACATATCTTCTTTCTAAAACTGACAATGCTTCCCATACCGCCTTCAGCTGAATGGGTCTGAATTGCATCTGCTGCAGACTACACTAATTATTACTAAATGTTCAGAGCTGGTGGATGAGTCAGTACCAGTAGGTAATGTTGGAATTCTAAAAAAAATTGCTTTTATGACATTGTCTCTTCTCTCTTGACGAAACCTCCCCAGAAAACTGCACTAATGAGCTTGTACTGAGCTTACCACTCATCAAATATCAGGGTTCAACAGGGAATTGCTTTGACGGCCAAAGGGTACATTTCAGGAAAAGCTTGTCTTCAATTTCCTTTTCTTAATTGTCTAACATTTCACACAACTGCAGGGACTGACTGCTTCCTGCATTTAGCATGAGGCCAACCACTAAACTGCAGCAGAGGTAACAAAGCATTCTTTTCCTTCATAACTTGTCAAGTGATCACTTTCTGCTGTTATAACTGTGGGAGTTTTGATTTTTTTTGTCTCGTGTAAAAAGTCAACCATAGACTGAGAGCCTGTTGACTTCAATACTACTTTCATGACATGAACACTGTGTTCATTGAGTGTATTGCTGTAATTAGCTGAAAGGATTAATTCCTGCATTGAATCATCCGTTTGTGCAGTGGATTGTAAGAAAGAATAAGAGATGGTCACTTCATTGAATGATTCCTTTACACTTGGGACAGTTCCACTAGTGGAGATGACGATGATCTCCATTATGATGGCAACACCAGAGGAACAGCCTGATGCTCTCCCATAATCATTATTGGATCATTGTTGGTCCCACTGTTAATGCAGTGGTCAATAATTTCCATCCATGCTTGAAACCTTTTTATTTTTCCACCTAATCAGTTTATTATAGTTAATTTGCTACTTTCATGACCATTAGGCTTGATGTTTTTTGGTATGTATCAGTGTGAAAGAGTCAATTAGTCAATGCAACCTTTACGTTATGTTTAGACCTGAAATCCATTTGGTCGGACTAGTGGCTGTTTTCTGCAGTTTTATTTGAATGGAGGACACAGTAAACAATTGAGGTGAGTTTTATACAAAGAACATTGGCTTAGAAATTGGGTGGTGAATTGTAAGACCTGGGAGTCTCCAGCTATTAGCGATTTGGTAAAAGACAGCTATGCTGTTGCATGATAGTAGGTGGCATGTACTCTCCAGATACAAGAGGACATTACATTTCTGCATTAGTGATCTGAATTGTACAGAATAAATGGGTATTGTGAGGACTCAAGTCTATATTAATTAAATAATGTTGTAGCTTTCCTATCTGCTGGATGATGAGATTCTCAGCTTTTTTCCTTCCTGCAAAACTCTTGATCCAACAGCACTCACTTCTCAACCAGTTCCTTTCTTAATAGAAGTTGGGAAATATTTATTTCCTGAGTTAATTCCCGTCTTCACAAATGATGCCCATGAGGAATGCACTATCGTACATGATGTGCTTTCATGTGGGCCGCCATTAAGTGGATTTAAAATGGTCAAAGTGACAGCAGATTGTTAGTGGTTTCTTTATTACTACTTCACTTCTGAGGAGAATCTGAAAGCAACAAGACTTGCAGTGTGGACCTGAATTGTTGGAAAAACAAAGACGTTCCACTGTAAGTAACTTCTCAGGCTGCACTTTTACTTAATAACAGGTCAGTCAAGATGAGAATATGCAAAACAGTAATTTTTTTGCAATACTTAATCTACCTGGATTAAGCAAGTTGGGACGGTTTAACATTACGGGTATTTTTCTGTGTACACAGTCAGAGAGTTTGCAACAACAGCCAGACTGTACATCCATTGTACCAGTTTCAATGTTCGTTCCTATTTTAGTGCTATCCTAGCCTATTCCTTTGCCCTTTCTTAAGACCTACTTATATTCTGTTTCCAAAATTTACTGCAACATCTCCCTGAATGGTCATTCTGTGTTCTAATAATCTTCTGCTTGAGGAAACTATTTGTAACTTTCCCTTTCATTCATCTAATGCTAACCCTGATTCTTTGCCATTGACTGATTTTGTCTTTCACAAATGTTTGTGACAACTTTTGGAATACTGTGTTCAATTTTGGTCTTCCTGCTGTAGGGACAGGGAGTATAGTAACATCACATAAACACACCCTTGGCAGAGGGCAAATTCAGAAAACAGTATTGTCTCACTTGAAACTCCAGTAGCCCAGGAGGAAAAACATGCAGGGAAATCTCTGAGAGATGCTATAGTAGCCAGGAGAGATTCACTGCCTTCCAACCCTGCTGAGACCTCAAAACAACTGCTGAATGCTAAAACTAAAAATCCTGGTTCTGTGGGTGGGAACTTGACCACACCCACTCAGGCTGCTTCTATTGTTCCACCTTTCAAAAAACCCCCCAAAAAACATACAGTTTACTCTAGTGGCTCTGGGAGACTGCTTGGTACCTCTGCAGTCCTCACTTTCTACTGCTGGGTACCTCTGCCTGAAAACCTCTCTTTAAAAAAAAATCCAAAGTATTGTCACAGCTTCTTATGGTTCTGAAACCATTCTGTGAGTAGGAAGCCCCTTTGTACGATGATGTGCATAAAGCCCCTCTTCCTATACAATTGTAATGGTCTGTTGAGCAATGCATATGTTGTGCTTGGCCCTTCACTAAAACCTAGTGATGCAACAGAAGGGGTCCACCTGACGAATCAGTGGGTGGGCCCTCTGACTGTTCAAGCCCATTCTTGTGGATATACATTGCTGTGGGTTTGCTCAGTTGTCTGGCATTGGGGTGAATTATTTTCTGGAAGACTAACCGTCGGGCCAGGGAGTGGGGGCGGACCCTGCTGTGATGGACGATGGGACCCTGGGGTGGCAGAGTCCAATTAAGGACCTTCCCTGCTCCCCTAGAGCTTCCTGTCCAATCAGAGGGCTGCCAGCTCAATAAGCATGGCCAATAACAACAGCTGGTCTTGTGGCTGCTTTGCCAAATGAGAGGTTGAGGTACCTGCCAAGGTGAATTTAGAAATTCGGGGGGGAGGCACGTGGGAGTGAGGAGGAGAGGATATTGGTAATGAGGTGTGTGGAGGGTGCCACTGGGCTGTTATCCCAATGATGTTGTCTTGTCTCGCCTCTCCATGGGTCATGAACGACTCATCAAGGAACACCCCCAGTCTCAGGGAGGGATGGAAGGTTCACCTGGCTGGTCACCTTGCCTGATGTCAATGCTACCTGACACATGAGATGCCAGGGGGGACTGAGAAATGGGCAATTGCCTCAGGCAGTCACCAGACCACTACAGTGGGTGGATGTTACCCCCAGCACCCCCTCAGCTGGTAACATTCCCTTATATGTTTCAAGAACCCCCCACCAGCCTGGTCCAATGGCAGGTAACATTCAGCTCTGTGTTCTGAAATACACAAGGAGTGGAGTTTGAATTGGGTAGGATTTTCCCATCTGCCATCAGAGGTACTGAAGTCAGTTATTATCCCCCCCCACAGTGTCGAAGCAGGCCATTCGGCCCATTGAGTCTATACCACCATCCAAGGAGCATCGCACCCAGATCCCCACCCCCACAATCCCTGCATTTCCCATGACCAATCCACCTGACTTGTCCATCTTCTGTGGAAGGAAACTGGAGCACCCAGAGGAAACCCATGCAGCAGCAGGGAGAACGTGCAAACTCCTCACAGATAGTTGCCTGAGGCTGGCATCGAGCCTGAGTCCCTGATGCTGTGGGGCAGCGGAGCTAACCACTGAGCCATTGTGCTAGAGTTGATCAGATTTCTGGGTGGGTCTTATAAAGAGTATGTTTTTCTCTGAAGTCAATTTTCACACCACCCAACTGTCCATAACGTGGCACCAGGGTGGTTGGTAAACCTCAGAACTACTTGGTAGGCAGGTTCAGGCGAGGTCTTTCTTTCCAACGTTGCTGAGCCCAACACTGAACCTCAGTGAGGTCGGGGAGCTGGCTTCTGTGCTCTGTCTGCACTTCAAGTCACTTTCCACTGCTCGAGGTATCACCAGCTGCTGCCAACTGCCTGCCTCCAGCCCACATTGGCTGACTCATAATCCATCCTGCAGTTCAGCTGCAGACTCCCAGACGGTGGGAATGGAACCTGACACTTCCTGTCTGCCGCCTGATTTGTGTTCACCCACACAAAGTAAAGTAGGATAATCTTTGCCTGCTTGTTTACTTAATGGGAGCAAAGAGATTCCAAACCATCAAATCCAGTGCCAGTGTGAGACATGAGAATTCACTACTACTTCAAATGCCCCGACTCCTATGTTTCTTGCATGAGGCCTCATGTGCAGCTCTCCATATTTTCAGCTCATGTGAGATTGGCAGTTTTTACGTCTGTACCAAGAACATTTGGAAGCTGCACTGAGTGGGCTTGGCCCAGAACTGTAGGTAGGAGCAGGTCAGGCCTGGAGCTGAGAATTGTGACACACACACACACACACACACACACACACACACACACACACACACACATCATCCTAAGTAAGCCCATTGGAAACTTCATTTCCGATCTCAGAGTGGACAGTGCCTCCTGGGTCACCTATCCTGACGACAGGTCACCAAGCCGAAATACTAACTCTGCCTGTCGGTGCCACTGAGCACTTCCCCAGCAATGACAGCATCTGTTTATCTAATGAATTATGTTTGTTTATTTATTTATTGTCACGTGAATTTTGTTAGGAAATACAGTGAAAAGTGTTGTATAGTGTTGTCACTCTCCGGCGCCACTTTAAACACAGAAAAATAAATCAAAACATAAAGGAAGAAGAATAAAGAGAGAGTGTTCAACTTTATAGTCCTTTTTGTTAAGTGCTCTATCATGGGCCATGGGCCTGGTGAGCAGTCATGGTGCTGTCCATTGCTGGAATAAGAGATGTCACTCTTTGGCACCATTTTCCCTCCACCAATGCCCTCACCATCATGAGGCCACACTGGGCCTCTCTAATGCAGGCGCCACCAAATGCCACCAAATGCCACCAGGTACCGCACCACTCCTCCACCCCCCTGAGTCCAGTCCAGGCCCACCTCGTCGATGTGACCGCTGCTGGGCCCAAACTTGCCGCCGTCTCTGTGAGTCAGCCACACGCTGAAAGTGGACAGAGCAGATGAGCCCTGGGCTCAGGAACCCTACTGCACCGCCACCTTACTGGAACAGGTTTGCTTTTAACGACTAAAGCAGGTATTGACTCTGGTCTCTGCAGCAACCCCAGTTCATTAGTGTAGCTTCCATTTGGAGAACTGCCCCTGATTCTCCAGAGGACATCCTGCCTGTAAGTAAGATCCTGATTTTCACCGGAATAGATTTGCTCCCTTAGCTGAAACTCTGTTTTAATACTTTCCCAAGGAAATTTTTTTTATGTCAAGACCTGTGGAATCTATTTTTACGGCTGCCAAGATGCTTTCACCTTGTCAAACGAAGCTGGGATCTATTTGAGGAGGAGAAAGGCAATATTTCCATGTATACTTGCAGCAATTCAGTGACAGGGTAATATAGCGAGTGCTTCTGTGTCAAGAATGTTACCATGACAACATAATTGCTACATACTTGCAAGGAACAGTTATAGGCTATCTGTCTTTTCACACAAGAGCTGCTTGATCCCTTTCATCTTTCTCCCAAAATGTTACTTAGCAATCAAACCGTAATAGAGGTAATGTGAACTTTTCACTATTGTACAATACAATTTATCTACGGATGTTGAAGAGTGATTTTTTTTTAAAAAAGAGATCAAAAGCAGCTCAGATGCCAGTATTACTTGAGTTTTGGTAAGATGAGGACAAACTCAATCCTTCCAGTTATGCATTTTAAATGGGCTTTTCTTTTGTAATTAGACCCCCCACCCCAACTCATGAAACAACAACTTATATTTCCGCAGTACCTTTTAATGTAATGAAAAGTCCGGAGGCACTTTAGGGTAATGGTATAAAACACACCATGACACGGAGCCACCTATAGAGCTATTATGTTGGAGATGATGTGAATTTGCTTCCACCTGTACGTTTTACCTGATGCAGTGATGCTTATATTATCCTCCATAATATAAAAAGCTGGGCTTGGATATTGTGGCAATTAAGAATCCAACAAACATTTATTACAACTGTGATGTGCAAACATTACATTCCTTGGGAACATTTGGGCTAATATTAAGTTACAATAGAGTGTCATACTTCAGATGGTCCCAGCTAAGCTGGAGTCTGAGACCCTTCTGCCCTCGGGTTACATGCTGTGATAGTGTTAATGTTGTGAGCATGTCTTTTAAAGGCATACTGGTGTAGGCTGATTGCCAGACCTGATACCTGTGTATGACAGAATGCTTAGTCGAAGATGTTAATTTTAGGAGGGTCTTAAAGAAGAAAGGCAAAAGAGAGAGGTGTAGAGGGGGATTTCCAAAGCTTAGGGGCCTTAGCAACTGAAGATGTGGCCATCAATGGTAGAATAATTATGAATAGAAAAGTACAAGAGGCCAAAATTCGAGGAAGTGGAATTGTGGGGCTGGGAAAACAATAGAGATAACAAGTGGCAAGGCCATGGGTGAATTTGAATACCATGATGAGAATATAAACCAATGCTTTCTTGCTTAGTGTCCTGTGTAGGTCAGTGAGCACAGTGATAATAGGAGAATGGGATCTGGTGCTCATTCTGACTGGGTCAGCAGATATTTGGATCATTTCAACTTTCTAGATGGTAAAATGTGGGATATCAGCTGTGGCGGAGTTGGAGTAGTTGAGTCGAGAGGTGGCGAAGCCATAACTCAGGGTTTCGGTAGCAGATGGCCTGGGGCAGCGGTGAAGCTGAGTTAGAGGTGGAAAAAGACAGATTTTAGAGATGGTGAAAAGATGAGGTTCTGTTAGGTTCAAATGTGCATGGGACTTGTTACAGCACTTTCAAAGCCAAAAAATTGTTTATATTCTTAATATTCTTTCACAGTTTGTGGCCTATCTCTAATTGCCATTGAGCAGAGGGGCTTACAGGACTGTTTGAAAGGGTAGCCAAGAGTTAGCCATATTGCTGTCTGTCGAGAGTCACATGTAGGCCAGACCTGGTAGAGACAGCAAATTTCCTTCCCGAAGGCACATGGATTTTAGTGAAGCAGATGGGTTTTTAACAGCAATATGCTACTGTTACTGGGGCTATCTTTCAACATCAAGTTAATTAATTCAATCTTATCATCAATTAAATTGTAAATTCCAACAACGATGGTGCAAATAGGTCTGGACCAAACGTTTGGTATGTCTTCATTCTTCTCTTAATATTGCAGTACATAAGACAGAAACCAGTCAATGTCATCACTATAAGCATTGGCTTCCTGATTTCTGTTGTCCAACTAGTGTTGCTGCGTTGTGTACAGTTTCTCTTGGTCAACCTTTCCCTGTGAATTCTATTTCTATAGTTGCT
Source organism: Chiloscyllium plagiosum (assembly GCF_037043375.1). Taxonomy (NCBI): domain Eukaryota; kingdom Metazoa; phylum Chordata; class Chondrichthyes; order Orectolobiformes; family Hemiscylliidae; genus Chiloscyllium; species Chiloscyllium plagiosum. The sequence continues at coordinate 23,857,250 of NW_028270148.1, read as the reverse complement.
TCAGTCTTGTTAAGTCAGGCATTCTCTGAAAGGCATAAGCCCCTTCTCTCTCCCAGTCTGTTGTAAAGTCAGTAGTGGCATCTGGACCCTCTGAAGCACACTTTGATTTATAACCATGGGTCAAACCATCTGTTGCTCAGCTTCTTTAGGATGGCTATATTAAACCCACTCTGGTCCTGAACCAAATAGGAGTACAATTCTAAGGAAGGGCCACACAGCCCATAACGTTAACTCTGATCTCTCTCCGCAGATGGTGGCAGATCTGCTGAACTTTTCCAGCAGTTTTTGTTTAGCTGGTTATGTGCAAGTTACCTTTTTTTTTTAACATTCTGGCGTCTTACATCTTAGCCCCTTTGTGGGGCAATTCTGGTTTATGTGTAGCTCCCAGTTCGACCCCTCCAACCTCACATGAAGTAATCCAGACTTCATGGGCATTTGACTGGGTCTGTACAATTTGATCAGTCCCTACCTGAAGGAAAGGAATATGTTGAGATTATTTGCTGATAGCTTTATATTTTTAACTACGTTTTCACCCGATAGTAAATTTCTGAGAGATTATGATGATCTGATTGAAATGATCTCAGTTAGTTATCTCCCAAAAGAGAGTTATTTTAGTTATTGATATAAAGAAGTAGACAATTTAAATTTTAAAGATCGCACAAATCTATTAAAATAATAATCAGTGTAACATAAAAAGCATAAGTTGTAATATGAGAGAAATTCAGCACAAAGAAAAGATAGCTAGTTATTATTTCAGCAGGGAATCTGAAGAGAGAACTTAACCTTCAAGTGTTTCAAAGATCACAGTTTAGAAAGGAAACGACAAGTATTAAAGCAATCTTATTGCCGAATTATTAAGTTCAAAATACATTAACTCTATGGAGTAATTTTGGGGGGTTGTAAAGTTAATTTTAAATAGGTAACATTTCTATTATTCATAAGCAGCCAGCCCTTTTTGATTTTCTAAAATTTGTGAAAGTTTGCCTTATGGGTTTGTTCAATTCTTTCAAATGTTCTTTTGAACCTGTTTCTGGAAAACTGAATTTTCGGTAACTATCTTAGTTCATCTTCGCTTAGTCAAAAAACAGCTTCAATCCAAGATAACAAGGCTTAGGGTCTAATATTTAAAAGGTGAAAGGGCTGCAGATGCTAGAAATCAGGGACACAAACAGAAATTGCTGGAAAAGCTCAGCAGGTGTGGCAGCGTCTGTGGAGAGGAATCAGAGTGAACGTTTCGGGTCTGGTGACCCTTCCTCAGAACACCTCAGTTCATAGTTGAATATCTCATCTGAAAGCTGTACCTCTGACAGTGCAACACTTCATCAGTGCATCACTGGGATATTACCTTTGATCGTTGTGTTCAACTTTGGAGTAGGATTCTCTTCTGACTTAAAGTCAAGAGTGATATCAAATAAGCGCCAATCATAGATTCTGAAGAAGGGTCACTGGACCCAAAATGTTAACTCTTGATTTCTCTACACAGATGCTGCCACGCCTGCTGAATTTTTCCAACAATTTCTGTTTGGCATCTAATATTCTGCAGTCTGGTTGTGGTTTTAATTAACTTTGTATGTCAGTGTACTAGTGTCCGGAAGAGATCTGTAAAATATCTTTTATTTGTAGCTGTGGATAGTTTCTTATCAAGGAAGTCACAGTGTTGTGCAGGAAGTATTGTGTTTATAAGCTAGGTCTGACTCTTTCTAAAAATGTCCTATTGTGGGTTTTACAAAAGGATAACCTTTAGCCTCCATTAATATGCTATCTTTTGACACTTATTCCTTTGCAGCCTGACAACAGAAATGAGGTATCAAAGGTACTTCTTCAGCTTTGGGATGTCCTGAGATTGTGAAAGTTGCTATATAAATGCAAGTCTTCTTTCCTGTATGACAGACCAGGGTCGACTTCTGAAACAGGAAGCAAGTAGTGCCCCAAAGAGCACTCTATTCAAGGAGCCCTCAGTACATTGGGTTGGTTTTATGGACTATGAGGTTGGTGCATTCAGCCAGTAAACCAGTGCAAGCTGTCAATGGGATGAGCGAGTACTCTATCGATGTGTTGGACAATGGAGGATGTTGGCCAGCAGTCTGTCCCACAAACCCCAAGCAGTTACAACAATCAGGGTGTCTGCCAACTTTTCCTTTGGAAAGACAAGTTTCACAAGTTGTTGCCATTGTACTATGTTCAGCTTGTTCTCTGTTACAGGCTGAATCTAGTTTAACGATAGTAACTTTCCCACTCACACTTTGGGTCTCCCTCAGGCAAAATGGTGGACGCACATAACACTTTTGTGCTGAGTGTATGGAATCCTCAGCACACTGCTGGACAAAATGAAGATGAACAAAATACCCTTCTCACTGTTCTGGTTCAGGGAATGGAGCAGAAACTGCTGGAGGATAGACGTGGGAAAGGAGGGATGGGCTAGCTGTGGGGAAGAACTGGAGAAGGGCAAAGAAATAAAGACTGTTTTTGGGACTGAAATTCCTCAGAGGATTTTGCAGAGGGAGATGGTCCTTTTTTGAGAAAAGGTCATAAGAACATAAGGAATAGGAGCAGGAGTAGGCCATCTGGCCCTTTGAACTTGGTCGGGCATTCAATGTGATTGTGGCTGATCTTTTTGTAGACTCAGCTCCACTTACTCACCCACTCACCATTCCTTTACTCTTCAAAAATCTATGTATCATTGCCTTAAAAACATTCAACAAGGTAGCCTTGACTGCTTCCCTGGGAAGGGAATTCCATAGATTCACAACCCTTTAGGTGAAGAAGTTCGTCCCGAACTCAGTCTTACATCTGCTCCCCCTTACTTTGAGGCTGTGACCTCTAGTTCTAGTTTCACCCGCCAGTGGAAACAACCCACCTGCTTCTGTCTTATCTATTCCCTTCATAATTTTATATGTTTCTATAAGACCCCCCCTCATTCTTTTAAATTACAGTAAGTATGGACCCAGTACACTCAATCTGTCCTCATAAACCAACCTCCTCAACTCTGGAATCAATCTAATTAACCCTCCTGTCCAACTCCTTTAGTGTCAACCCATCCTTTGTCAGGTAAGGAGATCAAAACTGTGCACAGAACTCTAGGTGTAGCCTCACCAACACCCTATACAGCTGTAGCTAAGCAGACCCTCTTAATTGTGGTGTAAGGGAGAGGAAGATCAGACGCACTATTCTGTCAGGGAGCAATGGGATGAGGGAGGTCAGGGTTGAGGGAATGGGTGGGTTTCTGTTTCTGCTGGGATGTTGAAAGATAGCCCCATTAGGGCGTAATGAGTTAACTGTAATCTACTGAATATTGTAACTGAAAGTCCAGTTATATTGTTAAAAATTTTCAAATAACATCGGTTAACAGGTTCAAGAGAATAGTTTCAATGTTTTAGTCCAAACCTAAAATTGAAAGTTACAAACTGCTTAGTCCTTCAATCAGAATTTATATTACCATTGAGATTCTTCATTAAATTAACAATCAAGAATCAATCCAATATGTTCCTTGTACACTTTTTAAAAATCTGCAGTTTTGTACAGTTCAGGGCGAAGGCCGTTTAGTCGGCAATGCTCCACGGATTGTTCAGTCTGAGATGTGGTTGTAATGACTGTTCCAGCACACTTTATGTTTCAGACTGGAAAAATGTTCTGATAACATCGGAAAGAGTGGGGCACTGGGGAAGTGTGCTCTGTGTAAAACACTTTGAAAATGTTATTCCAGCCACTGATAGATCTGATGTGAGGCAATAGGAGCAGATCAGAAACTTATGCCAATTTCAAACTTGTAACGTTGACCTCGTATTAGTGGCATAACTAGTTGTTAATGTCAGGTGTGGAGAACATCTAATGTTCTATGCCTTCTTTTGGTCCTGTCAAATAGGGGAACCACATCCAGCATTTATCCCATGACAGGTCTGTCATTATAGCATTATATAAGTTTGTTCCCCAAGGTAAGAAATTAGGTTTTCAGTGGTGAAGGGAAGGAGAATTTGACCTGCTCTGTAATTTAGCAAATAGCAATGGAGGATCTTTGGGTATAAATGAGACCCTATGGAGAACATCTGTGTTTTATTTTGTGAGAAATAAATGCACTGGGTCGAAACCCTACTGTACAATATTGTAATGATTGCTGTTTATTAGTTTGAAATGGTGCTGTGCAACATTGGTGAAAAATGTTAACACACTAATTCCCAATTATTGCAGGGTGCGGGCAGAGTTTAAACCAGTCCTTGGGGAAGAGCTTAGAGATAGGAGTGGATTGTAGTATCAAAAGGAAAGACTGGGCTGGAGTGCCCTTTACCCTCCTGACTCTCTGTAATCCCCAGTAAAGGCTGGCAGGGCAGAAGCCTGTGGTTCACAGATGTCTCCCCAACAATAAGGGCCTGCTCCCCTTTGGAATGACTGCCTAGACCCACAACAGCAAATCCTTCCCCCTCCTCCCCCCCAACCCTGAAAGTTCTGAGGCCTCCTGCACTTGACTGCTCTTGACCAGCTCCCATCCCAAAAATGGACCCTGCTGAGGTTTATTATTCTGGGTGTGGATGGCCAGGCCAGTATTATTGGAGGCAATGAGCCACCTTTGCCACCGTTGTGGTGAAGGTACACCCGCAGGGCTGTAATGGAGGATGTTCTAGGATTTTTGACTCAGCGACAGTGAAGAACTGGTGATATCGTCCCAAGTCAGAATGGTGCATGTGTCAGAGGGGATCCTGCAGAAAGCGATGTGTCTGCTGCCTTTGAGTGACATTGCTGGAACTGAAGAAGTGCTGGCTTTCTGAATGGATGGCAGCACTTGAAGGTGGAATATTCCTCCTTAAAGATATGGATGTTTGGATGTCAGGCAGCTAGCTGCCAGATGACCATGAAATGCGCCTGGCTTCCTGGAAATGGCTGCAATGGGCTCAAGCCTGGCTTCCTGAGCCATCACTGCTATCACTATGTTCAATGCCTTGATTACCTCCTGACTGATCAACATTTAATAATCACCAATAGTCCCAAGCTTCTCACTGCAGATTCTACAAAAGAAAACCCTGGTCCACCCATTGCATGTCAATTTACACAAGGACATTGGATATTTGCTCCACCAAGTTTATAGATACAGCTTGTGGAGATCCAAGATGGCGGCGACTCAGCAAGTCTGAGTCTATTGTGCTCCTCCCAAGACCTAGGCAAAGTGGGCCACCCTCCCCCACCACACTCACCAAATCAACTAAAAATAGTTTTTATTCAATGTAATTAGTGGTTTAGTTCTAAGTTTATACAATTCAGTCTCCTGTGAAAATGACTAGGGGGAAAAGAGCCTGCAGCTCTCAGCAGGCAGGAGCCCCTCCCCCACCCTCCCCAGCTGCAGCACAGGTGTCCACAGCCGCCCCGGGGGACTTACCTACGGTAGCGAGCCTCGTGGAAATAATCTCCAAACTCGACGCGAAGATCGATGCTTTCATAGAAGAGACCCGAAGTCGGTGGAATTCATTCTCGGCCGCGCTACAAAAGCACGGCTGAGACAGCGAAGAAATTGAATGCCGAGTCAGAGGGGCGGAGCTAAAGGCCGCGACCTCCGAGGCCATTGCAGAATCGGCCGTGGATCGGGTCCGGACTCTTGAGCAGCAAGTCCGGACCTTAGAGAACCACAATGACGACCTCGAGAATCAAGGTCGTCGATAAAATATTCGTTTGCTGGGCCTTCCCGAACGGGAAGGAGAAGGCCAGCTTACAAGGTTCCTTGAACAGTGGCTTGCATAGTTATTGAATCTGAAGGCTGGATCAGGCCAGGTAAGGGTAGAATGGGCCTACCAGGTTGCAATACACGGGCCCGGCTCGAACCAGCGCCCCCGCCTGGTCCTGTTCCGGCTGCAGAGCTATAAGGTGAGGCAGATGCTTTCGGAAGCCTCCAGAAATCTTGGGAAAGATCCACAAGCCATGACTCATAAAGGATCCAAGATTATGTTATCTCAGGACTTTTCCCCAGCTTTGGTTTGAAAGAGGAAGGCGTTTGATGAAGCAAAGAAGCGTTTAAGGGATTTAAACATTCAATGCTCCTTGCGCTACCCAGCTATACTACACTTTAGCCATGAAGGGTCCGTGTTTAACTTTGGGTCCCTGGAGAAGGCCAAGAAATTTTTGGACTCTTTTAGACAAACTATAAGAGTTAATTGATGTTGTTTTGCCCTACCCCCACCCCGGTCTACCCCCCCCTTTTTTTCCTTTCATTATCTTACTGTTTAATATTATCTCCGGGGGGTGGGAAGAAGGGCTTATTTATTCATCCTTTACTTAGCGATTTCCTTTCCCCCTTTTTGTTAAATATATATATATATAGGCCAGGGGGTCTAGCTAATGTAGATGGGGGGAAGGTGGCTACCTAGTCTTATTTTATCTTTGTCCTTGGGAGCGGGGTTGTTTTCCCGTTATTTTGTATTAATATATTTAATTATTATTTGCTGAGACTGTAATTTTTATAGTCATATATGTTCATATATGGTATTAACATTACCAAATATATCCAGGTGTTGGTGTGGGTCGGGGGGGGGGGGGAATAGGGTACTCACTGTAAGTTCTAGTTCAGTGGTATACTTGAATTTTCTTTATCCTATTGTGGGGTGCCTGGGTCAAGGGTGGGGCACTGGTTGGGAGAGGTTATGATGGGTTTTTGGAAAGGAAGTGATTCCCCCTGGGAATAAGGGGGAAGATCTCCATTTAAATATGTTTTATACTTTTTTTTACTATTTAGAAATGGGTTTTTTTATTATATCGATCTGAATGTACTAAAGAGCTTTTATTTTTGTGAATTTTCTATGCTCTATGCTCGGGATGTTTTGGATAAATACGGGTTTTGTGGTGATCTGATGTTAACACATTCCGAGCAGGTATATACTGCTCAATTTATGTGTTATCCATTGGATTTTTTTTTCTCTCTTGAATAATGTAAGAATTTTAATGATACACTCTGGTTAGTTGTAAGTTAGATGAGTAGTTAGTTGAGTTTTGTCCTTTTTTTCTCTTGGTATTTCTGTTTTCTTGTTTGACAGATTTTGGTTATCATTTATTTAAGATTTAACTGTATATCAATGTTTATACTTGGGTTTTTTTTAGTTTTCTTTCGTAAACTTGTGGAAAAAAAAATAGGATACAGCTTGTATTTTTCAAGGTGAAATGAATTCATCTCCTGTAGCTTAGGTTGCAAAAGATTACTGGACCATACCTTCTCGATGTTTAGCACCTTCTGAGATCCTCAGAATAAGATTAGCTTCTCAACTGAAGGTTCTGGATTGTTAGATTAGAAATGAAATGGCCAGGGTATGGTTAGAAATTTGAAATGAGCTACAAATCTAAAGACTGTATATTTTGCTTTCTGAACAAAATGTTTGTAGTTATGGTACTTCAGTGACTTCTTCGTGAGAAATAAATGATCTTCATAATAGTAAAAGAGCTTCAGTGTTCCTTCATGACTGAAGATGTTAGAACTATGCTCGACATGTTTCATCCTTTACCATTCCAAGGCCTTTAAATTCCACCATTGTTTGTTGAATCAAAAATTGGCCTGTTTCTTTTTTGAATTCTTCAAGTCACTAAGACAAGAGTGTTACCTAACCACAATAACCACATTCCTCTATTCATCTGGTTCTCTGAATGTGGTTCTTCTTCCACTAGAATATTGAGTTCCTTTGTTCTTTTGACGACTTGAGTTACAGCCTCTTAATTTCTTCACCAAGAGTTAAACTCTTCAATATTTCTTTACTCCTCCATGATCTGAATGCTGCAATGTCTTTCCTTGAAACCTTTAAGGTACCTGCTTTTGAGTATGAAGATTGACTTTGGCTGGAAACCCAGATAAACTGGGGACAACAGATCTTCATTCAGCTGCTGTGAATCTCGGCTGCAGTTTCAGTGCAAGATCAGGCAAACTCTGGGGGAGGACTAGTCTGATATGTTTTTTGACGCCTCGACGGTTCATTCATAGTATGAAGATTCGATACCCCAGGACAGAATGCTAGATTATTGCATTGTTTGTCGCTCTCCAAATATTTCTACTCAAATGACACTGTTTCCACTGACCTCTGCTTTCGGCTTCCCTTTATTTTCCATCAGAAACTTGATCTTGGCATTTAATTATTCAACTTAGAAATCCATAATGGTAATATTACTTAACAGCAGAGTGACAATGAAAGCATAATTCAGATCCAAGATGGCGGCAGAGTAGGTAACCTCAGCCCAAGCTTAGCATCTGGGTCTGTTTCATTTCATTTTTTTTCCGTTTTTTTTTTCTCTTTTTTGTGTTCTTTTTCCTCCTTCTCCATGATGTCCTGAACACCCGGCCTCAGTGTGGACTCAGACTCCCAAACTTGGGCTCCCGGCCTCAGTGTGGACTCGGACTCCAGGCCTCAGTGTGGACTCGGACTCCAGGCTGCGGCATGGACTCGGACTCCAGGCCCCAACATGGATCGGACTCCCAGCCCCAGCATGAACTCGGACTCCCGACCCCAACATGAACTCGGACTCCCGACCCCAACATGAACTCGGACTCCCGGCCCCAACATGAACTCGGACTCCCGGCCCCAACATGAACTCGGACTCCCAGCCCCAGCATGAACTCGGACTCCCGACCCCAACATGAACTCGGACTCCCGACCCCAACATGGACTCGGACTCCCGGCCCCGGCATGGACTCGGACTCCCGGCCCCGGCATGGACTCGGACCCCCGGCCCTGACATGGACTCGGACCCCCGACCCCGACATGGACTCGGACCCCCGGCCCTGACATGGACTGGGACCCCCGACCCCGACATGGACTCGGACCCCCGGCCCCGACATGGACTCGGACCCCTGGCCCTGACATGGACTCGGACCCCCGACCCCGACATGGACTCGGACCCCCGGCCCCGACATGGACTCGGACCCCCGACCCCGACATGGACTCGGACCCCCGGCCCCGACATGGACTCGGACCCCTGGCCCTGACATGGACTCGGACCCCTGGCCCTGACATGGACTCGGACCCCCGGCCCCGACATGGACTCGGACCCCTGGCCCCGAAATGGACTCGGACTCCCGGCTCCGAAATGGACTCGGACCCCCGGCCCCGAAATGGACTCGGACCCCCGGCCCCGACATGGACTCGGACCCCCGGCCCCGACATGGACTCGGACGCCCGGCCCCGACATGGACTCGGACCCCCGGCCCCGACATGGACTCGAATGCCCGGCCCCGACATGGACTCGAATGCCCGGCCCCGGCCATGGACTCGGACCCCCGGCCCTGACATGGACTCGGACCCCCGGCCCCGACATGGACTCGAATGCCCGGCCCCGGCCATGGACTCGGACCCCCGGCCCCGGCATGGACTCGGACCCCCGGTCTCGGCATGTACTTGGACCCCAGGTCCCGGCATGGACTCGGACCCCCGGCCCCGACATGGACTCGGACCCCCGGCCCCGACATGGACTCGGACCCCCGGCCCCGACATGGACTCGGATGCCCGGCCCCGGCCATGGACTCGGACCCCCGGCCCCGGCATGGACTTGGACCCCCGGTCCCGGCATGGACTTGGACCCCTGGTCCCGGCATGGACTCGAAGCCCCGGCCCCGACATGGACTCGGACCCTCGGCCCTGACATGGACTCGGACCCCCGGCTCTGACAAGGACTCGGACCCCCGGCCCTGACATGGACTCGGACCCCCGGCCCCGACATGGACTCGGACCCCCGGTCTCGGCATGGACTTGGACCCCAGGTCCCGGCATGGACTCGGACCCCCGGCCCCGACATGGACTCGGACCCCCGGCCCCGACATGGACTCGGACCCCCGGCACCGACATGGACTCGGATGCCCGGCCCCGGCCATGGACTCGGACCCCCGGCCCCGGCATGGACTTGGACCCCCGGTCCCGGCATGGACTTGGACCCCTGGTCCCGGCATGGACTCGGACCCCCGGCCCCGACATGGACTCGGACCCCCGGCCCCGACATGGACTCGGACACCCGGCCCCGACATGGACTCCCGGCCCCGGCATGGACCCGGACTCCTGGCCCCGACATGGACCCGGACCCCCGGCCCCGACATGGACTCGGACTCCCGGCCCCGGCATGGACCCGGACTCCCGGCCCCGGCATGGACCCGGACTCCCGGGCCCGACATGGACTCGGACCCTCGGTCCCGACATGGACTCGGATGCCCGGCCCCGGCATGGACTCGGACCCCCGGCCCCGGCATGGACTCGGACCCCTGGTCCCGGCATGGACTCGGACCCCTGGTCCCGGCATGGACTCGGACCCCCGGCCCCGGCATGGACTCGGACCCCCGGCCCCGACATGGACTCGGACCCCTCGCCCCGGCATGGACTCGGACCCCTGGCCCCGGCATGGACTCGGACCCCTGGCCCCGGCATAGACTCGGACCCCCGGCCCCGACATGGACTCGGACCCCTGGCCCCGGCATGGACTCGGACCCCCGGCCCCGGCATGGACTCGGACCCCCGGCCCCGACATGGACTCGGACTCCCAAACCTAAGCTCCCAGCCTCAGTGTGGACTCAAGACTCCCGGCCCCGGCATGGATTTGGACTCCCGGCCCCAGCATGGACCCGGACTCCCTGCCCCGGCATGGATTCGGACTCCTGGCCCCGGCATGGACTCGGACCCCCGGCTCCGACATGGACTCCCGGCCCCGGCATGGACTCGGACTCCCGGCCCCGGCATGGACTCGGGACTCCCGGCCCCGGCATGGACCCGGACTCCCGGCCTCAGCATGGACCCGGACTCCCGGCTCCGACATGGACTCCCGGCCCCGGCATGGACTCGGACTCCCGGCCCCGGCGTGGACTCGGGACTCCCGGCCCCGGCATGGACTCGGACACCCGGCCTCAGCATGGACCCGTACTCCCGGCTCCGACATGGACTCCCGGCCCCGGCATGGACCCGGACTCCCGGCCCCGTCATGGACTCGGACTCCCGGCCCCGGCATGGACTCCCGGCCCCGGCATGGACCCGGACTCCCGGCCCCGGCATCGACCCGGACTCCTGGCCCCGGCATGGACCCGGACTCCCGGCTCCGAAATGGACTCCCGGCCCCGGCATGGACTCGGATTCCCGGCCCCGGCATGGACCCGGACACCCGGCCCCGACATGGACTCGGACTCCCGGCCTCAGCGTGGACCCGGACCCCCGGCCTCAGCGTGGACCCGGATTCCCGGCCCCGGCATGGACTCGGACTCCCGGCCCCGGCATGGACTCAGACTCCCGGCCCCGGCATGGACCCGGACTCCCGGCCCCGGCATGGACTCGGACTCCCGGCCCCGGCATGGACCCGGACACCCGGCCCCGGCATGGACTCGGACTCCCGGCCTCAGCGTGGACCCGGATTCCTGGCCCCGGCATGGACTCGGACTCCCGGCCTCAGTGTGGACCCGGACTCCCGGCCCCGGCATGGACTCGGATCCCGGCCCCGGCATGGACTCGGACTCCCAAACTTGGACTCCTGGTCTCAGTGTGGTCTAGGACTCCTGGACTTGGACTCCCAGCCTCAGCATGAATTCAGACTCCTGGCCTCGCACAGACCTAAATTCTCAGCCTCAGCACAGACTTGATGTAGTGATCTCTTGGTCCAGCCTGGCAGTCTGTCAGCAGCCTGTAATGGTAGCCTCTCAGTAAGCCCGGAATGGCGGTCCACCAGTGGGCCTGGAATGATTGGTCTCCCAGTGGGTCCGGAATGATTGGTCTCCCAGTGGGCTCGGAATGGCGGTCTCTCAGTGGGCCCGGAATGGCGGTCTCCCAGTGGGCCTGGAATGGCGGACCATCATTGGGCCTGGAATGGTGGCCTCTCACCGGGCCTGGAATGGTGGCCTACGAGTGGCCCCGGAATGATGGTCCATCATCGGCCCTGGAATGACGGTCTCTCAGCGGGCCCAGAATGATGGTCTCTCAGCAGCCTGGCGAGGACATCCAGCCTCACGATGAGACCTTGAGCTGAAGCCTGGCACAGCTTGGGGTTTGGGTGCGACTGAGGTCAGGCTGCAGACTGGGGTTAGGGTGCAGACTGGGGTCGAGGGGAAAACTGGGGTGTGGGTGCACACTGGGGTCGAGCAGCAGACTGGGGTGTGGGTGCTGACTGGGTTGTGGGGGCAGGCTGGAGTCAAGGTGCAGACTGGGGTGTGGGGGCAGGCTGGGGATGAGGTACAGACTGGTGTGTGGGTGCAGGCTGGGGTGTGGGTGCAGACTGGGGTGTGGGTGCAGGCTGGAGTGTGGGTGCAGACTGGATGTGGGTGCAGACTGGGGATGAGATGCAGGCTGGGGTGTGGGTGCAGGCTGGAGTCTGTGTGCTGTTTGGGATCTAGGTGCTTGTGTGGACAGGTATGGAAGGACTGTCATTCTGAACTTTCTATTCCATTCTGCTTTGAAGTTATTACAATGATCTGTAATGCCTGATTTTTGTTTCTCTATTTTTCAATGTTTTTGTCCTTAGGACTCTGTACCTAGGTACCTTGTACCTAAGATGGCACTGGAAGTTTTCATTGTACTCGTTTGAGTACATGTGACAAGAAATTATCTTCTATATAGGATAACCCTTGGATGATTTTCACTCATAGCCACTATGTGTAGCAGCGCTCAGTTTTGAGCATTTGCTGTGCTGTCTAATTAGTTAGCAACATCTTCTGAGTCACTCACATTGAACAGTTGATCTGAAGCAGTGGGAGAGCAGTCCCACGCACATCCATATTAAAATGGTTGTCTGGCAAGCAGTAGCTTATTTAATGCAGATGACTCTAGTGCACGAGAAAGACTGTTACTTGCTGCGTGTTCAGGAAGGGATTGTATCTGTTTATGATGCGAAACAGTAATGTTCTCCGTTATTTGAGGTGTTTATTGTCCTAGTGTTCCTGCTATTTTATTGAATTTTTTTAATGTCATGGTATCTATTTCTCACCGCCACCTGCCACCCCCCCTCCCCTCAGCCATCACCATCAATGTTTTGATAATGCACAGATATAGGTAACCAATAATTGTGAATGATCTGTTTTTGTTCAATTTCAGCTTTCCCCATTCGAGGGAATGGACAATTGGTGGAGTGTCCCGTGGGTTACAAGCAGATTAATGCAACACATTGTCAGGGTAAGTACATTAAGAGCTCTTCATTCAAAAGATTTCACAGCCATGCCTTTATGTAAGCAGTGACTGCCATTTCAAAGGCTCACTTCACTGGAGCCTGTTGTTTTCAACAGTGAAAATACCTCAGAGACAGGAGAACAAGTCTGTCTTTAGATGATTTCTCTCACGTCTGTCACACTGCTGCTGCTGTTGAGAAACTGAGAGGTTCACTCGACATCAGGCGACGTTCCCGTGAAATAATGATTCCACACGTCAAACCCAAAACCCGGGGGTGAATTTAGATTTTTAAACCTCAGTCTGTTAGCAGTTGACTTCATCTTTAGCTAAAATGCACACAGACGTTCTCCCTCTCTTTCATAAAGTACACCTTATGTGTAACTATGCAACCTCGCATCTGAAAAAATGTATTTTGTCAGGACATATTTCTCCCCCTATAAAACATTTAACCGATGGGCAAGAAATTTCAGCAGTCAAATTAAATATGTCATATTTTCGAGGAGTTGAACTTTAATGAAGGGAGGCATGAACTCAGGAGCGATGTGAAACAGAATAGGAAAAGGACTCAGTAAAATAAAATGCTGTAAGCATATATAGGAAAGGGCGTGTATTAATTATTTAATACGTAGGCCATAATATGCTTCTATAATTTGTATTCAAGTAACTTAAATCCCCAGTGATTGCAAATCCAATCAAGCGGTTCTTCAGAGACAATAGCTTCCATGATGTCTTTCATGTAAAAAAGTAGCTTAGTGATAGTTGGGGAAAGAGGTTCTAAGCTACAGGTGCCAGAGGTGGAAGAGATGGTCAGACCCCATTTAGAATACTGGCAAAAATGTCATCTTTGTTGGGGTGGTAATGATTGACAGCTTGTTCGACAGCTCACTCAGTGGTCTTCTGCATCGAGTGGGTTGTAATGTGGGTCACTGATTTGCTGCTATCTGTCTCGTATCTCTGGCCAAGTTGAGGTTATGCCTATTGTGTGTAGACAGGCTTATATGTGCTAGTTTAGAAAGGGACGTTGAGGTCAGGTGAGTGTGCAGACTATACAATTAATAAGGACAGAAAACCCCACCATGAGAGACCTGGCTAAAAATACTAAATCAAAAGATAGTAAGAGTATCTATGAATATTTTTTTAAAAAGAGTTTACAAAGGGAGCACTCATCCAGTAGAAAATGGGGAATGAATAAAGGAAAACAATAGATGATCGATGAACTGGATAGATATTTTGCATCAGTCTTCATCGGAGATGTATCACCATAAGTGACATCCCAGAATAGTTATAATTCCAGAATTGGAAAGAAGGGAGAAATTGCAGGAAATTACAACCACCAGGGAAGCAGTGCCGAGCAAATTTGGGAGTCCCAAAGAAGGGTTAATACCCGAAACATTGACTTACCCACCTCTGGATGCTGCCTGGCTTGCTGGGTTCTTCCAGCCTCCTGCCTGTCTACCTTGGATTCCAGCATCTGTAGTTTTTTTGACTCATACTGAGCAAATTGTTGAGCTGGGGGCTGAGTGTTGAGTCTGAAAAGAAATGGGTCATGAGATTCAGGGAAGATTCCACCAAATTAGAGAATAGTGAGTGTACCCCATTATTCGGAAAGGAATGGAGATGGGGAAGCAGAGAAACTACAGGCCAGTTAGCTTAGCATCTGTCACAGGGAAAAATGTTAGTCGTTTTTATTAAAGATCTTATAGCAGTGTACTTAGCAAAGTTCAAGATGATTGGTAGAATCAAAATGGTTGTGTGAAAGGGAATAGTAGATAGTGAGGATTGCAGATGCTGGAGAAGTCAGAACAGATAAAGTGTGGTGCTAGAAAAAGCACAGGAGGTCAGGCAGCATCTGAGGAGCAGGTGAGTTGGGCAGGACCCTTCATCAGGACTGGAGAGGGGAAGGTGGCTGAGAAATAAATAGGAAGAGAGGGAGGTGGGGCTGGGGGAAAGGTAGTTGGGACAGCGATAGATGGATGCAGGCAGGAGGAGATTGTGATAGGTCGGTTGGGAGGGTGCAGCGGATTGGTGGGAAGGAAGATCGACAGGTAGGTCAGGTCAAGAGGGCAGAACTGAGTCAGAAGGTTGGATCTGGGATGAGTTGGGGGATGGGTGGAGAGATTTGGAAACAAGTAAAATCAAAGTTGAGGTTGTATGGTTGTAGACTCCCGAGGCAGAAGATGAGGTACTCTTCCTCCAGTTTGTGGAGGCAGTGGAGGAGGGTCAGAGTGGACATGGCATGGGGGGGGGGGGGGCGGCATGGGAGGGGGAGTTGAAATGGATGGCTACAGGAAAGTGGGGTTGGTTGGTGCGTGCGGACCAGAGATGTTCCCTGATCCATTCCGCGAGTTTGCGCTCAGTCTCTCTGATGTAGAGGAGACGGATGCAGTAAATGAGGTTTGAGGACACGCGAATAAATCTCTGCCGGATTTGGAATGATCCTTTGGGGCCTTGGATGGAGGTGAAAGGGGAGGTGTGGGATCAGGTTTTGCACCTCTTAGTGGCAGGGGAATTCACCAGTTTCTAAATCTCCCATCCACCCACCCATCCCAGATCCAACTCTCGGACCCAGCTCTGCCCTCTTGACCTGACTTACCTGTCCATCTTCCTTCCCACCAATCCGCTGCACCCTCCCAACCGACCTATCACAATCTCCTCCTACCTTCGCCCACCTAGTGCCATCCCTCCTGCCTTCCCCCCGGCCCCATCCCCTCTCCCCTATTTCTTTCTCAGCTGCCTTCCCCTCCCTAGCCCTGATGAAACGTTAAGCCTGAAATGTCGATTCTCCTGCTCCTTGGATGCTGCCTGGTCTGCTGTGCTTTTCCAGCGCCCCACTTTATTGACTCTGTGTGATCGGGAAATCAAGTGGAAGCAAATTATTGGAGTTCTTTGGGGAAGTGAATGTGCTGTGAATGAAGGGGAGGGAGCGATTGTCCTGTGGTTAGATTTTCAGAAAGCACTTCATAAGGTGCCACATCAAAAGTTATTGCATAAAATAAAAGCTCACCATGCTAAAAGGCTTGGCTAGCTATCAGGAAGCTGAGAGTAGGCATAAATGGATCACCAAAGGAACAGGAGAATCGACATTTCGGGCTTAAGCCCTTGGAATGGGATTCCTGAAGAAGGGCTTATGCCCGAAACGTCGATTCTCCTGTTCCTTTGATGCTACCTGACCTGCTGCGCTTTTCCAGCAACACATTTTTAAGCTCTGATCTCCAGCATCTGCAGTCCTCACTTTCTCCTCATAAATGGATCACCATCTAGTTTAGAGTGGTACTGGAAAAACACAGCAGGTCAGGCAGCATCCGAGGAGCAGGAAAATGCGATTGGAATGCAACTCAGCCTTTAAGAGTGTAAAAGGTATCCCTTCAGACCCTGGCCACGAAGACAAAGTACAGGGCCATTGTAACCAGCGGTACACTCTCAGTGAGTTGTCTTCAGCTGGCATTGCAGAATCGGGCAGAAAGGCTCAGTGATTGAAACACCTCAGCAACATTCTGTAAATCGGTCTGCACAGCAGAACTTAGAGCTGTCTCTTTTAAAAAAAAATCCATCTGCTGGTTGTCTGAGAGTAAATCTCAGCACTGTGCACCGACTGGAAAGTTCACAGACTGGCTGTGCCCTGGTTCAGCTCAGTCTGCAAGCATGATCTTTTAATTAAAAAGGCTTAAACTGACTAATAACTAGACCGTGGACAATTAGGTATTTCCTCAAAGTAAGGTCTCATTGCAGTTTTCTGATTTCTGTGCTCCCTGCAAACACAAAACCTAGCTGTGTTCATATGAGAAGCAGGGACTTGCCTCTTGGTTTTATCGTCCTTTCCAAGTGAGATTATGCATCTTGTCTAATCCAGGAATGGTTGCATTGTTGTTGTATCGATTCGCAGCTGATGCACTGAGCCAGTGCATCTGGAAAGTTTGGAACATTGAAAGTCGCAGCGACCGTAACATTCATTTCATTACATGCCTCACGGTCAGGAATTGGAGCCCCAGCACCTGAGTAACGTTTACAGGGAGCAACAGTCACCCCCAGCAGTAAACACGAGGGGTCACTTGTGAGACAAGGGTAAATTTGAAACGTTTAACCCAAAGCACAGTACTTAATGCTTGCGGATCCTGCACTTACCTGGCTAGATGCCACACTGGGAAGGACAGGGAGATCTGGTTTCAGTAATCTTTCACACATGTAGAAGATGCTCATGAATTTCAATGGGCATTCATTCTTCAACAGCCTTTTTAGGCTTGGGATATAATAACAGTGTGGAAAGAGGCATTTAGGTTTCTCAGCTGACTCTCTGAAAGTGCTACAATTTAGTTCCATTACCCTGCTTTTATATTATATCACGTTGCTGCGTGATAATACTGGTCCAGGTTTTGAGTGACATTGTTGGATTAGCCTGTACAAAGACTCCAGCTATGTATATATTCCAATCGGCAACAGACCCATTGTCAGTCGCAGTGCTGGGACCAGAGTGTCTGCTGCTGCTTCTGTCGTCATTAATAATGTAAAGAAAGCTGGGGAGCTGACTTGTACCCCAGGTTGTAATGGACTCTTGCACTGGAAACCACAAGGGCTGAGAGCAGGCCTGTTGACCCTGCTGTGCTGTTCAGTATGATCGTGGCTGATATTGGGTTTCAACTCTACTTTCCTGATGTTCCCAACTCCCCAAGAGATCAAATGTCTGTCGACCCCAGTCTTAAATATATAGAACGATGGAGCACCCACCACACTAAATGATCACAAGCTTTTGACTGAAAGAATCTCTGCTTATCTCATTCCTAAATGATCATTCCCTTGTCCTGAGACTGTTCGACAGCCACCGGCAACAATCCCTCAATATCTACCATTTCTCAGTTCCTTCTGCATTTGGAATGTTTCAATGAGATTCCCTCTCATTCCTCTAAACTCTAGAGGACATAAACCCAATTTATTCAGCCTTTTGTCACAGGATAGCCCTGTCAGCTCAAGGACCAATCTAGTGAACCTTGTGTCATTTGTTTCATTGCAAGTATATCATTCTTCCAATATGGAGACCAGTATTGCACAGTATTATAGATAGGTCCTGTACAATTATAGCAAGGCTTCTTTATTTATGTACTCCAATCCACCTGCCTTTCTATTTACTCACTGCACCTGCAAGATGTGCACTTCTTTTATGAGGAAACCCAAGTCTCTCTGAACATCAGCTTTTACAAGTTTCAAGCCTTTTACAATTATTCTGTTTTCTCTTATTACGATCAAAATGAATAAGCCCACACTTCCCCATGTTGTGCTCCATTTGCCATCTTGTATCACTTAACCTGTCTTCATTTCTTTGCAGTCTGTGTCCTCCTTACACCTGAAGTTCCCACCTAGCTTTGAATCATCAGCAAATTTACATCCATCACTCTGCCTCTATGTGCAAGTCATTACTGGGCAATTATGAATAGCTGAGTCTCTCCCAATGACCCGTCCAGCACTCCAGCAAGCCACGATCTGCCAACTCAAGATTTAATCGACGTTTTCAAAATCATGAAGCCTTTTGATAGAGTAGATCGGGAGAAACTTGTTCTACTGGCAGGGAGCTGTCAGACCAGAGGACACAGTGATAAAAGATTGAGGGGGAAAGTTAGGGATTTAAAAAAAAATCATTCTTATCATAGAATCCCTACAGTGTGGAAATAGATCTTTTGGCCCAACAAGTCCACATCAACCCTCTGAAGAGTAGCCCACCCAGACCCATTCCCCTATCCTACACATCCCTGAACACTATGGACAATTTAGCACCTCTAATTCACCTAACCTACACATCTTTGGACTGTTAGAGGAAACCAGAGCAAACCCACACAGACACAGGGAGAATGTGCAAACTCCACACAGACAGTCACCCAAGGCTGGAATCAAACCTGGGTCCCTGGCGCTGTGAGGCAACAGTGCTAGCCACTGAGCCACTGTGCTCATTCTTGAGCTGTAAGCAGTTCAGTCAAAACTGCCATTTATTACCCATCTGTGACTGCCCTTGAGAAGATGGTGGGTTGTGAACCGCCTACTTCAGCCGCTCCAATGGGCAATATATGTTAGCCTAGCCAGTGGCAACACCTTCGATGAATGGATAAAAGTAGTCCATGTGCTGTAGGGACACAGAGAGTGCTGTTAGGGGAGACTTGCATGAATTTGTCCATGTAACAGTTGAGGATTGGTGATATAGTGCCGAGTCAGAATGGTGTGTGACTTGGAGAGCTTGTTCCCCTGTGTCTAACGCTGTTGTTTCTCTAGGGGTTAGGGATGTGGGTTTTAGAAGGTGCTGAAGGAATCTTGGCAAGTTGCTATAGTCTATCCATCAGTGGGTGCACACTGTAACCATTCTGCACTAGTGTTGGAGACAATAAATGTGAAACATTACTGATCAAATGGGCTGCTTTACCTTGGATGATGCCAAGCCCCTTGAGTATTGTTGGAGCTGCACCCATCCAGACAAGTGGGAAGTGTTCCATTACACTCCTAATGTGTGCATTTTAGATGCTGGACAGGACTTGAGGAATCAGAGGGTGAATTATTCCCAGCCTCTGAACAGCTCCTGTAGTCACTGGCTGGTCCTCTTCAGTTATTGGTCAGTGGTACACCTCCTGGATGTTAATGGGAGGGAATCTATTAAGGATCAGACTGTTGACTGCAAGGGGAGATGGTTAGCTTCTCTCTAAATAGAGATTATTTGCCAGCTCTTGGAAAGATTAGTCCAATTCTCTTGCTCTTTCCCGATAAATCTACAATGTTTTCCTTCTCAACTGTATTTCCGATTTCCATTTGGAAGTTACACTCAAATCTGCTTTCACCATTCCTCCAGACAGCACACTCCAATTATATAATAAAACAAAGAACTGCAGATGCAAATCTCAAACAAAACAGAAATTGCTGGAGAAACTCAGTAGGTCTTTGGCAATGCTCCCCTGAAGAACTATTTTAAAAATTGTTCTGGGATTTGGATATGAAAGAACAGAAACTAACATGGTCATTCTAAAAGATGAGATAGCAAACAGTCCAGGTATTTTACAATATATAATTTCAGCTGCATCAGTTGTAAATCTTTGCTATAAATTCTGTGCCTTATGATTTTACACTCCACAACCACCCGATGAAGGAGCAGTGCTGCAAAAGCTAGTGCTTCCAAATAAACCTGTTGGACTATAACCTGGCGTTGTGTGATTTTTAACTTTGTCCACCCCAGTCCAACACCGGCTCCTCCAAACCCAAAACATAGTCTTTTTTCTCTCCATATTCACAGCAACTTGGTAAAAATGTTAAAAATTAAAAATCAGCTCCATAGAATTATACATCAGAGAACAGTCCCTTCGACCATCAAGTCTCTACTGTCACTGTACTCCTCTGTGATTCTTTTGGCATTTTCAAGCAGATTTTAGTCGAAACAGAAAATTGGCAGAACATGTGAATATGAAATGTTCTTCAGACTTTCAACAATCTGTATGAATAAATTCTTCTTGGCATTTAATTGTTCCTGTAAAGCTCTGAAACAACTTAAAGCATTTGAAAGGTTACAGAGAGCAGTGAATTTCCTCCATAAAGTGAGGATCCTCTGGGAAAGCAATGAAATACTCCGCTTTCAGCACTTTCATTACCTGAATCATTAGATGTACGTTTAGTCATCGATATGCTTCACTTATTGTGTGACTTCTTCTGCTGCATGTTCATCACTAACACTGCAATAACCTCCAACTTCAGTGAATATACAAGCTGCAAAGCTACATGATATGAGCTAAAATTTCCTTGTGTTATTTTCTTTTTCAATTGTGAGCTTTGTTTTTGATTATATTTGCCTGGCCCTGTAGCTGCGCCTTGCTAATGTTTGGATATTGAGCACAACATTTGACAAACCAGTCAGTATTGATTTTCCTATGGAATCCCTTTCAAACATCCTCTGCGTCGATGTGAAACCAACCAGTGAGACTTGGCGGGTTGAGTGGAAAGCTGGTAGGAGCGATGGAGGTCTCAAGTCAAGCAGCTAATGTAAGCAGAAACCTTAGTTATTGGTGAGGGAAGGGGCTATGGAAGAAGTTGTGTGCTTATTATAGAGCAGAAAATGGTTTGCTGTGTTTCCAAGGGTGTAGAACACTCAATGGGTTTGGGTGGTATTCAAAACTGACACAGTCTCATCACTCATACACCTTAAGATGCCATCGTGGCACCTTGACTGCACCCCTTCTCTCTTCATCTTGTAATGAAGTGGCTTTCTCTGAAAAATGCCTGTGTGCTCTTTCATTGACCATGAATTGGGAAATGCAGCATCATACATGCTAAATTCTGCATGAGGAAAGAATGCACCAATTTTAGTTCACAGCAGCTGCTTCTCATTTTTGATTAGCTCATTGCTAGATTTATCTGGTAGCTGACTGAGTTTCACGGTCCAGATTAAGCCCTTTGTGAAAATAAAGACAGATTTTCCACACTTTTGCTCCATCAAGAAGCCCTAGCAAAACTGGCGTGAACGGGGATCAGGGGAAAAGCTCTCCGCTGATTGAAGTCATGCTTGGCACAAAGCTGGGTGGTTGTGAATGTTGGAGGTCAATCATCTCAGTCACAGGGCATCACTGCAGGAGCAGTGGAAAGGATGTGTGTTCAGCCCACCCACCTTCAGCTGCTGCATTAATGACCTTCTACCCCCCCCGCCCCCATCATAACACCCAATGTGGGGATGTTTGCCAATAATTGGACAATATTTAGCATCATTCTCGGTTCCTCAGAGACTGAAGAAGTCTGTGTCCACATCCTGCATTAGCTGGACAGTTTCAGGCCTGGTCTGTTAAGTGTCAAGTAACATTCATATTACGCAAGTGCCAGGCAATAGCCATCTCAAACAAAAGAGAATCTAGCCATCACCCATGACATTCGATGGCATTATAATCACTAAATCACCCACGATCAACATCCTGGGATTGACCAGAAGCTGAACTGGACCAACCATATAAATAGCTACATGAGCAGGTCAGAGGCTAGTAATCCTGCAGTAATTAATTTACCTCCTGACTCTCCAGTAACTGTCCACCAAATACAGGTACAAGTCACAGTGCGATGGAATGTTCTTTATCTGTCTGGATGGGTGCACTTAAGAAGCTTGAAACCATCCAAGGCAAAGCAGCCCGCCTGATTGACACCTCATCCATTACCTTCACTTCCTTTACTGCTAATGCTGTGCAGTAGCAGTATGTACCATCTACAAGGTACAGTGTAACAACTCACCAGGATCGTTCAACAGCACCTTACAAATCGGTGACCTCTACCACTTAGAAAAGCAAGGGCAGCAGATACATGGGAACATCACTACCTGCAAGTCTCCTTTGAAGCCACACACTATCCTCACTTGGAAATAAATCACCGTTCCTTCACTGTGGCTCGAATTCCCTCTCTGTGTGTGTCCTTAGACCACTGCAGTATTTGAGAGGTTAGCTCACCATCACCTCTCTCAACCATTTGGGCACAGATTGTAGCTGATGTTTCAGGAGACTTTTCTGACTGTTTGTGGAGCTGGTTTCAGACGCTAGTGGGGTTTGTACAACAATCTCCCCATTGAATCAGGGGGAGGTGGAGCAGGCTTTTCTGGGGGGAGTTTCTTTTGGGTTCGTATACTTCACTCTTACACAGTCATTGTGGTGGTACATGTGGGACTTTTGTTGACTTGCAGAGTTCTTAGCTGTCACACACTCACTGCTGTCGTAGGGGAAGAGTGGTGGAGGCTGAGCTGGTGCACCTGACATTGGGATGTCATCGACAGTGGCGACTTCTTGGGAGAGGCGGCTACCAAAGTGTGGGAAATGCTGAATATGTTCCAAGATCTTACCTTTAACACATGGGAGTGGAGTATTTCACTGACCAGTCTCGTGGGTTTATATGAGTTTTCTTTGATAACATTCAAGGACAGACTGAGTCTCCATTTTGCAGTATTGAAGGGACTGAGAGTAACTTGCGCACACGGTGCAGAGTGAGCAGTTATCCGTGTGCAGGAGGTCATCTGTGTCACAGTCTGACAGTGGTTACTCGCCTCACTGATGATCAGCAGCCCTTTGGTGAGAGTATTAAACGCTGCCAAGGTGGGAGCCTCTAACCACAGTCACCTCCGTGCCAAAGTGATGACAAGGGAGGGAAACTGGGGAGAAATATTGACTGACAAAGAACGAGAACAACATGGGTGATAATTACTGAGGTGACAGCCGAGTGGTATTATCACTGCAGTATTAATATAGAGACACAGGTAATATTCTGGGGACCTGGTTTTGAATCCTACCATGGCAGATGGTGATATTTGACTTCAATTCGGGACGTAAAAGGTAGTTTAATATGGTTATAAAAACCATATGGTTCCACTAATGCCCCTTAGAGAAGGAAACCTGCCACCAACGTCTGGCCTGCACCGTGACTCCAGACCCACAGAAAGGTGGTAGACTCTGATCTGCTGCCTTCTGAAATGGCTGAGCAAGCCATGGAACTGGCCAAACCAGCAGAAATGACAATGGCCAACGCAGTCCTATCAAACTCTCTTTACTGACATCTGGAGGCTTGTTGGGTGAGCTATCCCACAGAGAGGTGAAGCAACAACCTGACGTAGTCATTCTCATAGGATCAGACCTTACAGAGAATGTCCCAGACACTACCATCACCATCCCTATCCCTGGGTGATGTCATTCCCAACTGGCTGGATAGATCCAGCAGATTTGAGCTTGTGGTCATTACCTGGGCATTGGAGAGCCCCTCCTCTTCGTGGAGTCTGTGTTGCTGTCGCCGACAGGGTTGGGGAGAACGCTGGAGCTGGAGACTCCAAGTCACAAGAGTGAAGACATGTTCTTGCCAATTGTAAGGTCCTAACCAGGCTGGATCCTATTAGTTTGATTTCTGCTGTTCAGGTCAATGAGAGTGCCTGTGTTGTGGTGCCCTTATGATCCTCTCCATACCTCTGCAGCACCAGCCACTCTGGCTGGCCTCCTGAACCTGTTGAGGCTGGTGGGTGATGTCAAGAGCCTGTCAAAGATCTGCCTAGGCCGGAAACCTGAAACCGAAACAGAAATGGCTGGAGAAACGTGGCAGGTCTAGCAGCATCTGTGGAGAGAAAGCAGAGTTAAACATTTAAGATCCAGTGTCCCTTCTTCAGAACTAGTAATAGCTCAGAAAAGGTGGTATGTATGAAGACAGGGGTAGTAAAGGATTGAGCAATAGGGGGAGATGAGCCCAGAGGGAGAAGAGAGACCGTTAGGCTAAAGTAGGGATGGATACTCCAACTTACCATCATCCATCCCTTTGTTTGCCTCACTGTCTTTCCCTTGCCCCAGGCTCCATCTCTCTACAAATGCTGCGAGACCTGCTGAGTTTCTCCAGTAATTTCTGTTTTAGATTCACTGAAGGCTCTTAATTGGGTGGTGAGCTCACAGGCTGCCAATCAGAAGGCTAGCTCCAGAAAGGTTGTTTTGCCAGCCTTGTTCGGCAAGTGTCCGGCCTGGCTCCCTCCTTACATTCCCACATGGGGAGCCTGAAGCAAATGGTCATGGAGGGAGAAGTTGTGGTTCTTTACCTTGGGGAAGAGAAGCTTGCGAAAAGTCATGGTAGAAGTCTTCAAAATCATCATGGGTCTGCACAGCAACAATACAGAGAAACTGTTCCCAGTCATGAAAGGACCAGGAGCGAGAGGGCACTGATTTAAACTAAAAAGAAAACAAGATGAGAAGAAGCTTTTTTCACGTAACGAGTAGTTGGAGGCTGGCTTGTACTGCCTCAGAGAAGGATAGAGGTAGATTGAGTTAAGGCATCCACAAGTTGATCAAGCTGTCATTTTAAAAGGAACAATAAGCAGAGGGTGGGAATTGGAAGGAGAATAGTCCTAAGGGAAATGATGATTTAGAGAGCTGATACAGACACAATGGGCTGAATGGCCTCCGACACCGTAATGGTTCTGTGATTCTTCAGTGCATGAAGACCCCTCTATGCAGATGATGCACAGACATTTTTAACCTTTCTGGTCAAAAGTGCTTCAGCGAGTTTGTATTGAATCTTGTTGGTGCTTTACACAATTCTGAAATAGTTACAAGATACACACACACTCTGACTCTCATACCCACACTCTCACAATCATACTCACACACACAGAATCACACACAGCCTGACACACTCTCACACTCACGTACACTCACACACACATGTTCAATCAGTCACTTCACTCAGACTCACACACGCTGACACTTATTTGTACATACACATGCAGTCATGCACACACATACACATAAAGAACACACACTCGCCATTGCACACAAACGCACATGCAAACACATTTGCACACATTCACACAAACATCCATGAGCGTGCTCATTCACTCGCACACAAACACGCATATACACACACACACTTGCACACATACACACAAATACACATGCACATGCTCATTCATGCATGCACACAAACATACACACACATGTACACATGTGCACGTTCACACACAGACACATTCTTGAGCATTTACTTCATCTAGAAGAAAATCATTACTGACTCTTCCAGAAACCAATTTCTGTTGCCAAGTTATAGCTGCTTTGATGATAAAGTCACTGGGAAATAATTGCTCTGAGCTGGAAGAGTTTTGGCAACAGCAATTTCAGCAGGAACTTAGGATGAAGGGTGGGAGGTTTGGGGAGAGAGAGTCGGGAGTAAGATCCCCCAACCTTTATGGTGGTTTTTGTCCTTCAGTACGTGTGACTGAGAAATAATCTTGTTTAAACGATGGGAAGTCCCTCTAAATGTAACTGAAATGTTCTTTCGTCACCTGGGTCAGTTTAAACAGGAGCAGCTTATACTTTGAAGACAAATTTTACTGCTGTCGGCAGAGGAAGGGAAGGTCATGACCTTTCTGGTCAAAAGAGCATCAGCGAGTTTACTTAAGTAATCTTTCAGAAATCATGGTGCTTATTATTATGGGTCATTAATATAAATGGCCCTTTGAAATGTGTGTTTATGATTATCTGGCTGCAGTCAGGATTATTGCCTTTTTGATTTGATAAGTGCCTTTGGTCTCATTAAAAACCTTGTAGTTAAACAGTAGGAATGCCAAATGAGGGAACTCGAGACTATCTTGAACTCCGTCGAATCCTCTCAGTGAAGGGAAGTACACTGTGCTCATTAATTTCAGAGAAAAATTCTGCAAAATGTGGCATTTGAGTGGACATTTGTTCATCCAAGCTTGTGAACCAAAAGGACCCTTAAGTTTTGTTGAATTTACCATCCACAAGACAGGACTCTGAGCAAAACAGTGGAGCCACAAACCCTTGCATTGTGATTTCAAGCTGGTTTATTCTTACTGATTATGAAGCGACCTCGGGCACTCTCCGCTTTTGCTGCGCATTGATTATGAACACATCCCGTCAGCCAAAACAATTCGGAAAAATCCTCGTCATTATCCAGATTCAATGAATAATAAGCCCATCAATAATTTACGGAAATTAAGGGCCAATGCTACAATCAAGGGTCATTGAAGAGTGTCTTAATTTGCGTCACTGAAAAATTTAATGAGCACTAGGAACAAACAAGCACTCCCCTCTGTCACAGACATTATATGTAATCCTACTTTTCCCAGAAATTCACTTTAAAATTTGCAGACGGAACAAAGTTTGGCCATAAAGTGAACTGTGAAAAAGATAGTGATAGACCTCAAGAGAGCGTATTTTGTTGGAATCAGCAGCATAAGGTAAATTAAGTTTAATACAAATAAATTGCTGCAGAAAAACAGTGACCTGGGGCATATGTGCACGTATTGCTGGAGATGGTTCAAGTGATTTAACATGCGTTTCTGCACTTTACTAAGAGAGGCAAAAAGATAGAAAGGTGTAACAGCTTAATCGGAGCCCCGATTCTGGAAGTGCTGTTTTGTGGGATTTAGACGCTTGCAAAAAAAAGGCCTGAATCTATCAGTGGAGGTATCCACTGAGAGAGGTCGGACATCCGTGGAGAGAAGTCAAGTAGCCCTTTGGGATTGTTAACGGTATTGAGGAATGTACGTAAGAAGTGGGTAAGCTCTATCAAGCTGGGCAGAGGTGGATACTGCAGATGCTGGGGATTAGAGTCAAGATTAGAGTGGTGCTGGAAATGCACAGCAGGTCAGGCAGCATCCGAGGAACAGGGAAGTTGACATTTAGGGCAAAAGCCCTTCATCAGGAATGTGGCTGGGAGCCTCGGATGTGGAGAGAGAAATGGGAGGTGGATGGAGCTGGGGCTGAAGGTGATAGGTCAGAGAAGAGGGTGGAGTGGATAGATGGGAAGGAAGATTGACAGATGGGACAGGTCATGAGGATGGATGAGAATCTTCTGCCTCGGGATCCTTCAACCCCATGGCATCAATTGAAACCATTGCCACTCCCTTACCACCCAATGCCTGGAGGAAGAAGGCCTCATTTTCTGCCTCAGGCCCTTCCAACCTCATGGCATCAATGTGGACTTCATCAGTTCCCTCATTTCCCCTCCCCCCACCTTACCCCAGTTCCAACCTTCCAGCTCAGCACCATCTAATGACCTGTCTCACCTGTCAATCTTCCTTCCACCTATCTGCTCCACCTTCCTCTCTGACCTATCACCATTACCCCAACTTCCATTCACCTATTGCACACTCAGCTATCTTTTCCCCATCCCCACCCCGCTCGCATTTAACTCTCCACCCCCGAGGCTCCCAACCTCATTCCTGATGAATGGCTTTTGCCTGAAACGTCGATTTTCCAGCTCTGTCAAGCTGTCAAGTCATTTAAAATCCCAAACTCTTCCACTTTTTGAAAAGAAAAATCCAGTCTGCAGTTGAAAAAATAAATTAGTGGAGCTAGTCCAGTGCTTGTTGACATCAGCATCAGCTTGAGGACTTCCACACCCTTTCATTATCACAGTGGTTAGCCTGTAAACTCACTGTTTGATTAATAAATGCAAGTGTTTACAAAGAGATTAGCTTTGTTTGATGTGGTGCTATGAATACAAGTATTTGTTTTGCTAGGGATTAATTACTTGAAAGATATTTTAATTTTGTGGTACTTGAAAAGGTTTTATATATATATGATCAATCAAACTTTAAAAATATATAGGGGCATTTTCAATAGACACTTCGTACTTAACTTCATCTTGCCATGGCTTCTGAGGACTGCCCATAGAGTACTATGGAGGGTATAAAGGTAAAGAGTTGGTGGGGGGGAACGCATGGGTTGATGTGAGTTAGCGATATGTTGGTGCACAAGCTATAACAGCTCATCCAGATGACTGGGGATTCATAGTTTTGCTTGAGTTGGCATTAAGTTTGCATGGGTACTATAAAGGGCAATGGAGGTAGGTAAAGTGTCACAGATAGTATAGATGGTATGAGTGACCATGGAGAATGGGTGGGAGGGCATCAGCTGGCGTTATTTGGCATGCCTATGGATTGTGAGAGTTAGAGAAATTTTTTCATGTTATTATTTTTATTGTAACTGGGACAAGGTCCAGGCCATGACGCCAGGTCTTTTGAAGAGCTCATCTTGGCACCCAGCAGCCCATGCAGCTGGCCTCTCCTGTACGCATTGTGTCCAATTCTGATTGGTGAAACAATTCAGGAAAATTTAGGAAGATTTAGAAAGATTTAGGAAGAGTGTGGCGAAAATTTGTGAGGGTGGTTCCAGGACCGAAGGAGTTTCAGTTTCTGTCAATAGGTTTGAGAAGGTGCCGTCATTAGAGAACAGAAGGTTGAGAGGAAATTTGACAGAGCTGTTCAAAATCATGTGGTGATTGGTCAGAGAGAGAGAGAGAGAGAAAGAAAGAGTGATAGACGGAAAGAGAGTGAAACATTCCCATTGTTGAAAAGGTCTGGAACCAGGGACACAAATTTAAGATTAGATTAGATTAGATTCCCTACAGTGTGGAAACAGGCCCTTCGGCCCAAGTCCACACCGACCCTCCGAAGAGCAACCCACCCAGACCCATTCCCATACATTTACCCTGATTAATGCACCGAACACTATGGGCAATTTAGCATGGCCAATTCACCTAACCTGCACATCTTTGGACTGTGGGAGGAAACTGGAGCACCCAGAGGAAACCCACGCAGACATTGGGAGAATGTGCAAACTCCACACTGACAGTTGCCCGAGGTGGGAATTGAATCTGGGTCCCTGGCACTGTGAGGCAGCAGTGCTAACCATATGAGGGAATTCCCTGATAAGATAGTGGGTGGTTAGGATCTAGAACTCAGAGTCTGAGAGTATTATTAAGCAGCTGGAAACAGGAGTTTTGCAGGATGCTGAGTTTTCCTGCAGAAAGCTGATCAGGTTACGATGGGCACATGGTCTTCCCCTGTGCTGCAGCCATCTTGTGATTCCTATTTTATACAGGCAACAAAAAAATTGCCAGTAATCCAAGAAAGCTTTACACGGGGAAAAAAAGGTCATTTTCTTTCATTTTGCAGTTTGCTTTTGGAGATGACAAACTGGATTGGTATTTGAGAACTCCAACAGAGTGAGAGACTTGCCAATCACATGGATGGCCCTGAGTTAAATCATGAGGTGATGAGGGATTTTGAAGCATTGGATTTAGATTAAAAAATTCTGACATCCCCATCTGCACAGTCTCCTCCAGCCCCTGGCACCGCTTGAGGTTCTAGCCTGTGGAGCATCCTGCATTTTAATTGTGCTGCTATTGGTGGTGATGCCTTGAGTTGCCAAGGTTCTCAGTTCTGGAATTGCCTCCCTAAAGCTCTCTGTCTTTCCACATCTCTTCCTCCTTAAAAGCACAACTTCAAATCTGCCTGGTTGACTAAACTTGTTGCAGCCTGGTCCATATTGTGTGATCTAATGGTAGTTCTCCTTGAAACATTTTGGGACATAATACCATGTTAAGGATGTTTGTGAAATGCATTTTATTGTTTCTTACTTAAAATGGCAATTCTTGTCCAAAGATGGATGCCAGCTCATTATTTGGTACGGACTTGTCCAGAGTACCTTGGATATTACACAAAAAGTGAAGAATGCATAACAGCTTTTATACTGAGCTGATGCCCAAGTAGGGACTGGTTACGAGAAACTTGTTAAGGAACTGAGCACAAGCAAGCTAGCGGTGACTTCAAGGCAGACAAAATACGTGGAAGTGTTGAAGGCTTAGAAACTAGCAATTTTAGGTAATGTAATAAGCCCAAGGAGAGGAACAGACTTGTACTTTCTTGTAAATCTTCATTAAAATGGAATTGAGTTCAACAGTGCTTTTTTATTTAACTTGATTTAGTATAAATGACAATTCTTATATATTCAGGAATTTCTGTGAATAGCTTTCCATAAATCAGTGCTCACTCACTTTTTATGCTGTTGCTTTCACCGCAGTGTGACTCAGACATGAATCTGTTCTCGCCATGCTGAAACGTGCTGTGCCAGCCTAAAAGGTGCCAGAAATATAGTTCATCCGAGCCAAGCTATGCAAACATTTGGAAGGATGATAAGTTCAGGACTGAAATTGTCTACAATTTTATTTTCCTGCTGCATGAGTGATTATTAGAGTGAAAACCGGTCCATAATTACGAGGTTGCCCCTGCTTTTCGAAATGATGGAATTTGTCAAACACAGGGAGGGAGACAGTAAAGTGAGATTGTTGTACAGAAGTTTTCGTTTTCCAGTATTTTCTAACCAGTTTGGTCCAGCTATCAAATGGCTGCTCTTTCTTTCCAAAATCTAAAATGGCACCAAAGTTCCATGCCTCAATTTATACCAAATTGGTAAATTATTTGCTAGGTAGCTATTTTTCCCAGTCTGACTCCACTTACAATTATACAGAAAAACAAAGGAATGCCAGGAAGTGGTAGGCTGGAGCCTGGAAGCCAATATCACAAGCTTCTTTTTCCTGGTTCTTAGTGCCAATGAAGCAGGAGAAACCACATACGATTTATGACAAACACTTTATGGGGGAACGAAGGAGTAGTTAGAATGCATCAACAAAATTGCAACGGTGTAGCGGTGGGATTCCAATATTCGCTTCTGTGGATGGTTAAAGTTTCTCCATTGCCACCAAGTTATGCAGCAGTTGTTGATGCCACATTAATGGTGTCATTGCCAGTCCTAGATGCCCACTTATATACTACTTCTTGTTTTGTAGATATCAATGAATGCCAACTCCAAGGGGTGTGCTTACATGGAGAATGCCTGAATACCCTGGGCAGCTATAGGTGCACATGCCAGCCTGGGTTTGTTCCAGGTCCTGCACAATCTGCCTGTGTCCGTAAGTAATGTTTACCACAACCTTTCCAGGACCTGTTTGGAACTGGGTCCCTAGGCCCCTGAAAATTTCAAGCCAATGCACATGCATTTCCAAAGTTGGGTTTCTGTAAAGTATTAGAAACATGTTCATCAGAGGCCGGTTGCCTAATCTCAGCTGAAAAGAAAAATCAAAATGATTCTCAGTCCGTCCCTGAAGATCAAGGTGTCTCTCGGTCATGGAACATTGCCACACCCATTAGGGAAAATCACTCGGATCATAGAATCCCTACAGTGTGGAAACAGGCCATTCGGCCCCAAAAGTCCAAACTGACCTTCCAAAGAGTATCCCACCCATTCCCCTATCCTATTTCCCATGACTAATGCACCTAACCTACGGCACCCCTGAATACAATGGCAATTTAGCATGGCCAATTCACCTGGCCTGCACACCTTTGAACTGTGGGAGGAAACTGAAGCACCCGAAGGAGACCCACGCAGACACAGGGAGAATGTGCAAACTCCACACAAACAATCACCCGAAGCTGGAATCGAACCCAGCAGTGAGGCGGCAGTGCTAACCACTGAGCCACCATGCCACCCCAAGGATATATAAATGGGACTCTGGGTCAGGGGTAAAACTGATGTGGAGAGTGAAATTCTTTTTGCAGGAAGGCGAAGTGGATGGGAACATTTTGTAGGAAGTCAGTGGAATAGAAAATGGAACAAGGCCTATGTTAACAGCAACGTTTGTGACCCAATCCCATTTTACGTCTCCACAAAGGTTAAGTCTGTTTCTGAAGAGTTGGCTCACCCTTTGAAGGGCAGTCCTAATTTTCACATCTCATTCATATCTGTACAAAAAAAACAAATTTTTACTTCACTGACTTGGAAGATAGACATTGGTTAAATCTTGATACATCACATTTTGAAAAAATGTATTCTACAAGAAAGTACTCTTCGTGATAGACCAGCAGTTATTCTGATGCCACAGTCAGATAACAAGAGGTTTTCAGCTTCTCCAACTTGCTGGGTATATTGTCGTTAATAACGTTGGTCATTTCCTGACCACAGTTTGGTTAGATTTGGTATTTGGAAAAGGACAGAGATAAATCATGAATAAAAGTCTTTTTTTAACTTGGGGAGGGTAAATATTATAAATCCTAGAAATAATTTGCCTGAGGTGGACTGGGCAGGACTGCTAAAGGGTAAATCAGTGATAAACCAGAGGGAGGTGCGAAAAACTGAGATCCTCATGGCACAAAGCAGACATGCCCCCTTCAAAAATAAATATGGGACTGCCAAATCTGGAACCCCCGCCCCACCAACTCATCTGGAAAAATACAGGGGAAGATTAAACTGTAAAAGGAAGCTTATGATAGTCACAAAAAACTCAACACTGCAAATAGCGTAGAGGAGTATAGAAAGTACAGGGAACAAGTGAAAAAAAAGTAAATCAAAGAGATGGCATGAAAAATGTGAGCAAAAGAAAGGAAAACTCAAAGATGTTTTACCAGTATTTAAGGAGCAAAACGATACATAAGGAAGAAGTGGAACCTATCAGAGATGAGGAAGGGAATGTGTGTGAAGATGCAGAGGGTATGGGAAGAATTTTAAATTAATTTTTCATTGCTGTTTTCACAAAAGAAAGGGATGATGTGGATATAGTAATCCAAGAGGAGCAGTGTGAAATATTGGACAAAATAATCATAACGAGAGAAGATGTGTTCAAGGAGTTGGAATCCTTGAAAGTGGATAAGTTGCCAGGGCCGGATGTATTGTTCCCTTGGATGTTGAATGAGGTCAGGGAGGAAATAGCAGATGCTCTGTAGAATTATTTTCCAATCCTCACCAGACACAGGTGAGGTGCCAGAGGACTGGAGAAATGTAAATGTGCTTTTCTTTTTTTTAAAAAGGGCACAGAGGAAATGCCAAACTCTTATAGGTGAGATAGTCTTATTTCAGTGGTGGGCAAATTGTTAGAATCAGTCCTGAGAGATTGGATAAACTGTCAATTAGAAAGGCATGGTCTAGTAGGGATAGTCAGCATGGCTTTGTTAAGGGAATGTCATGCCTTATATATTAAGTTGAATTCTTTGACGAAGTGACAAGGAGGATTGATGAGGGTTGTGCACTGGATGCTATCTATATGGATTTTAATAAGGCATTTGTTCAGATCCCATATGGCAGACTGGTCAAAAAAGCAAAAGCCCATCAAATTGGATCCAAAGTTGGCTCAGTGACAGGAAACAAAGGGGAATGGTCGATGGTTGCCCTTACAAACGGAAAGCTGTATCCAGTGGTGTTCCACAGGGCCCAGCGCTGGGCCCCTGCTGTTTTATACTATTCATGATTTGGATTTGAACATGGGGGGGGGCATACTTGGGAAATATGCAGATAACACAAAATTGGTCGTGTAGTGGATAGTGTGGCGGAGAGCTGTAAGCTCCAAACTAATTGTGGAATGGGAAGGAAAATGGCTGATGGAATTCAGCTCTGATGAGGTAATGCGTTCCAGAAGGTCAAACTGTTAAAAGGGAATGCACAATAAACAGGAATATACTGAGAGGGGTGGATGAAGTGGGAGATCGTGACATGCAAGTGCACAGTTGCAAAGATGGCATATGGAATGCTCTCCTTCATTGACAGAGTTTTGAATATAGAAGTAGGGATATAATGACGAATTGTATAAGACACTGGCAAGGCCACAACTGGAGTGTCGTGTGTAGTTCTGGTGACCACATGACAGGAAATACTCTGGAGAGAGTGCAGAGAAGATTGACTAGAACATTGAAGAGCAGGATAATTGCAGCTATGAGGAGAGATTGGAGAGGTTGGGGTTGTTTTCCTTGGAACAGAGAAGGCTGAGGATTGACATGATTGATGTATACAAAATTGAGAGGGGTAGAAATAGAGTAGGCAGGAGGAACCTGTTTCCCTTGGCACACAGTTCAAAAACCAGGGATCATAGATTTAAACTAAGCAGCAGAAGGATTAGAGGGGACGTGAGGAAAACCTTTTGTAAGCAGAGGGTGGTAGGTGTCTGGAATTCACAGCCTGACTTAGTGGTGAAGGCAGAGACCCTAAACTCTCTTAAAACTTACTTGGATCTGCACCTTAAGTACTGTATGCTGCCGAGCTATGGGCTGTGTGCAGGAAGGGTATCTTCCTGTCTATGGGTTGGCATGGACAAGATGGGCCAAATGACTCCCTTCTGTGTTGCATGTATAAGTGTTCTTTTGCAGTGTAGGCCAAAACATAGCAGTGATTGGCAAGAAGCCAAGTTACTTAGGAAGAGATGCTGTTGTTTAAGATTATCATGCAGGTTTTAATAGGGTGTTCCTCACTGGCAGAATAAGCTCAGCCTCTCCATATACTATACTGTGCTTCTTGCTTACAAACCTCAGGGCACTATTACAACTATCTGCCAAGACAAAGTACTTAAAGCATTGAATACTTGAACTTTAGAAAGTCATGAAAAACCAATTTAATCCCAGGTCAAATCGTTTTCTTTTTGTATCGCCGTTAAAACATAAGATGTCATTAATGTTCACGGACACTGGGTGAAACCTTACTAAAAACATATTTATATATAACTGGGGTTGGGGTTAGTTTATGGTTGTGAATTAATTCTTAAACACTGCTGCGAATGTAAAATGGACAAAGTGTAAGTTCAAACCAAATTCCACATTTTACGGATGCACCTGTATAAAATTCCACACTGGGTAATCTGCTGTGAAAGGACATTAGCATCAAAGACAGCATGTTAAGTGGTAACAACTGTATTATTCTAAACACTGATTAGAACGTACTATCAGCCTGACACCAATGTAGTTGTTGCAGATGCTTCATAAAACTTCCTGGCATTAGTTGTGTGGATAGCTACACGACTGGGCCTTCCCTGTTGACCGTTTGCATTCACCACTTCTCCATAAAGTTCTGCAAACAGACACCCCAAAATTTAAGACTACTGGGGAGGGGTTAAGCTGTGGCTTTGACTGCGGTGTAGCAGCAATGATGGTGGAATGAATGCTGCTGTCACTTTGGAGCCAGTTGTGGGTACCAGTTCTGCTTTGACCCTCTTTCCCTCTGCCGGGAATTGAAGCCACACCTTTTGAGTGCCTGCATCTCATTGGCTGCACAGACTGTTTGTGCTGCCGAAATTCCTTTAACCCATTGTGGTGGAGGGAGCCTGGTTTGAACGCTGAACTGTAGGAGTGTTTGGCTCCACAGTCTGTTGCAGAGGCCATGTCACCATTCCTAGTTTTGGATGTTTGCAAAACGAGGCTTTTTTAAAAAATTCGTTTTTGGCTCCGTAGGTCTGATTCAGCCTATTTCAGGATTTAATTACCTCCCTTTTTTTAAGGATCCTGTGGGAATGGGATGTGCAAAAGGTCAAAGTGGAGCTTTTCCTTTGGCTAAGCTTGGTATCCTTTGAGAATGCTGAATGACTTCAATTGTATTTGACAAAGTAGGACTAAACTGCACATACTGTCCCATGTTAGCTAGGCACCACACGGGCCTGTTTGTCAAGAAAGAATGACAATCTAACAGAAGATAAACATTCTGCACATGTAGTTTGTCTAATGCAATTATAACTAACCAAACCCCGATTGGAATGAGGAAGAAAATTGCCTCAATTGCCTGCCAAAGGGAATGATTTGGTTTGTCCTGCCAGCATGACAAAGTCATTTCAATGTAGTGACCTTGGAGTTAGTTGTATTTGTTTTTTAAAGATTTTGTTTTGGTTTGAGCGTAATGGAAATTCTCTGCCATTCCTGAATGCTAGAGCTATTGCTGTACTAATACAGATGCATGTGAGAAGATACTTACACCCTGCTTATTATTGCTTAGAGCATGTTGCTTTTCATAAGGTTTAACACTCCATGTAATTGTCAGATGGTTGCCAATGTAAAACCTGTATCCTTCATGTCGTGGGGCTTTAATCTGGTACAAAGGATGCTCCGAATGTGTCTATGTTGGCGCACATATGTATATACACACAGTCACGCCTTAATGTATGTTGTTTTTATTTTTAGCTTTGTTTGCTGTTCTGTCCTTGTCAGCTGGTGATGGAATTTCTGCAGGTTTTTTTTTCTCTCTTAGATCATTTCTGGCAACCTCCCTCCCTTTTTTGTTTTTCTCTCTCTGCTGCAGCTGAAAATCTTTTAATTGAAGAGAAAGGGCCCTGCTACCGGTTTGTCAGTGCAGGAAAGCAGTGCATGCATCCTCTGTCTGTGCAGCTCAGCAAGCAGATGTGCTGTTGCAGCGTTGGCAAAGCCTGGGGCACAAGCTGCGAGAAATGTCCCATTCTGGGAACAGGTAAGGGCAGCAGAAACCAGCGAATAACTTTTTTTTTCTTTTTTCGCTTCACAGATACTGCTCTTTTGTCTTTCTTTGCTGGCTGCTTTTTACTGTTATGCTTGTTGTATCCTGTGGCACCCAAGAGTAGGATTTTAATTGCTAGACCGTAGTTGCTACACAACTTAAGAATGGCAGATGCTGATATACCCCATCCATGTTTCTTTTACCCCACCTCCCTTTAAATTAGATTTAAAATGCTGATCAAGACAAATGTTTGAGCTCATTTATTCCAAAACAAAACCGTTTTCCCCCAAAGTGCACACTTTATTTGGTACACGCAGTTATACTGTCATCACAAAAGCACATCTGATCCACTCACCTTCCTTCAGAGATCCTGTTATCCTGTTACATGACTAACTTTTGCTGGTTTGGAACTGACTAATTCAGAATGGCATTTATGGTTCTTGTTGTGATGTTTGTATTTTTTATGCGCTCCTTCAAAAGGGAATCTGAATGTTGTGAATCACACAGTGGAATGAGTCAAAGCATCTGTCAGTTGTGCACACTGTGTTGAAGGATCAATGGCGATGACTGATCTGGAATTATTTCTTGAAAGTAATAATGGTGCTTGACCCCTTTCTATATTCCTGACTCCCAGTTGGGAGATGATCCTGTGACTAGGGTTTCTGGCTGCTGAGTGCAGCCTTGAATGTTCTGGAATGGGTAATCCACATACTCCCTTTAGAAATGCAGCTCCCACACATCCATCACTAATAGAAAGTGCTGGGAGAATAACGTCATTCCTGCTCATCTCTACACATTTTTGTCACTTGAAGCCTTTTTGGCCATTGTTATTTCACCTGTCATCTTTAAACTGAATGGGCCAGTCAGATTTAAACTTTCTTGGAGTTCGCACAGCCCAGCTGGTGATCAGACAGAGTGTCTGATTGAACAACTCCTCATCCAGTTCGGCACTCAGCAGAAACATCGAGGAATCGTGATCAGGTTCCAGAGAGAAACGTCAAACCACTCCCCACCACTCCACATAGCTCCCATTTTGATCTGTGTTTGTGTTTAATCACAAATAGCTTTCAGGTTATATGGGGTGGCACAGAGGCTCAGTGGTTAGCACTGTTGCGTCACAGCGCCAGGGACCTGGGTTTGATTCCAACCTCAGGTGACTGTGTGGAGTTTGCACATTCTCCCCGTGTCTGCGTGGGTTTCCTCCCACAGCCCAAAGTTGTGCAGGTCAGGTGGATTGGTCATGCTAAATTACCCACAGTATCCATTAGGTGTGTAGGCTAGGTGGATTAGCCATGGGAAATGCAGGATTATAGGGATAGGGGATGTGGTTCGTATGGGTGGGATGCTCTTTAGAGAGTTGGTGTAGACTTGATGAGCCAAATGGCTGCTTCCACACTCTGGAGATTTTATGATTTTTGACACTGTGTATTCATGGGAAAAACCCAACTATTTCGGTCACATACTCGATTAACAGCAAAATCTTTTACATCTTTCTGTTTCTTTGGAGTGTGTTCTTTAAAATTAAGCTGACTGTTGTGACTCTGTGCTGCTGACAATTGGAAGTAATATTACTAATGTTGACATCTGGGAGAAAAGGTTGTGTTGGGTACATGTGTGCCTTGCCTCTTGTTTGTCTCCTCCTCCATTGGCTGGTTGTAACAAATTACTGCCAGGGCGAGGGGAGTAAATGACCCATATCTAATGAGCTAGGAGAGAGTGAGGACTACAGATACTGGAGATCAGAGTGGAAAAATGTGTTGCTGGAAAAGCTGTCGTATCTAATGAGCCACCACTTTATTTGTGTCCGTATTT
Source organism: Chiloscyllium plagiosum (assembly GCF_037043375.1). Taxonomy (NCBI): domain Eukaryota; kingdom Metazoa; phylum Chordata; class Chondrichthyes; order Orectolobiformes; family Hemiscylliidae; genus Chiloscyllium; species Chiloscyllium plagiosum. Next base: position 23,818,831 of record NW_028270148.1, on the reverse strand, counting down.
CCAAGATCCCTTGCTGCTCTCAGTAGATCACAGCCTCAATTGAACTTGCAAAACCTTCTCCCATGTTGCAACGGGATTCCTGAGAAACGGGTGCTGTGGTTAATGAGATCTGTGATGTGCATTCTAATGCAATCCAACTGGAGGAAGGAAGAGCTGGACACAGAAGTAGGCCGAGATTCTGTTGTGGCATGGCAACGCCGTTGCCGGCCACTCAAGGGGACAGTGCAGCGCGGCGTGGCTCTAATCATAAAATGTACACAGCACAGCTGGAAGTCATCCAATCCATCAGATCCATGCAGAATCTTTGCAAGATCAATGTAGATAGTCCTTGTCCTTCTCCCATAATCCATGAATTTTTATTTTCTCTGTTGCTTAAGTTGCACACTGGAGTGTACTGGAGAGTTGTAAAGCTCCTTGATATAGATGGGAAAAATATCCAACCTCGCAGTGAAAGTGCTGAACAAAATTATTTGCAGGCACTGGCACACACATACTGCCTCGAAAAGATACTGGAGCTGGAGCCCTTGCTTTGATTAGGGTCTCGTGTTATAATCTCAGTAAACAGCTCACCGCCCCTTGCCCACCCTGGCTGGGAATTCTGGGACAGGAGCAGGGCCGGTTGGGATGAATAGACAGAGTGGCTGTCATAGCCTTCACCCCGTCATTACCCTACCCACAGTCCCATGCTCAGCTCAATAATGTATGGCCCAGCCGCAAGGATGGAAATCTACCTTTTCTCAGAGATGAAAGGAACCTCTCATATTTGAACTAAATGCGTGTATTCATCTTAAATGTTATTATACCACTATTCCTTGGGAACTCTATAAATGTAAGCCATACTTACTTAGCATCCACATACAATCCAAATGAATCACCACAGGTTTGTGTGAGGTGACAGACACTGGGAAGGTGAGTTGCTCCTTGTTTTTTTGGAGTATATTCGCGACACTAACTCTAGCATTGCTCTCCTTTGTGTTTCCTGGTCTTTCCTATACCTGTTAAGAAGCCTCTCTTTACTTCCATTGTGCCGGTTCCTTTGAGAGTATTAATGGACTCTGGGCAGCCCAGACTGAGAATTGGCAAAGACTCAAGTGCCCACTGAAAGTGAGTTGGAGGTGACTGGTGTCTGAGCTTGGCAATTGAGGGGAGATTCCCTGCCAAATTGGGAAACACTTTATTATTGATGTAAATGCATGTACAAACCTGGGCTTACTCAGATGGGCTTTGATTACACCCTACTGATACCGAGGGTTCTCAGAAGCTGCATACCATTCCCTATGGATAAAACCTTCTGTGCTGATATCAAAGCAAATGACGAGGAACAGCACAGGATGAAGCAGAGGAGAATTGAGAAGGACTGATAGAGATAGCAGCCACCATTTACTCTTCCCTCCCCAATGGAATAATGCAGGGAGCATAGTCATTACTGAAGAGGTATGTAGGGCAAGTGCACGCTTAACTAAAACAGCTTTGTCTCTTATTGTGTGATTCATTTGTTAGCTTCCCAGTCTGACTATAATGATAACCATTGGACCCAATCTTTTACAGCACACTGCCAGTTCCTGTTGCCATATTTGATCTCTGCCATGTCAGCCCAGTTACAAATCACTCTTTGGTCACCAGTGCCACATCAAAGGAGAAAGGGACAAATCATTTCCCTTGGCAACGCCACAAGGCAGCTATGGTGCAATTTGTTTTCCATGGTTTTCCAAGGTTCTGAGTTGCTGGTGGTACTTTTGTGTGGTCTCCCATGGGACATTGATACCATCCTCAGACCAAAGTGCCTCAACAGAGAGAATGTCTAACCCCTCAATGTGCAGACTGTGTGATAGAATATGCAGAGAATCCCGTAACTCAATACCAGATACACCAGAAGTTATCTTGGTGCGTTCATTAGCCATTACCCAATGCTCCCAGCTTCTGATGGATGAAAAATCATATCAAATCATATCATATGACTCTAGCTACCCCAGGCCTTGTGGATAATATTCTGGTCAGTACATGGTGACGAAACATGGGTAATTTGGAAGGTTACCAATCGAGAGTGCTCACAGGCCCTTACTGGAATTTGAGAGATGTAGCTCTGTATTTTTCTTTTCTGAAACTTAGTTTTGATTTTCCTCCCTCTTGAAAGTGAGAAAAACAGAACAAAGTTTTAATGATTTACCCAGTGCCAACCTGGTTTTACTCTGGGCCAGGAATGGGACCATCAATCTCCGAGTGAAACCTCATCTCCCAACTGGCACAGCAGAGTGAATCTTTCTCATTGGCCACCCAGCTGCCCATCTTTGAATCAGACTGTCACTGCTTGTTGGGTGATGAGTTGGTTTTGAACTATGACACCATGCCCACTGGGAAGGGGTCCTTATCTTTTGTACATCTTCCACTTAAGTCTTTAAGACCTTATGACATAGAACAAAAAGAATGCCATTCAATGAGATTGTGGCTAATCTGGTAACTCTCAACTCCACTTTCCTGCCTTTTACCTTTGCTGATTAAAAATCTATCTCAGCCTTGAATATACTTAGTGACCCATCATCAACAGCTCTCTGTAGTAAAGAATTTCACAGATTCACTGTCCTCTGAGAGAGCTTGTACCGAGACTGGTCCTAGACTGTCTCACAATAGGAAACAAAATTTCCGCATCCATGCTATCAAATCCCCTAAGAATCATGTTTGTTTCAGTCAGGGTGCCTCTCATTCTTCGAAACCGTAGTGAGTACAAGTCTAAACTACTCGACCTCGCCTCCTCAGAAAGTATCTCCATACTCCCGACCGCCTCCATTGCCAAGAGATCTTTCCTTTTAGAAGACGACTGAAGCTGTTCACAATATTCCATGTGTGAGCTTACTGGTGGCTTGCTTAGTTTTAGCAAGACTTCCCTATTTTGTATCCTCCATTTCCTTTGACATAAAGGCCAACGTTCTATTTGTTTTCCCCATTATCTGCTCAATTTGGATGATAGCGTTTTGTGGTTCATGGACAAGGACTCCCAAATCCTTCTGGATTGCAGCTTTCTGAATCCTTTCCAGATTTCAATAATAATCAAGTCTTCTATTCTTCCTGCTAAAGTGCATAACCTTACATTTTGCCACATTCTATTCCATTTGCTAAGCTTTTGCCCACTCACTGAACTTGTCGATATCCCTCCATAGACTCCTTGTGTTATCCTCACCACTTGCCTTCCCACCTATCATTGTGCCATCCACGTCATTTTGTGGCATCGTTTAACAGGCAGAAGATTGAGTGTTTCACTCCCTTCAGTGGAACCTGGATTCAGAACCAAGTGGCCAATTTGTAACCTCGCTTCATTGTTTAGCCCCATCTCCCTGTTGACTTTTGATTAATTTTTAAAATACGTATTTGCTCCCAGTTCAAATGATCTCTTTTGTCTTGGTGTATGACATCATATTGCACTGCATTTTTAGCATCATGTTACATTCAGACAAATGGCTCCAACAACCTGTACAATGTGCAGATAGTCATCTCACACTGTGCACATTCTGTCATCAGTGAACACTCATGACCAACTTCCCATGAACGTGACCTGGGTTGATAACAGAAAGAGTTGAACAGTCATGTCACCAAGCATTCTGGCCTTGTGCTATGCCACGTTTAGGCTCAAGAAAATTTGTACGCGGAACTGTATGAAATTATGACTAAATTTTAAAATTTGTGTTACTTTTTAACAAATATTGATGTACTTGTACCTCGTTGCACGGCTTGGCACAATGCACTCATCCTGGAAACGTCCACTGAAGTAAGTGGATGACTGTCATGGTAACTTCCTCAACCTGTCCAAACTTGTGAGACTTCTGAACAAATTCAACTCACTTCTTGAGATTTGGATTTGTTCTTTTCTTACTGAGGGCTACTTAAAATCACACTGAGAGGTGAATGAGCTGGGCTTGGCCCCTCTCCGAGGCCTGTGACGCTCCGTGGATGTGAGGTCAGAGGGTGAGTGGGAAACGCCGCTGGCTGAGCCACACCATACCCTGGACTCCAGACCTCATTTCCACATGGCCCTGTGGAGAAAGCCCCATTCTTCTGCATTTCAGAATTGAGCTGCTTGACCCCTCGGAGGATCTCGCTGACCCTTCCCTCACCTGCGAAATTCAACATGAAGGTGACAGGACTTCAGAGATACAGCTGGGAAGCAGAATGTTGTTTGACTGGTCAATGTGGAGACAACTTACATTTTGTTTCGTTCATGCTGACAAAGACCAGTTTGTTCTGTGCATTCAGATGGAGATGAAACAGCACTGCAAGTGGTGGGAACTGAGAGGTTTCCTGTGAAGGCATTTATTGAGGGAGTATTAACTGGGTTGCAGTGGCACAATGGTTATGTTCCTCAACTATACCAAGCTGTGGGTTGACATTCCACCATTGCAGCTGGGCAAGTTAAATAAATCTGGCAGTTATCAAGGGAACGGCAGGTTTGTTGTAAAAGCTCATCTGGTTCACTAACGTAGGGAAGGAAATCTGCTGCCTTTACCAGGTCTTGCCTACGTGTGACTCCAAACCCTGAGCAATGTGGTTAACTCTCGAAGTTCAGGATTGGTGAGAAATGTTGGCCTTGCCGATGAATCCCAAATCCTGAGAATCGGCAAAACTAATCCCGAATACATGGAGCTGTTCAAGCAGCTTTGCTGGAAGAGAACAATATAATGAACATGAAGATGTAGAACATAGATCAGTACAGCACAGGAACAGGCCCTTTGGCCTACGATGTTGTACCAAACATCATGCCAAATTAAACTAATCCCTTCTGCCTGCACATGGTCCATATCCAGTATTCACCCTCCACTTGGACACCTTCCCTGGCCCTAAGTGCTTCCTGTTCACCATGGATGTCCAATCCCACGATTCCTCCATTCCCCACCAGGGCAGTCGGGGAGCTCTCGGCTTCTTCCTTGACCAGAGGCCTGAACCATCCCCATCCACCACCACTCTCCTCCGCCTGGCTGAACTTGTTCTCTCATTGAACAATTTCTCCTTTAATTCATCACATGTCTGCCAAGTCAAGGGAGGGGATGTGGGCACCCACATGGGGATCCCAGTTATGCCTGTCTTTATGGGGTATTGTGGAATAATCCTTGTTCCAGTCCTACAATGGCCCCCTCCTGCAACTCTTTTCTTGGTACATCAACAGTTGCTTCAGTACCACTTCACACTCCCCGCCTGGACCTTGAAAAATTTGTTCATTTTTCCTCCAATTTTCACCCCTCTATAACTTCCACTTCGTCCATTTCCAACACTTCCCTTCCTTTCCTTGACTTCTCTGTCTCCATTTCGGGAATAAACTATCCACTGCCATCCACTACAAGCCACTGACTCCCATAGCTACCTTTACTACAGCTCGTCACACCCCACATCCTAAAAGGACTCCATCCCATTTTCCCAGTTCCTTCGCCTGCATTGTATCTGTTCAGATGATGCCCTCTTCCAAAACAGCGCTGCTGACATGGCTTCCTTCTTCCATAACCATGGTTTACCCACCCACTGTGGTTGACCGGGCCCTCAACCGCATCTGACCTATCACCTCTGCTTCCGCCCTTGCCCCTCCCATCACTCACAGCAACATGATTGGGAGCCCCTTGTCCTCACTTTTCATCCCAACAGCCTCTGCATTCAAAGGATCATTCTCCACCATTTCAGACAACTCCAGCAGAATGCCACCACCAAACACATCTTCCTCTCACTCTCCTGTCTGCCTGTCACGGGGATTGTTGCCTCCGGGGCACCCTAGACCATTCTTCGATGACCACCAATGTCCCCTTTAAGGCACCTTCCTATGTAATTGCAGAAGGTGCAACACGTGTCTCTTCACCTTTTCCCTGCTCACCATCCAAGGGCCTAAATACTCTTTCCAAGTTTTTACTTGAAAGAGTAGTAGGGGCGTGGAGTGTACTGCCTGCAACAGTAGTAGACTTGCCAACATTAAGTGCACTTAAATGGTCATTTGATAGACATATGGACAAGAATGGAATAGTGTAGGTTAGGTGGGCTTCAGATTGGTTCCACAGGTCGGTGCAACATCGAGGGCTGAAGGGCCTGTACTGTGTGTAATGTTCTATGTTCTAGCAGCACTTCACCTGTATCGCCTCCAGTCTGGTCTATTGCTTTCATTGCACCCAATGTGGTCAACGCAGCATTGGAGAAACTGAACATAGACTGGGGTAACTGCTTTGCAGAGCACTCCGATCTGTACACAAGCGTGACACTGACCTTTCCCTGCTTGCATACCCACTTGTCTGGCCTCAGCATTCTGCACTGCTCCAGCAGGACATATAAAATCATGAATGGGACAGATGAGATAGAAGTAGGGAGGTTGTTTCGCTGGTGGGTGAAACCAGAACGAGTGGGCATAGTCTCAAACTAAGGGGGAGCAGGTTTAGGACTGAGTTGAGGAGGAACTTCTTCACCTAAAAGGTTGTGAATCTGTGGAGTTCCCTGCCCAAGGAAGCAATTGAGGTGACCTCACTGAATGTTTTTAAGATGAACACTGTTGAACAGTAAAGGAGTTAAGGGTTATGGTGGACAGGCGGGTAAGTGGAGCTGGGTCCATGAAAGATCAGCAATGGTCTTACTGAATGGCGATGGACATCGTGTTGAACCGTTCATGTCTCTAGGTTTGCAATAGACAAGTTAACATCTGGGTTAGATGTGCAAGGCAATGGAGGAAAGGCAGGAAATTGGCAGTGGGTAACGATGCTCATCTGAAGAGCCAGTGCAGACTCGATAGGCCAAATGGCCTCCTCGTGTGCTTTAACACTTCCGTGATTCTGTGCAGTGTTCCATTGTAATTCCTGGCAAATGGTGAATTCCCTCAGGACTTCCACTTTTCCAGTGAGGAAACACTGCTTATAGGCATCTGTTGATGAAGTTGCGCGGGTATCCGTTTTTGGCGAATACCTTGTATAGGTGTTGTATAGTTTAGGACTTGGTCTGTGTGTGTGGCTATACAGGAAAGCCACACACACAGACCAAGTCCTAAACTATGAAAGTAACCACCCCAACACACACAAACGAAGCTGCATCAGGACACTATTCAAAAGGGCCACAACACACTGCAGCACACCAGAACTGCAAAAAGAAGAAGAGGAACACCTATACAAGGTATTCGCCAAAAACGGATACCCGCGCAACTTCATCAACAGATGCCTAAGAGAAAGACCACAGAACGAGGACATACCACAACCAAAAGGACTAGCCACACTACCATACATCAGGAGCATCTCAGAACTGACAGCCAGACTACTGCGACCCCTAGGACTCATAACGGCACACAAACCAACAGCCACGCTCAGACAACAACTCACCAGAATGAAGGACCCGATACCCAACATGAGCAAAACTAATGTAGTGTACAAAATACCATGCAAGGACTGCACAAAACACTATATAGGACAAACAGGAAGACAGCTAATAATCCGCATACATGAACATCAACTAGCCACGAAACGACACGACCAGCTATCCTTAGTAGCCACACACGCAGACAACAAGCAACATGAATTCGACTGGGACAACACTATTATCATAGGGCAAGCCAGACAGAGAACAGCCAGGGAATTCCTAGAGGCATGGCATTCATCCACAAACTCCATCAACAAACACATCGACCTGGACCCAATATACCAACCACTACAGCGGACAGCTGAAACTGACAACCGGAAGCGACAGGGACAGACCACTGTAAACCCCGGAGGAAACATCAAAGAAGCGCTTCGCAGGAGGCTCCCAAGCACTGATGATGTCGCCTAGCCAGGGGACGAAACGTTTGCAACAAAAACTTCCAGCTCGGCGAACAGAACCACAACAACGAGGCAGAGAAAGACCACAAAGAAACTCACCTCTCCACACTCTTGGTCGCCCCATACCAAGAAAATATTACTAACGACAGCAATACTCCATTTTTCACACACGAGCTACTTGAGATATGGGACTCCATCTCCCGAAACATTGTTGAAGCTGGTGGCTCAAGTGGAAATGTGAAGACTGAAACTGATGGATTTTCATTTAATTTAAATCTGGAAGGTTGTTGAACCAAGTTGGATAAATGATGTTAAGATTTGGATCAGTTATGACTTAATCAAATGACAGGATAAGCTTGAGAAGGCTGAATGGCCTCCTCCTGTTCCTTGGTTCAGAGGAATTCATTCAAGCCTCCTTCACTGCTGCTTAACCAGTTCACACATTGGACCCGACTTGGGGTTTTGGAGGATTGAATGGGGGAGGTGGGGATCTTGATCCCACACCTCAATAGGAGCAGAAATAGCTGGAGAAACTCAGCAGGATTGGTCCCATCTGTGGAGGAAGAGAGAGGGAGAGAGAGAGAGCAGAGTTACTGTTTCAGTTCCAGTGAACCTTCTTCAGAACAGACACAATTTTGTCTGGATTGATGAACTACTGGCAAGAGGCTATACTGTCCATTTAAAGATCGGAAGCTAGAGGTTCAATAGGAGGGGTCCAAGGTGCAGGGAGCTGTTGCGAATTGGCAGGCGCTGATGTAGTGGTAATGTCACTGGGCTAGTAATCTAAAACCCCAGGCTAATGTTCTGGGGACATGCGTTTGAATCCAATCATGGTGGATGGTGGAATTTGAATTCAATATAATGTGAAACTCAAAATGAATCTACTGGAACCATGTAGTCATAATCATAAAAACACATCTAGCTCATGAATGTCCTTCAGAGGAGGAAACTTGCCATCCTTATCTGATCTGACCTACATGTGCCTCTAGATCCACAGTAGCCGTTGCACTCCCAATGCAGAGTGTGAAGGCTGTCCTAAGGCTGACTGGAAAGGTCCAGTTGGCTGTCATTAGCTTTTACTGGCTTTAAAGCGTTGCCCATTGCTCAGGGTCATGTAGCTGGATGACCCAATTCAGTCTCTGGCAAAATAGGCAAAGAGGAGGATGGTGCCAGTAAACTGGCTTTGCCAGGTGGCTGTACAAAACTGCACCCCAGCTCACCTCCATTTCCACACCCTGTTCTGGGCCAAAACCCTTCCCAATGTCTCTCTTTCAGTTCTGCTACTACATGAAAATGGTCTCCAACAATTTGGCAGACTCCAGGTAGAATGATCCAGAACAAGACACCTCTTATCAGAATGAATGCATAACAAGATCTGTCACACATTGTTAATGTCTCTCTGTCAATGTGTCAGAGGTTGATGGGCTACAGTTCTCTCAGGAAGTCTGAGTTGCTTTGGAAATAGGCATATTGCAGTCTGGAGCTATGGACTGTGATGGTAGAGGCTCCAAAATTCTTAGGTCCAGATGTTGACCAGAAATATGTCAGAAGAAAGTGAGGACTGCAGATGCTGGAGATCAGAGTTTAAAAATGTGTTGCTGGAAAAGCGCAGCAGATTTGGCTTATGCCCGAAACGTCAATTCTCCTGTTCCTTTGATGCTGCCTGACCTGCTGCGCTTTTCCAGAAATATGTCATGCTTATTCTGCCAGCCATTGGCATTGCAGGTTTACACTCAATAGCCAGTTTGATCAAAGATCTCGGACTTTAATTTTGTGCCACCTTTTACTTTGCTACACTTACATCATATCTTCATTTTTTTTGAGGCATTTGAAAAGTTAGCTGTGAAAATTCCAAATATCGAGGACTTTAGAAAACATTTCTAAATGTTTAGTCAGCATTGCAAATACATCCGTGTGTAAGCTGGAGTAATTTAAATGATGCTATGTTGTATTTTGTGTTGTCCAAAACAGCTGCCTTCAAGCAAATCTGCCCTGGTGGAATGGGCTACCATGTAAGTCAAACCTTCAAGAAGGTGACTATCAAGCCTGGGTCTGAAACTAAAGTGCAGAAGCGTCCTGACTCGACCATGACTCATCCTGAGATTAAACACTCTGATCCGATACCTACTCCGGCAAAGATACCACCAGAACAACAGCCCTTAGAAGCTTTCCCATCAACCGAGACTCAACACCCAGCGGTGTTAATACCAGAAGGTAAGCATCTTCTCAGTTAGAAGCAAGCTGTGGGTGTTTTGATCAACCTTTGGGATATAGTAAGTGGAATCTATAATGTGGATAAAGAAAGACATTTTCTTCACTGGTTTGGGAACCGGGAACCACGGGACAGGGTGGTGGAATGTTGCTGCAAGTAGCAGTTGTTTCTGAGTGAGTTAATAATTTTAAATCTCAGATTTATTTTCAGGTACACAGTTAAGATGCAGGCAAATTATCATCCTTCGAGTCTAATTTCCTTTGTAGGTATTAATGCACTCCTCTAGGCTTGTTTTGTCTGCTGTTCAATAGCTCGAGGTAAATGGACACACATGCATGATATCTCCAGGCTGTAACTTGACTTCCATGTTTTCCAGTGAACTATGTTTATGTTTCCTAGTGGAAATGTACTTTCTATAATCTGTCTCTTGTCAGAGCCTGCATTAAAGTTTCCTTGTTTGGACAGTGCAAACTTGTTCATTGGTTTGTGGGTAATTATTTTCCTGAGAAACAGCCTCTGCTGCTACTGTGATACACGGAGAGGGAATTTATGAATAGGATTGTCTCCAGATGATTTTCAAAATGTTCACATAATGTAGTGACTCAACACCACCCATTGGGCTCTCTGAATCCATCTTTTTAATCTTTAACCTGCTTGGTCCACTCCATCTTCCTGAAGAAGGGCCTGTGCCCGAAACGTTGAATCTCCTGTTCCCTGGATGCTGCCTGACCTGCTGTGCTGTTCCAGCAATAAAGTTTCAACTTTGATCTCCAGCATCTGCAGACCTCACTTTCTCCACTCCATCTTGACAGAATGGAGTGTCCCTACAGTGTAGAAAGAGGCCATTTGGCCCATTGTGTCTGCACCAACGTTCTAGAGAAAATTGAAATGAAGAGTGAGTAGTTTAGTTCCCTACAGGTAATGTTTTGACCTGCATAACGTCCCTCTGCCGTGTCTAATGTGTATCTTTTAGAACTTTGTGCTTGTCCTGAGTGTTTTTTGGAGGGAGTGTAATTGGAAGTGTTGGTGGTTGAGTTCAAGGTAAATTCCTCCATCAAGAGTGAAATAATTCTACAGAGGTCAGTATCCATCACTGAGTCACCCTTTATTTACAGGTGGAGAGTCCTTCACACTGATCCAGCTCCCTCAGAGCCAGCTCTCAGAGTGAACAGAACCTTTGATATGCCTGTTTATATCTGTCAGCCAGGGCTCCCTGATTGGACCCGGTTAACAGCCCTGATCAGGGAACTCATATTTGATGAGGTCCACCTGGCTGACCTTGTCACAGCTACTACAAAGGGGATCCTGGATGTCTTTGTGCTGAGATTCGGCTGTCTGTCTGACATATCCGAGACTGTTTTAGAGTGTTGAGAAGCAGATTCCATACCTTCTCTGATCATGTGCCCAGTAGCTGGCCGCTCAATTCACGGGATTAGCTCTGAGGCCTCTTTGCAGTTTCCAAGCTTTGCTCCAGTGACATTCCAAACACAACATCTGGGAGCTGTCAGGTTAATTCTTTCCCCAACCTCTGTCTTTGGAGGCCAGCCAGCAATGTGTTAGGCATTGGTCATACCACAGACAATTGCTATTCCCTCCAGCTACTGAGTGCCCAGTAATATTTGCCCTTCCAATCAGTTCCAGGCTATTCTGGATGGATGTTTGCCAGGAATCTCTCAGCACAGCATCCACAAAGATTCTCGAAAGTCAGCCTGTTTTAAATTTGGGAGGTGTATTCCTGGCTGGGACCCCATCCTTCAGGATCACCACAAAACGATTCTAGTAATTTTCTACATTCATTTACATTTCTGGAGTTAATTACTTCAATTATAAATGGGGTCGGTTAGCTCAGCTGGTTGGACAGGTGATCTGCAATGCAGAGTGATGCCAACAGCAGGGGGTTCAGTTCCTGCACTGGCTGAAGTTACCATGAAGGACCTGCTTTCTCAACCTGCCCCTTTGGTGGAGGGTTGTTTTTGTGATTGGAAACCTGTGACCAGGGGTGTACCACAGGGATTGGTACTGGGACCTTTGCTGTTTGTTAGATCTGTTAATGACTTGGATGTGAATAGAGAGGGTAAAATCAGTAAGTTTGCAGATGACACGAAAATTAGTGCTGATGTTGATCATGAGGCTGCAGCCTGATATTAATCAGTTGGTAAATTGGGCAGAGCGATGGAAGATGGAATTTAATCCTGATAAGTGCAAGGTGATGTATTACGGAAAGTTTAATAAGAAAAGGAATTACACAATGAGTGATTAGTCCCTAATGAGTATTGAGTATCAAAGGGACATTGATGTACAAGCCCATAGATCTCTGAAGGTGTCAGCGCAGGTAGACAGGGTATTGAAGAGATTAAGGCAGAAGTGGGTACTGCAGATGCTGGAGATTAGAGTCAAGATTAGAGTGGTGCTGGAAAAGTAAAGCAGGTCAGACAGCATCTGAGGAGCAGGAAAATCGACATTCCTGAAGAAGGGCTTTTGCCCGAAATGTCAATTTTCTTGCTCCTCCGATGCTGTCCGAATTCCTGATGAAGGGCTTTTGCCCGAAACATCGATTTTCCTGCTCCTCGGATGCTGTCTGACCTGTTGTGCTTTTCCAGCACCACTTTAATATTGAAGAGAGTAAGCCTTCATTTGCTGGGGCAGAGAATATAGGAGCAAGGAAACCTTGTTTTTACTTTTACGGAGCATTGGTTAGGCAGCAAATAGAATTCCGTATCCAGTTCAGGTTACCACACATGATTGTACTGGAGAGAGTGCAGAGGAGAATCACCAGGATGTTGCCTGGGATGAAATGTCTCAGTTATAAGGAGAGACTGAATAGGCTGGAGTAGAGGAGGCTGTGGGAGGATCTGACTGGGGTGTACAAAATTATGAGTGGCATTGACAGGTTAGATCATGAGAATCTTTTCGCTGTGGCAGACATATCTAAGACCAGAGGGCATAGGTTTAAGGTGAGGTGTAAGTGGTTTAGAGAAGTTCTGAGAAAAGTGCATTTCATCCAGAGGGTGTTAGAACTATGGAATGAGCTGCCTGAGAGGGTGCTGGAGGCAGATACTCTGGCAGCATTTAAAAGGCATCTGAACAAGTACTTAAAAACCCAGGACATAGCAGGCTATGGACCAAGGGCAGGTAAATGGGATTTACTGTAGTATGGTGTTTGTTGGACAGCATTGAGACAGTGGGCCTAAGGGCCTGTTTCTATGCTGTATGACTCAATGACATAATTGAACCAGCTGGACTTTTCAGTAGCTTTCTGGTTGATGTTTTCCCAATCAACCTGTTCTGAGAGGTTACGACATACCTTTGGACTGGGTGGGACTTGAACCCAAGCCTCCTCACTCAAAGGTAGGGGCATTACCACTGTATCATAGTACCATTGGCTATCTAGTCCACACTTAATTGAATTTCAATTGCATTAGTTGCAATGCTGGGATTTGAACCTCTGTCCCCATATGCAGTAGCCAGGATCACTGGATTTGTAGTTGAGTGACATTACCGCAACACCACCATCTCCCCAAAGACTCTAAATATTAGCATGTGGAATAACTACAGGTGCAATGCAGCGCTGAGCCTATGCTTTGCAATATTATTGCCTGAACACTCAACACATTTGTTTCAAATTTTGCTCTCTACTGTTTCAACAAAGACCATCTACTTTGAATATACCAATGCTTACATTGAAATTCCAGACAGAGGAATTTTTATGAGGCCTTACTGTGACATTACACTCATAATTGCCAAGATTTTTATCACTAGAGGGTAATTTCAATTTTTTTAAAATATAAAACCTTTGGCATTTCAATGAAATTGAGCTCAAAGATATAATCATTCCTGGAAATATTCCCTGGGGTAGTCCACTAGAAAGGTCTTAGCTCTGCTTTGATTGAAACATTCTGTGCGTGAACATACATCCTTTTGCCTCATTAACATGTTGACACATTCTCTGTAATGTCTGCCATTGTTGGCTGACCTAACTTTGGAATCTCTTCCAGATAACATCACATCTCGCCTTCTCATTCTTCTGTTTTGGACTCTTTTATACTTGGCCACCCTTCCCTCTCTGACCCACTCTGATGAACTGCTGGGGTTAGAATCTGCACTGCCTACTTGCAAGGTTTCTTAAAGTCTACCTCTAGCCACATGTCTGCTTACCTCTCCTCAATTACCCTTCCTTATGTCCACTGACTCTTAAAGAACTGTCCAAGGACATCTACCACACTGAAGTTACTATATTTAATTCCATATAATGGTAGATGAACATCTGTTCTGAATGCAGAAGCTTTAATGCTTTGAAACTGTAAAAGGGCAACATTCTAAATCTGGAATGTATTTTACAGAAAGCTGCTGTATTTTCTTTTCAGTGAAATCAGAAATTCTGTATACGTTGTTACGATAGGTATGGAGGAATAATTCAGCTCCCTTCTTTTTAATCCCCTCTTGGTCAATTGCAACAAATATTTTTGTTTCACCTGCCATTTAAAGATAGTTAACTCAATCAAAATGAAGGATCTAATTACAAGGCTTCCTTGAAAGGAAGAAAGAACAACTTTTGTTACCTTCTAACCCCAATCCTGAGGAAAAAAAGTTTAAAAATGTGACATCAAATACCACAAACACAGGTAATAAGTTTAAATGGGAGAACGTCTGGTATAGGCAGAAAGAATAAAAGCAACACGGTCTAAAAGTCTTTAAGAGTCCCTGAGCTGTTAGAATTTAAACCTGAGACCACCGCCGTTTAATGGTTGACTTGTATCCTCAACAGTGATGACGTTTGATAGGTACCTTTTGGATGATTACCACTTTGCTTTTCCATCGAGTATTGTCTTCTGAGATGCTAAGGACTAACTGAGGGAGAGAGATTTTCAGTTATTCCTGTAGATAATCCATGTTATTTCTCTCTGCTGTGCCGCTTAAGAACTGCTGTTGAAATATAGTTCTGTTTGTACATCTGAGTTTAGTTTCATTAGCTTTCCAAATTGTACAACTTGCCAGCAAACTCTTCATTTTCAATATATTATATTACCATATCAGGTTGAATTAAAATAGGAGATACAATCTGAGCTTCTTGAAACCCGACTCAGTTGCCTGGTTTCAATGACTTTAGATAAAACAGCAATTTCAGTGCAGACATTTTCATTTATTCCATTTTGTTCTCCTGAACCTGCCTCAGTCTATAGTCAGGTGATCACGGCAGCCATTTTATTCAGTACTTTTTTAAGGAACATTTCCGTCCGTAAAATATCTCACGTATAACAGGCTGATGATGATCATTAAAATTTGATGGTTTGTCTTTACCACGAAACCAGCAATGTATGAAATGATGAAAGCTGGATGTTTTAGGTGGCCTCAGTTACATGCATGTCATTTCATGGCAAAGAGATCTGGGTCCCTTTTGCCAAACACACTGTAGCTCAGATTTACTGGAAGTATTAACTATTTGAAAGAAACCCAAAACAGGTTTGTGCTGTAAGGGGTGTGTGGCCTCTCATGTCCCTACATTTCTCTCAATCTACTGTAAACATGGATGCCGCATGACATTTGCCCTTGTGTTTGTTGTCCAATTTGGAAAATGCCGTTGCCATTTTGACACAATTTTTTTTAACAAACGTTGCAAAATCTGACAAACGGGCAGGCTGCACCAAAAGCCTCCAATCAAATATTAATTGAAGATAAGAATTCCAACAGGGTCCACTATTTTAATATTTTGGTTGATCCAGCAAATGTCTGTTGGGAACAGAATTCTAGATGGGACTGGTGTACAAATTATTAACACAGCAGCAATATTTCACAAAATGCAAACGTTTTGGGGGGAATATCTGGGTGCATTTGCCATTCCTTTTCAATGAAAGCAAAACCAAACTGCCTTGTATTTATTTTGTCCCCAATTTGGTTCTATCCCTTTTTCCTCACCAATGCTGTGAATAGTTAGATATTCACAACTGTCTTCCTGTATTTTGCCCCAGTAATATTTCTCCACCTCTGATCTTAGACCATGAAGGAATCTTGCGAGAGAATGTGATATTCTGCCCAGAAGCAGATCATAGAGTCATAGAGACGTACAGCATGGAAACAGACCCTTCAGTCTAACTCATCTATGCTGACCAGATGTCCTAACCATTTGCCAGCATTTTGCTCATATACTTCTTAACCCTCACTATTAATAAACCCATCCAGGCGCCTTTTAAATTATGTAATTTTACCAGCCTCCACCACTTCTTCTGGTAGCTCATTCCATACATGCACCACCCTTTGCATGAAAAGTTGCCTCTTAGGTGCCTTAAATCTTTCCCCTCTCCCCCTAAATTTATGCCCTCTAGTTTTTCCCCCAATCCAGGGAAAAAAACCTTGTCTATTTACTCTATCCATGCCCCTCATGATTTTATAAACCTCTATAAGGTCACCTCTCACCCTCAGCCTCTGATGCTCCAGAGAAAGTAGCCCCAGCCTATGCAGACCACACCCCCCCCCCCCCCCCCCCCATAGTTCAAATCCTCCAACCCTGGCAACATCCTTGTAAATCTTTTCTGAACCCTTTCAAGTTTCACAGCATCTTTCCTATAGGAGGGAGACCAGAATTGCACGCATGACTCCAAAAGTGGCCTAACCAATGTCCTGTACAGCCGCAACATGACCTCCCAACCCTTATACTTAATGCACTGACCATTAAGGGAAAGCATAACAAACACTTTCTTCACTATCCTATCTACTTGTGAGTCCACTTTCAAGGAATAATGAACCTGCACTCCAAGGTCTCTTAGTTCATCAACGCTCCCTTGGACCTTATCAGTAAGTATATCTGTCCTGCCATGATTTGCTTTTCCAAAATGCAGGACCTCACATTTATCCAAATTAAACTCCATCTGTCACTCCTCAGCCCATTGGCCCATCTGATCAAGATACCATTATACTCTGAGGTAACCCTCTTCGCTGACCACTATACCTCCAATTTTAATGTTATCTGCAAACTTACTAACCATCTTCCTTTGTTCGCATCCAAATAATTTATATAAATGAGGAAAAGAAGCAGATCCAGCACCGATCCTTGTGGCACTCCACTGGTCACAGGCCTCCAGTCTGAAATGCAACCCTCCACCACCACCCTCTGTCTTCTACCTTTGAGCCAGTTCTGTATCCAAATGGCTAGTTCTACTTATATTCCGTGTGATCTATCCTTGCTAACCAGCCTTCCATAAGGAACCTTGTCAAACGCCTTACTGAACTCCATATAGATCACTCTGTCCTTATCAATCCACTTCGTTACTTCTTCAAAAACTCAATCAAGTTTGTGAGACATGATTTCCCATGCACAAAGCCATGCTGACTATCCCTAAACAGTCCTTGCCTTTCCAAATACATGTACATCCTGTCCCTCAGGATTCCCTCCAACAACTTGCCCACCATCGACGTCAGGCTCACTGGCCTATAGTTCCCTGGCTTGTCCTTACCACCCTTCTTAAACCGTGGCACCACGTTAGCCAACCTCCAGTCTTCCGGCACCTCACCTGTGACTATCGATGATACAAATATCTCAGCAAGAGGCTCAGCAATCACTTCCCTAGCTTCCCACAGAGTTCTAGGGTACACCTGATCAGGTTCTGAGAATTTATCCACTTTTATGCATTTTGAGATGTCCAACGCTTCCTCCTCTGTAATATTGACATTTTTCAAGCTATCACTATTTATTTCCCACGTTCTATATTTTCCATGACCTCCTCCACAGAAAACACTGATGCAAAATACTCGTTTACTATCTCCCCCATCTCCTGCGGCTCCACACATGAGCTACCTTGCTGATCTTTGAGGGGCCCTATTCTCATCCTAATTACTCTTTTGTCCTTAATGTATTTGTAAAAATCCTTTAGATTCTCCTTTACCCTATTTGCCAAATCTATTTCATGTCCCCTTTTTGCCCTCCTGATTTCCCTCTTAAGTATACTCCAACTGCCTTTATAATCTTCTAAGGATTCACTCCATCTATCTGACATATGCTTCCTTCTTTTTCTAAACCAACCCCTCAATATCTTTAGTCATCTAGCATTCCCTATACCTACCAGCCTTGGCCTTCAACCCAAGAGGAACATACTGTCTTTAGACCCTCGCTATCTCATTTTTGAAGGCTTCCCATTTTCCAGCCATCCCTTTACCTGCGAAAAACTGTCCCCAGTCAGCTTTTGAAAGTTCTTGCCTAATACCATCAAAATTGGCCTTCCTCTAAGTTAGAGCTTTAACTTTTAGATCCGGTCTATCCTTTTCCATCATTATTTTAAAACTAAAAGAATTATGGTCGCTGGCCCCAAAGTGCTCCCCCACTGACACCTTAGTCATCTGCCCTGCCTTATTTCCCAAGAGTAGGTCAAGTTTTGCACCTTCTCTAGTAGGTACATTCACATACTGAATCAGAAAATTGTCTTGTACACACTTAACAAATTCCTCTCCATCTAAACCTTTAACACTATGGCAGTCCCAGTCTATGTTTGGAAGGTTAAAATCCCCTACCATAACCACCCTATTATTCTGACATTTCTGAGATCTTACAAATGTATTTCTCAAATTCCCACTGACTATTTGAGGTCTATAGTACATTCCCAACAAGGTGACCAGCCTTTTCTTATTTCTTAGTTCCACCCAAATAACTTCCCTGGATGTATTCCAGGAATATTCATCCTAAGTATAACAGTAATGTTATCCTTAATCAACAACATCACTCCCCCTCCGGTCTTGCTCTCCTTTTTATCCTTCCTATAGTATCTGTACCCTGGAACATTAAGCTGCCAGTCCTGTCCATCCCTGAGCTATGTTTCTGTAATTGCTATTGATATCCCAGTCCCATGTTCCCAATCATGCCCTCAGTTCATCTACCATACCTATTAGGCCTCTGCATTGAAATAAATATAGTTTAATTTATCATTCTCTGCTTTGTTCCTGCCTACCCTGACTATTTGACTAACTCATTTTTCCAACTATACCAGGCTCAGACCGATCTCTTGCCTCACCATCCCCCTGAGTCTCACTCCCCCACCTTACTAGTTTAAATCCTCCCAAGCAGCTCCAGCAAATTTCCCTGCCAGTATATTAGATCCTTCTAACTCAGGTGCAATCCGTCCTTTTTGTACAGGTCACTTTTATCCCAGAAGAGATTCCAATGATCCAAAAATGTGAATACTTCTCTCCTGTGCCAGCTCCTCACCATGCATTCATCTGCTCTGTGTTTCCATTTGTACCTTCACTCGCTTGTATCAAGAGTAATCCAGATATTACCATCCATGAGGACCTCCTTTTTAAATTCCTGCATAACTTCCTATATTGTCTCCTCAGAATCTCGTCCTTATCTCTTCCTGTTGTCAGTTCCAATGTGTACAACATGTGTAGGGGATTCTGGGTAATCCAAGATGGAGGATGGTAAAAAGTTGTGGCTGTACGTGCTGCTCCTTTTTTTGAGGTATTTTCAGTGTTGGAACTAATTTTCTCGAATTTTAGGAGTGGTAACTACTGTTTTATAAACTGATGCACTATTTTGGAACACTTGGGGGAAAAAAATGATCAAAACAATGACACTTTAAAATAAGAGGAAGGGAGGCAAAGACAGTGACCACATGATGGGAAGTGAATGAAACCTACACTGCTATCTGACACAGCAATGAACCTTCACAGCTACTGCCTTTACTGTTTGATTTCAAGTACCTCCTGACATCAGAGTTTGTCTAAGAAAATAAACAAAGAGTGAAATTCACATCTGACCTTGGAGAAACATGTGAGAGAAGGTCATAGCAGGGGAGCAGCTAAGTGGCTAGTTCTTTTTGTGAATCTACAATAGTGAGTACAGTGTGTTCTTTTTGATTATATATTTTTATTGAGCTCTGTCTCTTGATTAAACTTTAAATATATAAAACATAGCTGCTAAGTTAGCCTGGAACAGTGTTTTGGAGCACTCAGAATGCTATTTTCTGGGTGTGTAGATTGTTAAGCTGCAAAGATGGCCTTTAGTAGGTAACATGATGTGTTCTTCCTGTTGGATGTGGGAGATTAGGGAGAGTTTCCATGCCACTGATGATTATATCTGCAGGAAGTGTGTTTGGTTACAAATCCCATCGGATTGCATGGATTAGTTGGAGTGGCAGTTCGAGGCAATGAGGAATTTACAGGAGCTGGCGTTTGATGGATGGCATTTGCAGGAAGGGAGATGAACCAAAGATACAGTCAGGTAGATGGGTTACCTCCAGGAAAGGTAGGAGAGGGAGGCAGATAGTGCAGGAGTCTCCTGTGGTTCTCCCCATCTCAAACAAGTATGCTGTTTTGGAAAATATAGGCAGTGATGGACTCTCAGGGCAATGTAGCACTGACTGCCAGATTTCTGGTACTGAGAATAGCTCCAGTGTAACGAGGGGTATGCCAGATTTCAAGTGGTTGATTGTGATAGGGGACTCTCTCGTCAGAGATCAGTCGGTGCATCTTCCCATTAAGTCGTTACTTATGAAGAGTAAAAGATAAATGGCACAAGTTACCTTTTTATCATCAGTCGTATGCATACCTCTGGTCCGGACATATGAGATTCTGCAACAGTTAGCAGCAGCATTTTTGATTAAGGTGTCTTTAAATTTATTGCTTCCCAATCTACTGCTTGTGCTTTCTCCTCTGCTCCCTGGCATCACTAAGTGGTGATGGTAACAGCCTGACTAGTTATTGGAGCCACTCTGTTGGCACAAGTTGGTGAAATGGTAAGGCATATCTGACAAATTTATTTGCATAGTGAATATTGTCAAAGGCAGACTTGCATTTGTATCGTATCCTTTACAACCTCATGATTTCTCGGTTCTCCTCTCAGACAGTGAACTGTTTGTTTGAAGTCAAGTCATGGTTGTAATAACATAGGAAGTATTGCAGTCAATTTGTGTACTATAAGCCCTCGCAAAGATATTGTTGAAATGATCAAATGGTCTGCTTTCTGGTGATGTTGTTTGAGAGGTAAATGTGAGGGAGATTATCTGGGAAACTCTCCTGCTCATCGTCACATTGAGGTTGTAGAATATTTGAGACCTGCACAAATGCTGTGAGCATTGCAAATATGAACATTTGAAAGGGCCACATGATAAATGCACAGTGACCCAGTGAATGAAATATAACACTTTGATGGGGGTATTTGGGGAAAGGATGGAAAAAATGGAAGCCTTTTTAAGAACGAAGGCATTTTGATAGTCATCTAAGCCGAGAGTAAACATTGTGTACAATACTGGTCACCATACTTGCATAAGGATGTTAATGTGTTGGAAGCAGTTCAGAGAAGACTTTGCGAAACTAATCCCTGGAATAAGCAGATTGCTTTGTGAGGAAAGGCTAGACAGGCTAAGCCCATATCCTCTGGAGTTTAGAAGACTCAGATATGATTTTACTGAAGCTTGTAAAATCCTGAAGGGACTTGACCGGGTGCTTGTTAAAAATTTGGCTCCTCCTGTGAGAGAATCTAGAATAAGGGGATCATCATTTAAAACGTAAAGCTGTTCCAGTTTAAAACGGAAATGAGGAAACATTATTTTCCGAGGGTTGTGAATCTTCCTCAAAAGGCAATGAATACAAAATCTTTAAATATTTTTAAGGGAGAGTGAGATAGATTCTTGATTACCAAGGGGATGAAAGATTGTAGATTATATATATGATTGTAGAGTTGAGGTTACAATCAGATCAGCCATGCTCTTATGGAATGGTGGGGCAGTCTCAAAGGGCTGAGTGGCCTACATTTAGATTAGATTAGATTATTTACAGTGTGGAAACAGGCCCTTCGGCCCAACAAGTCCACACCGACCCGCCGAAGAGCAACCCTCCCAGACCCATTCCCCTACATTTAACCCTTCACCTAACACTATGGGCAATTTAGCATGGCCAATTCTCCTAACCTGCATGTTTTTGGACTGTGGGAGGAAACCGGAACACCCAGAGGAAACCCACGCAGACACGCGGAGAATGTGCAAACTCCACACAGATAGTTGCCTGAGGCAGGAATTGAACCTGGGTCTCTGGCAGTGTGAGGCAGCAGTGCTAACCACTGTGCCACCGTGCCGCCCCTTGTTTGTATGGGAGTGTCAGTCTTCTGTTTCTGTGTTGGCATCATAAATTAACCTGGTTTCTACCAAACCTTTATGAAATACAGTTAACAATGTGATAATGACCAAGTTACCTGTTTCTGTGTAGTGTGAATGAGAGATAAACGATGAGCAGAATACTGAGGACAAGTCCCATGACCTTCTTTGAAACAATGGAGACAATTGTGGATAACAAAGGATGAAATCATACAAAATGGTGAAAGTTTAAAAAGCAGACACAGGGATTCATAAATTCAAATCTTAAAAGTCAGAAGTAAAACTCTGAAGTAGTGTTCGAGGATCTAATAACTAGGAGTGGAACAATCAAAATAAAAGACATAATTCAAAACCTGTCAAATAAAGAAAGGTATATTTGGGAACATTAGAGTAGTTAACTCAAACAGATACAGTTGTGAATAATGGTTACATATTTGGTTAAAAACAAATAAAGTAGGAGAGGACAATAAGGTGAATATTTTCCTCACCATGATGGAGCTAGAATTTTTGATGTTGTGTCAAACTAGTATTACCTGTGAGGCCACAGCATTGCTGAATGTGCTGAAATTATTGAAATCTTGGAATCATCTTGCATTGTAAAGAGACTAGATGCATACGGAGACACTCTATCGGTGTCATGCTGGTCATTTGTATGACAGAAGAAGTGGAGAGCAAAGTAGACCTCCGGTAATCCAAATTCCTCCTACTGGCCCAAAGCAAAACTCAAAACGGAATTGACAGTTTGCTGGGTGTTACAGAATTCACCAGAGTAGCACAGCGAGTAAGACATATCAGTGTCAGAGTCCTGACTATTGAGTAGAATTGGGAGTTCATGTCAAAGCTGAGATGTTGAGAAAACAGGGTTAGACTCATCCCTAGACAGAAATAAAAAGAAGCCAGGTAGGTTGTTCTCTTCACTATTTCTTATTAAAAATTCTACTTTGGTGAGACGTGTTCCGCAGTTAAGGAAAAATACCTCTTTTTAAAATATATTGCTTGCTCTGTAATTATTAGATTATGATGACAGTAAAAACAAATATGAAACATAAACTAGTTAAATATAGAGCATAACCAGTTAAATATGGAACGTAACTAGTTAAATTTTAAGCAGTGTTTTGTTTTAGTCACATACCATTTTATGTTTTGATGTGTAAATTGTATTTTGTAAAGTTGGGAGGGAGTGTATCATCTGACATGACTGGCAGTTTTGCTATCTTGCCCTGTCTGGTGCCCTCTCTAGCGGGAAGGTGTATATTATGTTGGTTCAACACAATCTGGATGAACTCAACTGTTTGCTTTTCTAAATCTTTTATTAGTCTAAAGTTCTCCAAAATCATTAATTGCAAATAAACCACTTTATTTTCTAGAATTTGAACAGAAACACTGCCTTTATGCACGTGTTAATGTTAGATATTTATACGATATTCTTGAATTAATCTCTTCTTATAACTCTTTTCATTCCAGTGGCCACCAGCACACCTGAACAGGTAGGTTACTCAACATTCATATGACAATTGTAATTACAGGCTGTTCGCTATGAATATTTCAATTCTCTAACTGCATTAGTTACACAGAATTAGGCATGAAGATCAGTTCAATCCATTCTCGAGGTAGGGTGCCAATTGAACCTGGGCAACAAGATGCCCATGTGTAATGAAGCTCACAGCCATCCAGCAGATGTGATAGTGGGAGGTTCAACGAGTGCGTGGCTGAGAGTTTTGTGAGTAGGTGTCTCTCTGAATGCATTCCCTGTGAAGACTGCAGTAACAAATTGTCATGGCAGTTTGTTTCTTTCTCACAAAAATACAGCTGCTGACCATCCAGGCTCCGGTAAATATTCTCAGAGGGACCTGGATGGAATTCTGTCCCTCAGGTATTTAAATTTCCCAGGTATACTCTGAGCATGTGCATAAGACAAAACAGCTTTCAGATCCCCACTTGTAGACACTCATTGCTGCCACCATTGGAAAATCTGACAGTTGGTAATTTATTTTTCTGAACCAGTCAGACATAACAAGCTCAAATGTGTGGCGCTGGAAAAGCACAGCAGGTCAGGTAGCATTCGAGGAGCAGGAGAATTGACATTTCCTGATGAAGGGCTTACGCCTGAAATGTCAACTCTCCTGCTCCTCGAATGCTGCCTGACCTGTTGTGCTTTTTCCAGAGCCACATACTTGAACTTGTTATGTCCAGCATCTGCAGTCCTCACTTTCTCCTAGACATAACACGCTATAAACTTCGGATGCCAGTTTAATAATAACCTCTATAACTTAAAGAAAAGCAACTGTCACTGTTAGTTTAGTTAGTAAAAGCTGACAAGTATTTGAACTGCTTTCTGGTTTGCTCATGAATCCCACAGGTTATGATCATTTATTGCTATCCTGCCAGTGTCCAATTCCATTTAATAAAAACACAGTGGCATACCTTGAACCAGTGCCGGAGTGTTAATTTGATAAACTCTGGATTGTTGGATTGAAATATCCAAACCAAACTTAACTACCAACCCTGCAAGTGATGATTGTGCATTCTACAGTTTACAAAACCCTCACCCCTTCCAGAAAGAGAGTAAAGAGGCAGGAGAGAGGTAGGAATTAAGGAAGGGATAGAGGGAGTACTGAAGAAGAGATAGAGGGATTCCTGAAAGGAGGAGAGAGCTCAAAGTAAAGGAAGAAGAGACCCCAAAGTGCAGGAGGGAAAAGAGAGTAAAAGGGGAGAAGAGGGGAGAAGGAGAGAAAGAGAGAGACAGACATGAGGGAAGGAAAAACAAGATCAAAATGAAGAAGAAATCAAGATTAGAAATAGAAAGTTTGGCTGAAAGGAAGACAGAAGTGGAGGATAACAAGGCAGCTGTTCAGGAAGGGAGGAGATATTTGGAGGAAGAGAGAAACAGAAGTGTAATGCAGGATTCAGAGCAGTGAAGTAGGGTGAGGGGTAGACAATTCTGAAAGGAAGGGGAAAGAGGAGGAGAGGAGGAGAAAACCAAAGGAGTTGTGAATGTCACAATCTGAGGAATCCAAAAAATACAATAAACAGATCAGGTCATGCAAGTAGCATTTAAATGTGGTAGTGCCTGACCTTAAGAGTGTTTTTTTTCAGATGTAGTAATCACTGGAAAGTGCGTTCTTACGCTTTCTTCTAAAAATGCCGAGTCTTTGAAACTAACCTTTCATCAAAATGCCCTTAAATTGAAACATAACATCATCTTTTCATTAAATTTAGGAACTTGTAAAAGATGAGCGTGTTGTGGAATCTGGCCTGCCCCAGCTATCGCCCAGCATTACCACCATCCAGATCAACTCGGGCTACCCTGGTATGTTCTCTTTATATCACGACCAACTATCACTTTGCATTGATTCTGTTCTCTCCCCAATCCCGCTCTTTTTGCAGCTGTAGCCACAGTGGATATTGCAGTTGTTCTGTTTGATGCTTTTAGCTGTTGATTGTTGTCTTTATCATTTGCTGATCTGTATTTGGAGCGTCATCAGGGTGATGAACATTACTTGCAGTTCTACAATGGAATTTGATTGAGATGTTAGTTCAACAAATTGCTAAATTTTAATAGGACAAGTTGAACGTGGGAGTTCCTTGCCTCCACTCTTTCCCAAAGTCTCCTCTCACATATTTGTTCTGGGACAACAGCAAGGCCGAGGCAGAGTGGGTGCTGTTAACACACTAGTTTCTGCTTGGGATGTGCCCAGTGTTTGTTGCCCATTCCTAATTTCCCCTGAGAAAGTGCTGGTGAGCTGCCCTCTCAAACTGCTCTAGTCCAGGTGAACCCAGACTGCAAGCAGTTTGTTACCGTGGAATGCCATTTCAATCAGAGCCACACGTATAATGCAAGCTCTGGAGACTTGTGTAGGCCAGACTGGATAAGGACAGCAGATTTCCCTCCCCAATGAGTAGATCAGTAGGATTTTTAATAACAATCGGCCAGTTTCATGATGTTTCTGAGACCAGCTTTTTAATTCCACATTTATGAAGCAGCTGCTATGGTAGCATTTGAACTCAGGGCACTAGAGTATTCATCCAGGCCTCTGGATTATTAATCCAGCAACATATACCATGATGAAGCAGCTCCCGTTCCTGGCTGAGACCTAGCCTTAGGAGAATCCTGTTTGGGTGCACATTGTAAAAAGGCCTCTTTCCCTGCAACAGTTTTCTTTTGTCATCCACAAGGATTGATTGTTGGGGTGACCATCTTAAAATAACCCTCACCATCACACCTAGCCCCAACACTATCCCTGAATCTAACTCGAACTCTGAACTCTACCACACCTAGCCCTAACACTATGCCTGAATCTAACTCTAACTCTGAACTCTAATTCAAACCCAGACCTTGTCCATGTCCCCAACCCTGTGCCTAATCCTAACTCTGACTGTGACCTTCACCCTAACCTGTGAGAACGTGTTTGAACTCTCCTGCCCGTGCTGAGTCTGCTGCCCTTGGCGAAGTTAAGCTACATTTAATTAAAGGTGAAAATGAACTGCTACACTACTTTGCATTCTGACCTGTAGATTTTATTTTGTTCTTATTTTATAACAGCAGTGGTGGAAAAAACCTCACCTCCGAACCCGGTCCACATTGCCCCAGATGTGTCTACCTCCAGTCTGACCCATTTCATTGCATCTACTCAAGTCGCAGGTACAGTAAACACGAGTCGCTGGGATTAACTCGGGGCTCCTCCCGACCAACCATCATAACTTTCTGCAGGAGCCTCCAGATACACTGGGATTTCTGCTTATCTGTGCCAGAGTTACGTTAGCAGAAGCCATAGTTATTTGTTCCTTTGTGTTGGAACACCAATCACCTAAATAAAGAAGCTTAATCTTGGTGACTTGTATTATCAAGCTTTAGTTTAGACCACTCCTGAAAATTTCATTTCTGTGAACATTCCGACTCGACCAGAGAGGAATATGATCGGGTGATAATGTGAAATTTACAAACTGTCAGAAATGGAGAAAAGCTATTGGAATGAGGAAACTCGCTTTTGAACGTAAACTTTGAGATCAAGCATTCATCTGCCTCCCACCATATTCCTCAATTCAAATTCCTTAGAAATACCCCCAAATATTTCTTAATTTCAAGCGCTTCAATGGTCACACCTGGTAACTTATTCAACAAATCCATTGCCCACTGGGTTAAAAGATTCAACCAAATTCCTTCCTTTGGGCTAATTCCCCAATATTTAATTTTATTCTCACAGCATTTAAACTTTTTCCACAAAGCAGAATTGTGCTGGATGGCATGAATTGCGGGATATGATTGCATTTTAGGTAATTTTCAATGAATGCATTAAAGCCAGTCATTTTGCTTAGGTGAAAACCAATAATTTAAATATTTACTCACAGTTGACATAGGGCCGTATGTATCCCGTCCATTAGAGAGAGCTAATTAGATATGGATAGCTTGAGGGCACCAATCTACAAACCTGCGATAAAAGGAGGAGGCACAACTGTGACAGACCAGGGTTGTTACAGGGAGTGAGCACATGCTGTTATATCATTCTTCATCACATTCTAGCTCTCTAATGAACTGAGCTAACTGACCACCACCACCAATTCCACAAGCTGCTGTAAGCCCTGTTTTCACTTAGAGTCATTGAGCTATACAACAATGAAACACACCCTACATTCCAAGTTGACCAGACATCCCAATCTGACCTAGTCCCATTTGCCAGCATTTGCCCTCTATCTATCTAAACCCTTCCTATCCATGTACCCATCCAGATGCCTTTTAAATGTTGTACCAGCCTCCCCCACTCCCTCTGGCAGTTGTTCCATACACACACCACCCTCTGCATGAAAAAGCTACCCTTCAGGTCCTTTTTAAATTTTTCCCCTCTCACCTTAAACCTACGGCCTCCAGTTTTGGACTCCCCCACTGTGGTAAAAAGACCTTGGCTATTCACCTTTTATAAGGTTACCCCTCAGCCTCTGCACTCCAGGGAAAACACCCCCAGCCTCTTCAGCCTTTCCCTGCAAAATGAACTGTCCAGTCAGCAACATCCTTATAAATTGTTTTCAACATCCTCTCAAGTTTGACAACATTTCTTTCTGTGGAAAGATGACCAGAATGCAAGACATCTGTGACCAGAACATTGTAGGATATCTTAAGAATGAGGTTACCATTAGACATTACAGCTTCCGCCAGTGGCCTCACTTTTAGAATACATCTGCAACGTGACATCCCACTTGTCTACTCAATGTTCTGATCACTTCTTCAAAACAATTCTCCCTCCCCCATTGCTAGTATTTTGGGCATATAATGAAATGATTCAGTCTTCTGAAAGTAGTAAATAGATGAAATTCATGTCACATTATAAAAGGAGAGTGACTTGAACAAGGTTTGTTACTGAAAATGGGACGTTCAGAAAGCAATGAACTACATCGGCAAAGTTCAAGCAAAACAATTGTGTTTTATGATGTGAAAGTGCCAGGGTTCGACTGGGGTTGAAAAGTTAAAAATCACACAACACCAGGTTATAGTCCAACACTTCTATTTGGAAGCACTAGCTTTCGGAGCACAGCTCCTTCATCAGGTGGTTGTAGAGTGTAAGATCATAGGACACAGCATGTATAATTTCAGTTGTATCACACTAAACTTTTGCTATAAATTCTGTGTCTTATGATATTATCCTCGATAACTACCTGATGAAGGAGCAGTGCTCCGAAAGCTGGTGCTTTCAAACAAACCTGTTGGACTATAACCTGGTGTTGTGTGATTTTTAACATTATGACTTGTGATAGTGCCAACATCAATTGGCTTGCAAATGAACTCTGGGTGTGTCATTTTGTCAGAACTAATCTACAGTAATGGACGTGACTTTTCACTCTCTCCCAATTATTATTGCAAGTACAGATGATGGAGACTCCTAAGAAACTGAAGCTGTGAGTAAAAGTGAAGAAAGGGTTACTTTTTAACTGTCTTATGAAATTTTATAGTAGCCCTTGCTATGTGAATTTTTAACAATTAAAATAATGCTAAAAATAGTCTGTTGGCTTTTAAAGCGAATCTGAGTGTTCCAGCTTTCATTATTGTCTCTCTGCAGCTAAACAGGTGAAGGATGTTTAAAGCAAGTCTGACTCTATATTTGGAAACAGGATTACTAAAGTAATTAAATTAGTACAGTGGATTTAGTTTCCTATTAAACATCCTCAGCAATGTTTATTTAAAGATTAGATTGAGTCTTACAAAGGTTCCTTCTGTATTTAGGTGTTTGCAAATGACTCTTGTCCAGTAAAATTAAAACTGGAGACAGCTGTGACCAGAACATTGTAGGCACAGAGTTATTGTTGGACGTTACAGCTTGTGCCTAGTGAAATATTACACAGATTGCAGAGGCAACTGCTGTTTGACTTGGAGGGCTTGGAGTCTTGTTCTGTTTACCACATTATTTGTGGAGCCTAGACAGCTAATTTCTCAACTATATGTGGCCCTTCAACACCATCTGAAAGTTGCAGCATCAGTAATGAAGCTCATTTCAATCTTCCCACTATGGCCTTTGACCCTTCCACTGTCTTTAAATTGCCAGATTGTGTATCCAACATTCAACACTGGATGAGCAGTTAGTTCCTCCTGTTTATTATTGGAATACCAAAGCCAATGACTTTGGACTATCTCCAAATTCTATTCAAATTCATCCTTCTCCTTACTAAGTGTTTGAGGATAGATCAGACGGGTCACAACCTTGGGTTCATCTTAGACAATAAGGTGAGTTTTTGACTCCATCTTCCTCCATCATGAAGCAGCCTATTTCCACTTCAATAACATCAGCTGACAGGGCCCTTGTCTCAGTTCATCCATTGCTGAAACCCTCACTTGTGCCTTTGTTAACTCTAGAATTGACCAATTTGACACACTCCTAGTCGGTGTCTCATCGTCTGCAAGTCTCATTCACCCAATCACCCTTGTGCTTACTAACCTACATTGTTGTCCTCTTTAATTTGAGATCTTTTTGGGAGGTTGTCTCTCCCTATCTCTGTATTCTGTCCAAGTCCTGTAGATCTCTGAGATATCTGCACTATTCCGATACTGATCTCTTGAATATTCCTGGTTTTAATCACTGCACCACTGATGGCCAAACCTTTAGCTGCCTGAGTTCTGGAATTCCCTCTTTAAACTCCTTCACCTCCTCACTTCCCTCGTTAAGATAACCTTTGCTACTTTGCTCTTATCTGTCTAAATAGCTCTTCATGTCAAATTTTGTTTATTATTGTTTGTGTGAAACAACTTTAGATCTTCTATTGTATTAAAAGTACTATATAGAAAAGTTGTGCATTAACGTCAGTATCTATTAAAACTGTGGTCTTGACAAAGAATTATTACTAATCTTGATATCCTTCAAGTTATTTTCTTCCATCAGTTCTTTGAACAGGTGGTATTGTTTGATCAGTGTGTGTTTGAGAAACAACTGATACATAATGTTTTTATTATTCGTTCATGGGATGTGGGCGCCACTATCTGGGCTAGCATTTATTACCCATCCCTAGTTGCCCTCAGTTGGAACCTAGTAGCTTGCTAGCCCATTTCAGAGGATAGTTAAGATTCAATGACATTATTGTGGGTCTGGGAGTTACATGTCGGCCAGACCAGATAAGGACAGCATGCTCCTTCCCTGAAGGGACTTACAAACTGAAGTCACTAAAGCGCATGAATGAAACAGATGGGATTGTACAATGATTAGATTAGATTCCCTACAGAGTGGAAAAAGGCCCTTCAGCCCAACAAGTCCACACTGACCCTCCGAAGAGTAACCCACCCAGACCCATTTCCCTTTGACTAATGCACCTAACACTATGGGCAATTTAGCATGGCCAATTCACCTGACCTGCACATCTTTAGACTGTGGGAGGAAAACGGAGCACCCAGAGGAAACCCAAGCAGACACGGGGAGAACGTGCAAACTCCACACAGACAGTCGGCCAAGGCTGGAAATGAACCTGGGACCCTGGTGCTGTGAGGCAGCAGTGAGCCATCGTGCCGCCCACATGGGTCTTTCATGGGTCGTCATTGGATGAAATTAGCTTCAAAATTTTTTTTAATTGACTTCAAATTTCACCACCTGCCGTGGTGTGATTCAAACCTAAGTCTCCAGAATATTACCTGTCTCTCTGGATGACAAGCCTAGCGATAGTGTCACAGGCCATCGCCTGTACCAATCCTTTGGGAAATCCTTTCACCTTTTGGAGTGTGGTTTGATGGAAGGGGGCGGAGGGGTTAAAAAAGTTAGGAAAGTGGTTATGGAAGGAACCTAGGATGGAGGCAATCCAGTGGGCTCAGGAAGCCAATAAAGGGATGTGGGCCCCTTTGCCCAGTCCACAGCAGGGGGGAGCTGCTGTGTTGAATGAATGATATAGCTCTGTCCTGCCACCAGCCTAATCCGAGTGGTGGCGATAATGACTGCTCTAGTTGTGCATTTAGGAGCCTCAATTGGTTCACTAGTCCATGGGCTATCTAATGCTCACTCTGCTGTCAGTAAAATTGTAGCAGGGAGGGGCATGGATGGGTGGACAGGTAGCATGCACTGCATTTAACATGCAACCCCCCCCCCCGCCCATCCCAGTTGTGGGGGCATGTTAAATCCAACCCATCACTACCTCTTTCTGCAGCCTCAGTGTAATCCTATAGTTGTCACACTCGGCCAATCATGTCACCAGCCTTCATGGTGTATGGGGCAATGTCATCAACGGGTGGCCCACCTGAAATGTTCGAAGTGAACCTGTTTTCTTTCCTATTAAATACACACAGACATTAGGAGAGGAGATAGGTGAAATTTCTACTCTTCGGTATTTTTGTGGACATTTTTGGCAAGAATTTGTTGAGTAAACTGCAGCAATTCCATATTGTCCTTACAGCAAACAGCTTCATGGGCCATTTCAGAGGGTGGTGAAGAATCGACCACATTGCTGTGGGGCTGGACTCACATATAGACTTGCTTTTAATAGGTTTAAGGTGAGAGGGGAATGATATAAAAGGGACCTAAGGGGCAACTTTTTCACACAGAGGATGGCGCGTGTCTGGAATGAGCTGCCAGAGGAAGAGGTGGAGGCTGGAACAATTGCAACATTTAAAAGGCATCTGGATGGGTATATGAATAGGAAGGGTTTAAAGGGATATGGGCCAAATGCTGGTAAATGGGACTAGATTAATTTAGGATATCGGGCTGGCATGGACAAGTTGGACCGAAGGGTCTGTTTCCGTGCTGTAGAGCTGTATGACTATAATGCCCCCACCTGCTGTGGCTGGATTTGAACCAGGTGTCCCGGAGTATTGATCAGCTGGGCCTCTGGGTGTGGCAGTATTACCAACATGCCACCAGCTCCTCAAAGTGTACAGAGCCTGTGTAAGACTCAGATAGTCTGCTTGCAGGGGTTGGTTGTTTGTGGGTTATCAGCTGGCATTACAGAACAAAGTATCTTTCTGTTAGTCAGAGGAGCTCCCTACTCCACACATGAACCAACGTGGAAGGTAACAATTTGCAAGCTGCAGCCATTTGGTGTCCTTCTTTTCGGGGCTATCTGTAGCTCATAAGTATTTGGTTACAAGTAAACTCTCGGTGCTCCAGCCGGACACTGTGATGGGGCGGGTGGACCTGTCCGTCATCTCTGTTACATTTGTTGCACAATAAACATTTCCACCAAAAAGCTCATCCAATTTGCTTGTTGAACTTACATCATTCAATCCAGCCTCAGCAGTATTTTGGCGCTGATCTGATCTTGAATGTTATTCTCGTAGATGCATATCGGGAGGAATCATATTATTAACAGTGCAGTTACCCAGTGAGCGTGTACTGTAAATATTTGTTCTGGAGTTGGTCAAATGAAAGTAAAAATACGTTTGGGTTCGGCAAATTAGCACTGCATCAGAATCACTTGAGGTGATGTAACCAGGGGTGAAAATGTCTAATGGGGAGTGTAGTGATGTTTTCCTTGGCTGCTGGTGTTCCCAGTGGGAAAGCGCGTGTCAGCTTTAGTGTTGGATCGTTTGCCTGAATGATACAGGCTGCTGGAGTGAAGGACATTGGCTCCACTGAGTACAGCTTTGCTTCTCGCTTTGGTGGCGAATGCCTCACATTTTCTCTGCGTAGTGCCTTCAGACCAAGGCCGTTGAAACCTGTACCCAGGGCACAATCACGGATATGCCACGCTTCCCAAAGCCATCTTTCTGAGGAGAAGCTGGGAGGTTAAACAAAGTGACGTGAAACAATTTTGGTTTGAACCAAAAATATACTCTTGTTCCCCTCACAAACCACAGTGCAACAATTGTCATGCTTCAGGTTCCAACATATCCCACTTTGCAAACTCTCAGATGACAATGTGCGAGGAGCACTCTCGTTACCTTTTAACTGAGAGCTGGGAGCCGTGCACAGATGACCCTGTTTGAGTTAATTCTTTTTAACCTGTCTGACCTCCAGTCAGTGTTAGGGATATTTGTTGACCCACAGATTTTCAGGGGACTGTGGAATTTCTCACCGATACCAATGTGGGCGGCACGGTGGCACAGTGGTTAGCACTGCTGCCTCACAGCGCCACAGACCCGGGTTCAATTCTCGCCTCAGGCGACTGACTGTGTGGAGTTTGCACATTCTCCCTGTGTCTGCGTGGGTGTGCTCCGGTTTCCTCCCACACTCCAAAAATGTGCAGATTAGGTGAATTGGCCTACGCTAAATTGCCTGCAGTGTTAGGTGCAGGGGTAAATGTAGGGGAATGGGTCTGGGTAGGTGTGCTTCGGCGGGTCGGTGTGGACTTGTTGGGCCGAAGGGCCTGTTTCCACACTGTAAAGTAATCTAATCTAAACCTCTTACTCTGAGGTATTGCTCCACTGGTCATGAATGCCGGGGAGGGGGGACACATCCAGTTGGTAACCTATGACCTCCTGAATAATGTCACTTCCTCTTCCTGTTCTTGGCAACAAGCTGAAGAATCCCTCAGTTCAACTTGAACTTAAAAGGTGCAAGACATTCATGTCAAATATTGGTCTCAGAAATGTGTTTTTCTCACTTCCTTCCCAGTCTCATTCCTAACTGTATTACCCCTATATCAGTGAAAGTGATGGAACTGGAAGACTTCGCAACTTGAATTTTATTTGGAGCTAAGCATTTATGATGTTTATTGTGGACTGACACAGGGCTTTCCCCTGCAGGGCCATGTAAGGTCACGGGGTTAGTCTCACAGATAAACATTGCTGAACCTGAAATTTTGACTGTTTTCTCTCCACATGCTGCCAGACCTGTTGAGTTTCTCCAGCAATTTCTGACTTTGTTTCGCAACGAGGTATTGGCTATTTAGGTCCGTCCTGAGGAGAAGTGTCTTCACTGGAACGTTTATAAATCTTTTAGAACTCTACTCTGAAGGGCTGTGGATGCTCAGTCATTGAGCATGCTCAAGACTGAGGGCGACAGATGCTGGGCACTAAATGGATTGATGGAAATAAGATAAAGATTGGAATGTGGAAGATCTGCCAAGCCCGTATTGAAGACAAAGTGGGTTTGAGTAGCCACTTGTCTACTGCAACTCTTCAATCTTATATTGCTGTTTTGCTTACAAAACGTGGAAGATCAATGGTGTCAGTTTGCAGGCAGAGCACCTACAAAGAAATTTGCGGTCCCCCCCCCCCCACCGCGATTCCCTCACACACCAAACATTGTCATGTGCTGTAATGGCACCTGTACCCACTGTGCAGCAAAAGGTTCATACGTGCAGTTGTGTGCTGGAAGAAGCACTCTGTAAACAAAGCGTAAAGTATTGGTATCTCCGAGTGACCGAAACAAAGACAAGCTTCACTCAACATCTCCTTCAGTTTGACCATTAAAGAGAGGGCTAAGTGATGAAGCACTCATTTGCCTTTTTGCTGACTGCTGCGTGTATTTGCGGCTGTTCCCACTTTGCCCAATTAGTAGGCCCAAAAACTGGGCAAAAACAATTTTCGTTGGTCTGTACCCCTGCCGCAAAGGTCCTTCAATTTTGTCAAAAACAATGTTGTGTCTCGAACAATATTCCGATGTCCTGGCATTTTTCCTTAAACAATCATAGAGTCATATCACACGGAAATAGACCCTTCGGTCCAACCAGTCCATAATCCCAAACTAAATAGTCCCACCTGCCTGTGCTTGACCCATATCCCTCCAAACATTTCTTATTAGTGTACGTATCTAAATGTCTTTCAAATGTTGTAACTATACCTACATCTACCACTTCCTCTGCAAGTTTATTTCACACACAAACCACCTTCCATGTAAAATAATTGTCCCTCATGTCTTTTTTAAATCTTTCTCCTCTCTCCTTAAAAATATGCCCCTTACTCTTGAAATCCCTACCCTAGGGAAAAGACATCTGCCATTCACCTTATCTATAGCCCTCATGATTTAATAAACCTCTATAAGGTCACCTCTCAACCTCCTATGCTCCAGTGAGAAACATCCCAGCCTATCCAGATTCTCCTTATAACTCAAACCTTACATTCCCAGTAACATCCGGGTAAAAATCTTCTGAACCCTCTCCAGCTTAATAATATTCTTCCAATAGCAGGGCGAAGTAGAATTGGACATAGTACTTCAGAAGAGACCCCACCAACATCCTGTACAACCTCAACATAATGCCACAATTCCTATGATTAAATGTCTGAGCAATGAAAGCAAACATGCTAAATGCCTTCTTAACCACACTATCTATATTTGATGTAAAGTTAAAAATCACACAACACCAGGTTATAGTCCAGCAGGTTTAATTGGAAGCACTAGCTTTCGGAGCGCTGCTCCTTCATCAGGTGGTTTGATATAAACTTCAAAGAATTATGTACCTGAATCCTGAGGTATCTCTGTTCTATAACAGTGCCCAAGCCTCAGCTTTTAATTGTATAAGTATTGCCACTGTTTGTTGTATCAAAATGCAATATCTAGCTCCATCTGCCACTCCATGGCTCATTGACCCAATTGATCAAGATCTATTTGTAATCTTAGATAACCTTCGTCACTGTCCACAAAACCACCAATCCTGGTGTTATCCGTAAATTTATTAATCATGCTTTCTAGATTCTCATCTAAATCATTGATATAAATGGCAAACAAAAGTGGACCCAGACCAATCCCTGTGGAGCACTGCTGGTCACAGGCCTCCAGACTGAAAAACAATCCTCCATTATCACTCTCTGGCTCCTGTCTTTAAGCCAATTTTGTATCCAATTGACAAGCTCACCCTTAATCCCATGTGATCTAACTTTATTAATTAGTTCACCATGTGGAGCCTTGCCAAAGGCTTTACTAAAGTCCAAGCGAACAATGTCTGTCTCTCTGTCTTCATCAATCTTCTTGGTTACTTCCTCCAAAAACCTCAATCAAGTTATTGAGCTTGTTAATGAGTGCCATAATGCTTAGCGTTTAAGGACTTGGCTTTGAAATTGGGAAAAAAATAGGCAGAGTTAGCACTGATTGAGCTCTGAATACCATTTCAGGCTATACACAGTCAAACCATTATCGTTACACAGGCATTACAGAAGATCGCAGCATTAGTGAGCACATGGATTGTGGGTGTCATGGATAGGAGAGCTTGGTCAAATTCAACAGCTTCTGGACACACAGTGACATTGTACTGATGTGCCTTACTCTCAAAATTTGGTGCAAACTAATTTTCTCTTCCCAACTCTGAATTAGATGCTGACGTTGGAAATAATTAGGCAAATCAGTTAAGAGCAGAAAATGGAGCTCTCTCTGCAGTTACATAGAGCATAGAACAGTGCTGCACAGGAACAGGCCCTGAACATAGAACAGTGCTGCACAGGAACAGGCCCTGAACATAGAACAGTGCAGCACAGGAACAGGCCCTGAACATAGAACAGTGCAGCACAGGAACAGGCCCTGAACATAGAACAGTGCAGCACAGGAACAGGCCCTGAACATAGAACAGTGCTGCACAGGAACAGGCCCTGAACATAGAACAGTGCTGCACAGGAACAGGCCCTGAACATAGAACAGTGCTGCACAGGAACAGGCCCTGAACATAGAACAGTGCAGCACAGGAACAGGCCCTGAACATAGAACAGTGCAGCACAGGAACAGGCCCTTTGACCCACGATCTTGTGCCGAACATGATGCCAAGTTAAAATAGTCCCTGCGGCCTGCCCTTGGTCCACATACCTCCATTCCTTGCATATTTGTCTGCTCATCTAGAAGTCCCTTAAACGCCCCTATTGTATCTGCCTCCTTTACCAACCCTGGTAGTGCGTTCCAGACTCTGACAATTCTCTGTGTAAAAACATGCCCCTCACATCTCCTTTGAACTTTCCCCGTCTCACCTTAAATGCAGGCCCCCTCGTATTAAACTCTGGGAAAAGTATTTTGACTGTCAACCCTATCTATGCGTCTCATAATTGTATAGACTTCTTTCAAGTCTCCCCTCAGCCTTGGTCACTGCAGGGAAAACAACCCGAACTTGACTAGCCTCTCCTTATAGCTCATACCCTCTGATCCCTCAGTACCCTGTTAAACCTCTTCTGCATCCTCTCCAAAGTCTCCACATTCTTCCTGTAATGTGGCGGATGTGTGACCGAGCCAAAATCTTATAAAGCTGCAACATGACATCCTGACTCTTATACTCAGTTCCCTGACCAAAGAAGACAAGCATGCTATAAGCCTTCTTTAGCACCCTATGTACTTGTATGGCCACTTTCAGGGAGCTATGGACTTGAACCCCAAGAACTCTCTGTACATCAATGATGTTTGTGGTCCTGCCATTAACTGTACACTTTTCCTCAACATTTGATCTCCCAAAGTGCATCACCTCACACTTACCCGAGTTAAATGCCATCTGCCATTTTTCCGCGGATGGCTGCAACTGATCTGTATCCTTTGACAACCTTCTACACTCTCCACAATTCCCCCAATCTTTGTATCATCTGCAAACTTACTGAACCACCCATCTACATTTTCATCAAGTCATTTATGTATATCGCAAACAGCAGAGGTCCTAGTATGGATCCCTGCGGAACACCACTAGCCACGGGCCTCCAGCCTGACAAACACCCTTCCACTAACCTCTGCCTTCTACAGGCAAACCAATTCTGAATCTAAGTGGCTAAGTCACTGTGGATCCCATGCATCTGAAGCTTAGCTTATCATGAGGAACCATGTCGAAAGTCTTACTAAAATCCATGTAGGCAGCATCCATTGCTCTACCTTCATCGATCACCTCCTCGAAAAATTCAATCAAGTTACTTGTGCATCACCTGCCCTGCACAAAAGAATCACTAATTAGGCTGTGCTTTTCCAAATGCACTTAAACCTTATTCCTAAAAATTCTCTCCAATCGCTTCTCAACCACCAGTGTGAGACTCAGCGGTCTATAGTTTCTGGATTATCCCTATTTCCTCTCTTGAACAGAGGAACAGAGGTGCTGATATGATTAGAGTCCTCTCTACTGGAGAGTGAAGATACAAAGATCTCAGTCAAGGCCCCAGCAATCTCTTCTCTTGTTTCTCTCAATAACCTGGGGTAGATACCATTGGGCAGCATCCAAGGAACAAGAGAGTCAATGCTTCGAGCATAAGCTTTTCATAAGCTGATGAAGAGCTTATGCTTGAAACATCGACTCTCCTGCTACTCAGATGTTGCCTGACCTGCTGTCCTTTACCAGCACCACACTCTTCGACTCTGATCTCCAGCATCTGCAGTCCTCACTTTCTCATTCCCATCCTTGTCCTTTCTCCTTGGTTGGAACATACTGGTCCTGAACTCTGACCAGTAGGCCTTTAAACAACTCCCACATTCAAACTTGTCCAATAACAACTCCTCCCAATTAACACTCCCTAACTCCGGCCTAACACTGCCCTACCCCAAGTTAGTATCTTGCAACAAAGTCTTGACTTATCCTTATTCAGAGCTATCTTAAAACTTAAAGAGTTGTGATCACTGTTCCCAAAATGTTCTCCCACTGAAAGGTCAGTCACCTGGCAAGGCTCATTCACCAGTACAGGGTCCCATTTGGCCCCTCCTCCAGTTGGACTGTCCATATACAGTTTCAAGAAACCCTTTTGGATGCACATTGCAAATTCAACCCCATCTAAGTGTTTTGCTCTTCGGGAGTCGCAGTCAATATTGGGGAAGTTAAAGTCACCCACTATAACTACCCTGTTGTTGTTGCATCAGTTGAAGCTGCTTCACGGCAAGCTGGAACTGAACTGCTACCTGAAGACACGTGTTGGCCAGGAATAGGCCTGACATGCTGCAGGGTTGGGGGAGATGAGCTGCTGAAACCCTTTTCCTACCAGGCCGCTCATCGAGTAAGATTATTGAAGAAAGGGGAATAATTGGCAGAGATTGTGGTGAAGGCAAAATCCATAACAACCAGAAAAAAGGTATTACCCAAAATTGGAAACAGATTGCTTCACAAAAGCCTAGGAAATGGGAGAAAAAGTGGAGAGCTCTTCCAGAGTGCTAGCATAAGTGTGATGGGCCAAAAGGCTACTTCCTGTAATATAAAATTTGTCAAAGTGAGTCTGGGTGATGGGTGCATTCAGAGTGACAGTGGGGAACAACATAGCTGAATCTAATCCTGGCTCTGCCTGGAGCACACAGTCTCCACCAAGGCTCACAGGATAGCAATCCAAAGTGGAATGATTGACCTGTTTCTCCCCCTCCTTTATCCAGGGCAAAGGACCACTGGCTTCCTGCTACAATCTGGGATGAGATCAGTTTACACCAGGAATGTGGAATTGGGTGGGCCAGAATTCCATGATCACTACCTGTGTGGAATCCTTAGATTAGCCTGCACCAATGCTTCCCAAACTGGTGCGTTTGTGAGCTGAAATGTTGCGAAGAGAGCTCCAAGGCAGTAATGGTCTTTGCAGTTCTCTGGCTGATTTACAACAGCTGCCTTCCAGCTCTGATGGGCTCCTATTTTCAATGGGATCTTTCCCCAGTACTCCCCCCCCATGCTCTCCCAGATCTTGCACATCCCTGCACCCTCGTCATTCCCACTGATGAAAGATTGTGACTGATGTGTTTTCTAACTGTTAACCCTGATAACATGAACACTATTCTCACTGAGATCAAGTATTGGAAGAACTATCCACAGAGAAACTAAATTCATTAAACATCTATATGCTCTGGGCTCTATTCCTTAACAGCCTTATTGACTAACTGTTTTCCTGAGGGATTGAAAAGGGCAGCAATAGTAATTCAAGAGGGCCAATACTTTTAGAGAAGAATATCACATGACATGATATCATGTTGATTTTGTCATTAAACTCTCAAAGAAACATGTTTGTCTGATCATCAGTACATGAAATATCATGGATACATGTAGTATCATAGATACTAACAATGTCATATGTAACATGTCATATCATTAACATCTACAGTACCATTGATGCAATATCATAGATATCTGCAATATCACAACGCGGACAGTATTCAAGAGTTGAGAGTGTGGCGCTGGAAAAACACAGCAGGTCAGGCAGCATCTGAGGAGCAGGAGAATTGATGTTTCAGGCAAAAGCCATTCATCAGCAACGAGGCTGTGGGCCCAGGGGTTTGAGAGATAAATAGGGACTGGGGGGGTAAGGTAGCTGAGAATGCGACAGGTCGATGAAGGTGAGGGAGAAGGTGGTAGATTGGAGAGGAGGGTGAAGCAGATAGATGGGGAAAGTGATGGACAGGTCAGGAGGGTGGTGCTGAGTTCGGGCTTGGGAATGGGATAATGTGAGGGGAGGGGAAATGAGGAAACTGATCCCGTGTGGTTGCAGGGTCGCAAGGTAGAATATGAGGCACTCTTCCTCCAGGCGTCGCGTGGTAATGGTTTGACGATGGAGGAAGCCCAGGACCTGTATGTCCTTGGCAGAGTGGGAGGGGGAGTTGAAATGTTCAGCCCATGGGTGGTGGGGTTGGTGGGTGTGTGTGTCCCAGAGGTGTTCTCTGAAATGATTCGCAAGAAGGCATCCTGTCTTCCCAGTGTAGAGGAGAACACACCGGGTGCAACGGATACAGTAGATGACATTGGTAGAAGTACGGGTGAATTTCTGTTGGATGTGGAAGGATCCTTTGGGGCCTTGGAAGGAGGTGAGGGGAGTGGTGTGCGTGCAGGTTTTGCACTTCCTGTGGTGGCAGGGAAAGGTGCTGGGTGTGGTGTGTGGGCTGGTGGAGGGGAGGGGGGGGTGTTGTTGGGGTGGGGGTGGACCTGATGAAGGAGTCATAGAGGGAATGGACTCTCTGGAATGCTGGTAGGGGTGGGGAGGGAAATATAACTCTGGTGGTGGGGTCTGTTTGGATGTGGCAAAAGTGGCACAGGATGATGCAATGTATGCAGTGGAGGATGGAAGATGAGGACTAGGGGTTGAGGGTGTTCTGTTGTATTCAAAAGATAGTATTCAAGCCTCAAAATAGGGGCAGGATGGGAGCACTGGTCGACAATGGCTGCCAACTTGTTTATCACAGTAAAAACCAAAAGAACTGCGGATGCTCTCGATCCGAAACAAAAACAGAAGTTGCTGGAAAAACTCAGCAAGTCTGGCAGCATCTGTGGAGAGAAATCAGAGTTAACGTTTCAGGTTGAATGACCCTTCCTGAGGAAGGTTTTGGTTCTACCAGTACTGCTCACTGACTGAAATCAGGTATTGCGCAGAAACAGGCCATTCAGCCCTGCTGGTCCTTGCTGACATGTTTCTGCACACAGCCTCGTTCCTTCCACCTTAACAGCCCATCCTACTATACTTGCCTTCCTCGTGCGGCTGCTTTCTGTACAGCAGGTGATTGATTCTGTCTTGTTTTCTGAACACGTTTACCACCGTTGCTTCTGAGGCAAAACCAGGAATTGAAGCAAATGCAATGCCATCATGCCCAAGGACATTTCAGTGTAACCTTCTAGTAGCTGAGTGGCATTGACTGTTGGCATAACATGTCAGAAAAAGATGAGTGCCCTGCCTGTAATCCTCTGTTGATGAAAATCAATGACTGACATTCCCATTGCCGCCAGCAACTAATTGGAAAATTGGCCCCAAAGTGACTCAGTAGGTAATTACAATTCCCTACATGTCCAAACATTTCCTGAATTCTTTTTTTTGATTATCCTAAGAGGTAATTCTCAGAAGTGTACGTCTTTCCAGAAAGCTTGGGCCCTGCCAGAACAGGATACAGATGTTATTGTCCTACTTCCTTACACAGTGCTGCTCCTGATGTCCATTATGTCTGGATTTTCTCTCTTCTTCCACCTGCCTTCTGTTTCTGTCTCTGGGAAGACACAATGACTGAGAATACAAATTTACACAAGTTTTCCAAGTGCTTGCGATGTATATTGAATTTACTCACTTATTTGTAGAGAAAATATTGAATGTTTGTGTAACCATAATCATAAATAGGAATGAGGGAAGAAAGCTAATCCAAAACAATGTTTTGGCAATGTTTGCTTTGATTTTTATGTAATTTGTTGCGTTCATTAGAGCCAACAGGAATATTAATGTGTATGAAACATTGATCAAGATCTTGATTTTGTCTGTATCAATTTTAAATGGGCTTTCGTGCACGTGAGGATAATTGCACTATACCTTATAACACTGGGCACTGACATGAAGGATGTGCAATTATTTTATATGCCTGCATTATAAATTAGCAATTCTCCTTGTTGTTTACTTGACCTTCAAGGATTTACATATTTAGTTTTGTGTTCATGTGAAGTCAGTTATGGTCTTAATTATGACACACTCCTCAGCATACAGGATGAAGGTCAGCCTGGCTTTTTCCAGCATAGTACAAGATACACCATGTCCCTGGCTGTTAACGCATTGCAAATTGGTGAGAATGTCAACTTCACCATCCCAACCAAACCAACACTGAGGACAGAGTAATACCAATAATATTGGATTTATTTTGATTTATCGCAGGAATTCCGTTGGCCAAAGGCCTTCTCACAGTCTAACTGTGGAGCTTTTAGCCAATAGTCGTGACGTTGTGAATAGAGAGGATGGACTGTGAATTGCCATTCATAACCTTCCAAAGTAGACCAGGCTCTCTCACGGAAAACTGTGGCAGGAAGGACCCTGGGGAACATTGAAGAATGTGGTATTTTGGATTGTGGGAGAATACAGGAGATTGTATGCTCCTTTTTTTAAGTGTTGGTTTTACTTCAAGCAAACCATAACAATGATTGCTATAATGGAGCCTTTTCTTCCAAAGCTGCAATTTAACTTCATTGGCAATGTCCCCAGCTCATTTGTCAGAAGTCAAGGAGTTCAAAGTGAAGGGACTTGATGTATATGTTGTAAAGGAAGATCAACATTCTGTCTGCATCATAACCTGCAGCAGGACTGGCCCAGATTCCTCCAGTAAATCATCTGGGAAACCCATTCAACTGTGACCTCGAAGCTTGCCATGAAAAGTAAATATGTCATCTCATCGGGCTGCTATGGTTAATCTCAGCATTTGCCAAAGAAAACAGTCATTTTGATTCTGTGACTGCAACATGACAGTATAAAACTGCGAGCAAGGTGATTCCCTTGCACATTTCAGGCTTGTAAGAAGATTTGATGCCAGGGACAGTGTAACTACAGA
This sequence comes from Chiloscyllium plagiosum, assembly GCF_037043375.1. Classification (NCBI taxonomy): domain Eukaryota; kingdom Metazoa; phylum Chordata; class Chondrichthyes; order Orectolobiformes; family Hemiscylliidae; genus Chiloscyllium; species Chiloscyllium plagiosum. Next base: position 23,775,255 of record NW_028270148.1, on the reverse strand, counting down.
GTCTGTGTGGCCAAATATCATCCCAACTCCATTTACAAGTTTGCTGACAACACTATCGTTGTAGGTCGAGTCTTAAACAACAACGAGATAGAACATAGAAAATAAATTGAGTGCTTAGCGGCATGGTGTGAAGACACCAATCTCTCTGTCAACGTTAACAAAATTGGTCGATGACTTCAGGAAGGGGAGTGGAGGGCACGTTCCTGTCTGCATCAATGGTGCAGAGGTGGATGTGGTCGAGAGCATCAAGTTCCTGGGAGTGATGATCACCAACTATCTGTCCTGGTCCACTCATGTTGACATGACAGACAAGAAAGCGCAACAATGTCTCTACTTCCTCAGGAGGCTAAGGAAGTTCAGCATGTTCTCAAAGTCTCTTACCAAATTTTATTGATGCATCATAGAAAGCGTCCTATCTGGATGCATCACAGTGTGAACAGCAACTGCCGTTCCCAAGACTGCAAGAAACTACAGAGAATTGTGAACTCAGTTCAGTCCATCAGGCAAGCCAGCCTGCTGCCTGACCTGCTGCGCTTTTTCAGCAACACATTTTGAACTCTGATCTCCAGCATCTGTAGTCCTCACTTTTTCCCATCCACTAACCCCACCTATACTTCCCACTGCGTCGGGAAAGCAACCAATATAATCAAAGACTCCTCCCATCCCGGTTATACTCTATTCCGCTCTCTTCCATCGGTGAGAAGATAATAAAGTTTGAATATATGTACAAACAGATTCAAGAACAGCTTCTTACCTGCTGTTATCAAATTTTTGAATTAATATTTTGAATATTAATTCTGATCTCTCTCTCTGCACCTTCTCTGTGACTGTAACATTGTATTCTGCGCTCTGTTCTGCTACCCTGCTGCACCTTGTATGGTATGATCTGCCCATATAACACGCAAAACAACACTTTTCACTGTATCTCAGTTCATGTGACAACGATAAATCAATCAGTCAATGCCACCATCTTCAGCAAGCTTCCAATTTGGTGGGCATTCAAACAGCTTCCACTTAATTAACAACAGAGGTAAAAGGTGAAGGGTTTGCTGCATGACACTCTGTAACATTTCCTTCTCCTCTGCAAACTTATCAAAGTTTACATAGTTTGGTCTACTTTGCAGGGACAGGGCTGCAGGAATGGAGGATAAGTCAGGGAGGAGTTGTTCACTTTGGCTGAGAAGTTAGGCACCAAACAACACCAGGTTAAGGTGATTGAAAAAATAAACAAAGGTGACTTTGAGGAAAAGCTTTCTTCCATTTACCAAGTGTTTACAATCTGGGCCCCATTGCTGGAAAGGATGGCCAGAGTCATTTCAGGCATTGCTTGCAAAGAGGATTTGGATAAGTTACAGAGGAATGGAGAGAGGTCAGAGGGCATGGGATTAGTTAAATTGCTCTTGCAGATAGCAAGAAATCAACAGGCTGAATGGTCTCCTTTGATGTCGACTTCATATGAATCACAGGCATTGTTTTCATACTACCATCGAAGTTTATAACTGCTAATACTGTTCCTTTTAAGTCGTCCCAGGGAAACATATTGAGAATTGAGTTCAATATTTCAAATACATTTTGTTGCATGTGGGTCTGAAAGGGTTAATACTGTGGCATTCATTAGCGCCGCCCACTCTGCTGATGTCACATAGATTTGTGGGCAGGGACTTGGAGGAGTGCAACCTAACATCATGTCTTCTTTCAAGTCTCTGTAATAATGACCATTATGTCAATGTCATCTGTAACTAGTGCAATGATCTGTATCTTGTTAACAGTGAAAGACCAGGAAGCAGTTTTCCTCTACCACGCTTGACCAAGTAGGCCTTGTTGTTCCGATACTTAAACAGGATAATGGCAGCAATTTTCACTGAGAAGAACAACTCATACAGTGTAGTGAGCTGATGTGGCCACACCACACTGACTTAGCTAAGTTTGGCATTATGGTTGGCATGGTCTGGTTGGAAAGCAGGATCTGTTTCACATTTATCAAAGTGCAGATTAATGCAATTCACACTTGTACTGATGAATGCTTGGACATTTTACCTAAGGTGCTATATAAATACAAGTAGTTGTTGCACTTATAGAAAATATCTTTATTATAGCAAGATATATCACAACAGATTTGTGGTCCAATAAACCAAAGTGGCTTCAATATCTATTACCAATTTACTGAAACGTGGAATGTTTGGCTTTCAGAAATCGATGAGTGCTCGGTTGATGCTCGGATCTGTGGACCCGGCCAATGTATCAATCTACCAGAGGGATACACGTGTAACTGTGATCCTGGCTACCAGCTCAACACAGTGAAAACTGCTTGCATTGGTAAGACAATATAACATATAGTTTTCCCTTTCAGTGTCATACAGCAGATTGGCCCTGAGTGACTGCAACAGATATATATTGGCCGCATCCTATTTTCTGCTACTGCCCCATCAGGACAGCTTCAAAGTGCTGATCCAGTCAGATACAGCAGGTGTCAGAGGCCACATGTACGTGAACTTTGAAGACGCGGTAATCATTGATGGGCTAATTTCAAGTTAGGTAACAAACATTTCAAAGTCTTGAGAAAGCTCAAGTGGCAATCATAATCCATTATTGGTCTTTACCAATTTTAAGGACAGAGGGGCAAGGAGACAGACAGGTACAAATGAAGGGGCAGATAATCCAAGGATCAGGCGTGGCTTTGCAGATCAGGAAGTGTTCAGCCTGACTCTCTCGCTGAAGGATGTTGTTTGGATCCATGGTCTTCTCTGCTATCTTGGACCAGACCTCACTTTGTCCATGCTCTTGGTGCATTCCTCCCATTCTGAAACCCAAAGCCAAACCAGGATGAATGTACCTTACTCCTTCTGACTGCAGTCTATCTGTTCCAGATGTGGATGAATGTGCACAGATTCCGCGCCCGTGTTCCAATGGATACTGTAAGAACACAGTGGGAAGCTTCCGCTGCCTCTGTCATCGAGGGTTCACATCAGACAGAGGAACAGAATGCGCTGGTAATGCTTGACATGTTGGTAGGATTGCAAGGGTGATATAGTGGTTAGCACTGCAGCCTCACAGTGCCAGGGATCTGGGTTCGATTCCACCCTTGGGTGACTGTTGGTATGGGATTTGCACATTCTCCCTGTGTCTGCCTGGGTTTCCTCCAGGTGCTCTGATTTCCTCTCATGGTCCAAAGATTAGGTGGGACCATGCTAAATTGCCCCATAGTATCCAGGGATGTGCAGGCTGGGTGGGTTAGCCATGGAAAATGCAGTGTTATGGAGATAAAGTCAGCGTCTGGGTCTGGGTGGGATGCTTTTCGGAGAGTCAGTGTGGACTCGATGGGCCAAGTGGTCTCTTTCTGCACTTCAGGGACTCTACGATTTTAAAAATTGCACAGCAAGGGAATTTGAACCACTACCAAACTTCAAATGTAGCCTATACATTTACTTGATCAATTTTCCTGTTCCGGTTTAACTGGAGAAAATGGGGAACAGTATGTGAAGAGAATTTCATTAGGAAATTTCACACTCGCCAACAGAAGCATGACATACATCTCCTTGTCGGGACGCGGTTTGCTTGACCTTCCCATGTGTGATAAGGAACAGGTGAAACCTCAGGAAAATTCCCAGTCATTGTGTTTTGGGAATCACCACTTGTTAACTCAGGGGATAATCTCACTGTCAATGCTCCCTCAATGTTATCAAAATCAGCCACCAGCTGACAAACAAAGATAAACTCACTCGAGTATGAGTGGATGGATTTTCCTTTGGTGCTAGTGGAATTCAGTAAGAGGTTTCTTAGTCCTCACAGTTTTGCACATGCCAGTGCATATCTTGTCTTTAACTCTTCATCCTCAGTAATTTTACCCAATTGTTAAACTGTCTAGTTTAGAAGGAGTGTTGCCAAATTTGAAAGAACATGAGGAATTTAACCTGCATATGTCATTTCTTTAACAACAGTGATCAGGAGAAGTTAAACTCTTTATGTATGTATTTGATAAAATATGCTGCACTAATCTGATAGCAGAGTCCGTCAAGGCAGTAAGAGATCGTTTAACCTAAACATTTTATTGCACAGAATAAATAAACCACTAATGTAATGCCGGATGTACATTATTCATGCACTGTTAAATATATGTTGCCAGATGAATTGTGCTGGATGCAAATTTTATTTTGCAACTAAATGCAAATACTTTTCTATCTCCTTTCAAGATATTGATGAGTGCTTGAGCCCCAATATCTGTGGAGAAGGTCATTGCATTAATGTTGTAGGCTCCTACAGATGCCAGTTCTGTGATGCTGGATACAAAATGAACAGAGGACAGTGTGAAGGTGGGTCTGTCTCCAGTTCCTTTCACAGATCCTGTTGTACTGAATATCTTTAAGTATAAAGTTGCAGGTTTTGGCAATAGAGTGGGATATTTTCACACAAACCTTTCTGTCACATTATTTTGGCAACAGAATTAGGTGATGGTTAAAGACATGGGGGAGTATGGAAGGCAGGGGAGGATAATTTCTTCGAAAAATCACAGCAGCAGTATGTGTCCAATTTAGTCTTGTCTCTGAGCCACCCATTGTTGTGTCATAGTCGCTACACTGGAGCCAGGAGAATTACAGGGAGGAACTGAAAATTAATCTGAAAATCTTATGTAGAAAAATAAACAAAAGGGATGCACACCCAAAAAAACGATTGCCAAGAGTGAAATCAAAGGCATGAGAATGGGGTGTGGTAAGGGTTGTGGGGTGGAAGAAATGCAGCCATGGCCTTTTATGTCCTCCCTCCCAACCTCCACCCTAACTAATTTCTTCGCCACTATTATCACTAAGTAGGCAATTCTAATCACTTTTGCTTCACAAAGTTTACGAAAGCAGCTCTCAGCTCGTTTGTTGCTAATGATTGTTTGGCTGGCTCTCTCTCTCTCTCTCTCTCTCTCTCTCTCAGTCTCTTTAGTCATGCTAGCTTCTGAACCTTGAGTCTTGCTGCAGTTGGGCCCAAGCGCTTGGCCAATTTGCCATGATCTCGGCTTTAAGAAAAATGGCGTCTCTGCAGTGACTGACCACTCACTGCTCTCTTGAGTCTCAGCCACTGATCAATGCAACAGGGTCCACTGAGAAGCTGGGTGGGAAGCAGAACTAATTCTGATGGCACTGTGTGGAACTGCTCCATCGAAGTGTCTGGGACATTATTGTCTGTCTAACATCAGCCCTGAACACCAAATGAATCTTAAAGGCACACTGGCCCGGGTTGTGTCTTTAAATATCCATCAGAAATCTGCTCCTCGTGGACTCGTAGTGTCATAACCAAATCTGTTAGGAGCTCAGCAGTTTTGTCAGCAATTGAACTACAACCTAACAATTACGGAACTAGGATGGAGTCCCTTTAAAATGTCACCCTTTTCTGTTATTTCAGAACACTGAAATTGAACTTGAAGCTTTTTCAAATGTCAGCTGAATTTACTCTGTGATTTGTTTAAATTCACAGACATTGATGAATGCCAGGATTCCAACAAATGTCCGTCTGGAAGATGCATTAACAATCCTGGCTCTTATGAGTGTGTGTCTTGCCCAGATGGATACACAGGCAGAAATGGCCAATGCGTAGGTATGTTCTGTAGTCTCACTGGTTCTGGTACATCAAGAGTGAGTTTGTCAAATAAGCATTCTCATTTGAAAGTTTCCAAATAAAAATTGTTCTTCCATGCAAACATTTGATGTGAGTCATAGAGAAGTACAGCACGGTAACAGACCCTTCGGTCCAACTCTTCCATGCCTATGAGATATCCCAACCTAATCTAGTCCCATTTGCCAGCACTTGGCCCATATCCCTCTAAACCCTTCCTATTCATATATTCATCCAGATGCCTTTTAAATGTTGCAATTGTACCAGCCTTCACCACTTCCTCTGGCAGGTCATTTCATACACGCACCACCCTCTGCATGAAAAAGTTGCCACTTAGGTCTCTTTTATATCTTTCCCCTCTCATCCTCAACCTATGCCCTCTAGTTCTGGATTCCCCCACCCCAAGGAAAAGACCTTGTCTATTTATCCTATCCATGTCCCTCATGATTTTATAAACTTCTATAAGGTTACCCCTCAGCCTCCAACGTTGTAGGGCAAATAGCCCTAGCCTATTCAGCCTCTCCCTGTAGCTCAAATCCTCCAACTCTAGCAAAACCCTTCTAAATCTTTTCTGAAGACTAAAGATAAAATCTCAGGATGAATTCAGCAATCCTGCTTTCCTGGACAGGAACCAAGCTTGAAGTGATTGTTAGTGAAAGATAGAGTTACCAATCTGTGGTGCCAATCTTCCGGTCCATGTTCCCTTTGAGCATGGTTTCCTGCAGAGAATAGTGAATTTGATCTCTGACATAAACAAGTTTTCACTTTAATAATGTATTTTACATTTTGCTGTGACATAAAAACAGAAATTGCTGGAAAAGCTCAGCAAGTGCGGCAGCATTGTGGAGAGAAATCAGAGTTAACGTTTCAGGTCGAGTGATCCAAAATATTAACTCTTGATTTCTCTTCACAGATGCTGCCAGACCTGCTGAGCTTTTCCAGCAATTTCTGTTCTTGTTTTCGATTTGCAGCATCAGCAGTTCCTTTAGTTTTTATTCTTCTGTGACATATTCACTATAAATTATGTTGTTTACAGTGTGTTGTCATCCAGTTGCTAAAATGTTAAGGTATGAAATATTATGGGACTAATCACACATTCAGCTGCTACAGCAGTTTCCTTTACCATTTACTGACCATCTCATTGAGTGTGAGTGCAATATGCATCCAAACAAAATGCAAGGGACTTGTTTAACATAAAATATAGACAACTTGGCATTTTTCAAGACAGTAAGTCAGGTGTAAAGAGAAGGGAGTAAGGGACTTATTGATAATGTGATAATGGATTTGCTTAATGGAACTACTCAATTTGTAATTCACCATCAGATCTCTTATCATTCTGTACCTTAACCTTGCTGATAAAATCCAGACCACTCATTTTAAAAGTAGGTTCCAGAAAATAATCACAGTCATGACTTTGAGGGTCTTTTCAACCAAGTAGCAGGATGGTTATCTCTGGTGGATATGAAATACAAAAAAAGGCCTGTTGGCACATTATGAAACATTGAGCTGCTGAATTAACCTGATCAAAATGTTGGAGAAAGTCGAGAGATGGAATGGTGAAGACTTGGGGAATGTACCAGCACATGTATACCAAAACTCTGAGCACACTCCACTATTACTAGAACATAGAACATTACAGTGCAGAACAGGCCCTTTGGCCCTCGATGTTGCGCTGACCTGTGAACTAATCTAAACCAATCCCCCTACACTATCCCATCATCATCCATGTGCTTATTCAAGGATTGTTTAAATCTCCCTAATGTGGCTGAGGTAACTACATTGGCAGGCAGGGCATTCCATGCCATTACCACTTCCTGAGTAAAGAACCTGTCTCTGACATTTGTCTTAAACCTATCACCCATCAATTTGTAGCTATGCCCCCTCGAACAAACTGACGTCATCATCCTCGGAAAAAGACTTTCACTCTCTACCCTATTTAATCCTCTGATCATCTTGTATGTCTCTATCAAATCCCCTCTTAGCGTTCTTCTTTCCAAAGAGAACAGACCCAAGTCTCTCAGCCTTTCCTCACAAGACCTTCCCTCCAGTCCAGGCAACATCCTGGTAAATCTCCTCTGCACCTTTTCCAATACTTCCACATTGCACCATATAAGTTGACAAAGGGGGGATGTCACTTGGATTAACACAAAGTCAATACCTTTCTCTTTTAATGAAGTTTTTCATCTGCTCTGTACTGTGATCACTCTGTTACTGTTTATGTGTTTGCTGTTCTATCTCCCAAGTACCTTGTGCCGCCAAATTTAACAATATTGACATTATAATCTGATAGAAATAAATATGTACCAGGATAGGGAGGGAGTATAGCATCATGATTCTCTGGTTAATGATTTGAATCTGGGGAAATAATGAAAGCATCATTACAGGCGAAACACTGAATATCGCAAACAAAAATCCCCTTAAAAGCATCCACTTTGCTATGTGATAGTGTGTGTCCAATGCCATTAATTTATTCAAGCAGTAAATTTCACTGCTTCTTCTCCTGTGAGTTTTCGTGAAATCCTGCATGTTGTTCCATGAACACTTTCAATTTCATTGATAAACGCACGGCCAGTTTTATTGTAGTGGTTCCTGTTCTGTGAATTAATGCCTTCAGTTCTTCTGGTCTTGTGCTGAATATCTGAACCAGCCCAAAGCCAATATTTACTTTGGCTTTGGCGTGCAACTCCCTGCTTCCTGAAGCTTGATGAAAGCACTTACTGGTTGTGGTCTACAAACAGGCACCACCTGCTCAACGTAAAGATTTCGTCTCCCGCCACCCCCCCCCCCCCCCCACGCCCAACACTCTTTTTTAATTTTCTCTGCGTTTTACTGTGAGGATATCGCCGAACGTCTGTCCATTTTGATGAGCAGTCGAGTGTGGGCTTTTGTGAAAATTCCCTTTTGCTCCAGGATTGTACCCGGTGTGCTGCCTTCCCCTTTTCCTGGTTAAGTCATTTTCGTTGTTCCTGAAACAATTTGTTGCTGATTGATTAGATGCTTATCGTTTCTGCTGGTTAGAAGCCTACTCTGAAAACTGTACAGACTGATTGCTAGTAGCTCTTGGGTCACCTCTCACATCTGAAAATAATTGGTGTAGCTGTTTGTTATCAATGATCTGTTTAAGACAACAGTTTGCAACATTGCTCTGTTGGATAGAGATGCAACATTTTAGTGGGGCCCAAGGGCACCCTATTAGCCATATTTTCCCCATTATCTCTGTCTCACCTGCTGTGGCTACGGAGAAACTGCCTGGAGTCATAGAAACATAGAAAATAGGTGCAGGAGTAGGCCATTCTGCCCTTCGAGCCTGCATCATGGCTGATCATGCAATCTGAATATTCCATTAGCCTCAAGGGCCATGTCCAGCTCCCTCTTGAATGTATCTAACAAACTGACCCCAACAGTTTCCTGTAGGAGAGGACTCCTCAGGTTCACAACTCTCTGAGTGAAGACATTCTTCCTCATCTCAGTCCTGAATGGCTTACCCCTTATTCTCAGACTATCACACAAGAGAAAGGATAGGGAAGAGGGTGCTGAGGCAAAAAGAGCCATGAAGTGGGCTGTTAAAAAAAGAGAAAAAAAAGGTGGACATAGAGAGACAATGGGCGAGAGAGAAATGTGAAGACAGAAGTAGCTAAGGAAGAGATCACTTCCTCTAACTTATTATGTGCAATGTTACAGGAGATCGAATCTGTTCCACTGCAGATGTCACCTTTTTAGCACATGTACTGGCCACGGTGTGTATTTCAAACTTAATATGAACAAAGCCACTCAAGTGCATTAAGTTTGACTTTCAATACTTTGTTAAATATCATTTTAGGTTGAACAAATTCTTCATTCTCTGTCATCAGAGATAAACAATTGATATTTACATTTGGATTCTATGCCCTGAGGTACAAATATTAGAAATTGTGATTGGAAGGCAAGTGTGGAAAGCTTGATCCAAGCTTACTCCCTCCCGGCAAACCGGCCAGGGGCTCATCAGGAATCAACTGTATCTCTTGTCAGTTTCCTGTTACAGTAGGACATATGGTCGCATGCTGGGAAAAAGGCAATTTGAGACCCATCCAGACAGTCATTTCTTAAATGGACCGGCAGATGGATGCTGCAGATGTTCCATGATAAATGTATCAGCAGATTATTTTCGAAACAGCATTCCAGGTGTTTCTTTGTCTTTTCATCATTCACTCTCCTCCCCAGGACTGTTTGTTCAATTCTAACATTCATTGTCTTTTGTTACCTGTTTGAAATTGGCCGAGATTTGTCTGTGTTGTCCTTGGAAGTCTGATTTTTGACCCCTGCTCCTTTTCTTCCCCCCAGATGTTAATGAATGCCTCAACAGATCAGCTTGTGCAAATGGCAGATGTTCGAACCTTGAGGGGGCCTATATCTGTACCTGTAACCGAGGCTATGAACCATCCCCTGATGGCAAACTGTGCAAAGGTAACCATTCCCACAGGGATTAACATCGCAGATGGCCACATCGTTTAGCATCAGGTCACCAAAGTAAAGCAGTTAAATGGTTTTGTTTATGAAATTGAATCATTTAATTGACAGTAAGGATGGGCTTGGCAGTGGGATAGCTGGTACAAAGTTAAAAATCACACAAAACCAGTTATAGTCCAACAGGTTTAATTGGAAGCACACTAGCTTTCGGAGCGACGTTCCTTCATCAGGTGATAGGAGCGTGGCTCCAAAAGCTCGTGTGCTTCCAATTAAACCTGTTGGACTATAACCTGGTGTTGTGTGATTTTTAATTTTGTACACCCCAGTCCAACACTGGCATCTCCAAATCAGGATAGCTGGTAGGTAGCCATTCAGGATGATTGTCCTGAAAACTAAACAGATTAAGGTTAAGTGTGTGGTTATGGGGTGCATTCATTAGATGATTACATTTGTGCCTAGAAAATGACCCTTCACAACTGGCTGTTCCTGAAGAGTAGCACACAGGGTCCTCTGATACACTAGAGGTCTTCTGTGACCTGTGGGTACAAGGAGTGTCCTGGGGTTCATGGTCACCCTCAGGAATGGTATTTTGCTTAAATTTTGTAAACTTCCTTTGAACTACAGCACTTCTTTAACTGGCTCTGGATTAGTTAATTAGTTTAAACACTTGATCAGAAGTGTAAAAGCGAAAGCATATTGACACTGGTGTTGGGTAATGGATTTTGGAGCTAAGCATCTGTCAGGATTCTCTTTGTAAATAAACTTGAAACGGAGTAAAGATCTGGTCTCTTCTCAGACCAGCTGCCAATCAGGAGTTTGACTTCCCCAACGTGTTCCTGTCACCAGTTACATTTCTAGGGAGAGGCCCAGGATTTGCATCAGTTGCTTACACAATGCAGACAGCTAACTAAAGTAATTAAAGGCCCAGTCAAGGCAATAATTTGTGCTTGCCAAGCAATGGCACCTCCAATCCAGTTGCCACATGGGGAGGCACCATTGTAATAGAGGCAGACTCCCTGTGCCAACCTGGGAGGTGGGGAGGAGGATATTGGAACCTGACACTCCATCCTTAAAGGTGGGCAGACAGTTACACAGGCCATGACCATGACCCAAAAACTGTACAGGAGGGGTTTCCCCTCTCATCAGAAGGCTCGACCAGCTCAATCCCACTGAGATTTCACTGCAGACTTACTATCCTTTCCCCCCTTCCCGCCCTCCTCACCCTCCCCAAACCTTGAGGGCAATTTCTCTGAGAGGTTTTCCTGTGTTTTCTCCCCTGACTCAGCAGCGCCCCATCTCTCAATGGAGCGGACAAGGCTTTTTGGCTGCTACCTGCCCTGTGATTGGGCCTGCATTATTGAGAGCCTGTCGGCTATCCTTAATATGGCACTGGGTTGGGTCATGTGAGAGGTTACCTTTAGGAAAGTAGCTTCCCATGTCTGCACGCCGGCAATTATGGGCTTGGGGACCCCCATGTATTTCCCCGACTGGGGTCCTGAAGCATGCAGAGGCCTGTGAGTCAACGTTTTAGCAAAAGGAAGCATTTTCCTCTTTTGATCTCCCTACTTAACTGACAAACTCTCGACAAGGAGGTTGGACAACCCGCTGCTGTACTGGAGCTTAGAGGTGCAGGAGTACAGTTCTAGAATGTTCTGCAGTCTGTCTCCCCATCCCAGTTCTGAGGGAGGAAGTACTTGGCAGAATGGATGAAGTGTGGAGCTGGAAATAGCACAGCAGGTCAAGCTGTATCAGAGGAGAGGGGGAGTCGCTGTGTCAGCTTGGAACCTTTCATCAGGATTAAACGTTGATTCCCTCTCTCTGATGCTGCTTGACCTGCTGTGCTTTTTCCAGCTCCACTCTTTATCCACTCTGATTCTCTAACATTTGCAGTCCTCACTATCTTCAGGAATTACCACTCAGACATCCTCATGCCACTTGAACTCCGACTTTAAGCCAGTAGAGAGCCGAAAGTCTAAGAATATAATCCTCTTTCAGTGTCAGCTTTGGTTCAGTGATATTACCTCTTGGTCAGAAGACCATGGAGTCAAGCTCCAGTGCAGAGATTTAGGGACATTTGAGGCTGAACCTTGAGTGTTTATTGGAGGAAAAACTTCAGGTGAGGTTTGAAACTTAGGTCCTTTCTGCTCTCTCAGGTGCTTGTAAAAGATCTCATGGCATTGTTTCCCAGTAGAGCAAACGGAACTCCAGCGGTGTTCCAATCAATTTTTATCACTCAATGAACATCACCAAAAACATTGTCTTGCAATTTACCTCAATTACTGTTTGCATCTTGCTGTGTGGAAAATGAGCCACCGTGTTTGGCTAATTTGTGACAAACTGAGTTCACAGAAGGTGCCAAAGGGAACGCAGTTCCTTTGAAGAATTTACTATTTTGGTTATATTCTTGTTTGTCTTTTCAAGAAGTTTAGGAGAAATTTCCCTCCCTGTTGTTTGAAGGGGTTTAGTCCTGGCAGAATTTGACCCAATTCCACAATTTTCCAGCAGCCAATTTCAATGGAGACCCCTATCAAACTTGACTGGTTTCTTGGATTTGTGCCAAATAACTGACTCCAATATTGTCATCATCCCATTGTGATTCCTTCCATTGCCCAATTCTCATGTTCTAGCTTCACCATAGCTGCATTCTTCGCTCAGTTGTAGTTAACATTTATATTACCCCACCCATTCCACCATCTGCCAACATGGGCCCAAGGTCTAATTTCTCTCCATAAACTTTTGTATGTGTGCCTGTGCATGTATATCACTGTGTGTGTTCCTCCAGCTCATGGGATATATATCCTATAGGATGATACAACTGAGAAAGGATAACTCCCTGAAGCCTGCCCTCCATTGACAAGGCACAAGTCAGGAGTGTGATGGAACGCCTTGCACTTCCTGGATGAGTGCAGCCCCAATAACACTAAAGAAGCTTGACACCATCCAGGACAAAGCAGCCCACTTGATCGGCATCACATCCACAAGTGTCCACTCTCCCAGTCAATGATGATCAGGAGCAGCAGTGTGTGCCACCTGCAAACATTCACGAAAGATCCTCAGACAGCACCTTCCAAACCCCACGACCACTTCCATCTAGAAGGACAAGGGCAGCAGATACATGGGCACACCAGAAAAATATATTGCCATTCTTTCACTGTCATTGGGTCAAAATCTGGAAATTCCCTCCCCAAGGGCATTGTGGGTCTCCCTACTGGATATGGACTTCAGCGATTCAAGAAGGCAACTCACCACCACCTTCTCAAGATCAACTAGGGATGGGCAATAAATACTGGCACAGCCAGCAACACCCACATCCCATGAGTGAATAAATTAAAAAAATTCAGCCCCTGATTCAGTGGTTTTTCTTTGAAGGCACTACCCAATAGGCCCAGCCTCCACCTCGTTTCTCCTTAGCCTGAAAAAAAATCTTTCAATTATCTATGCACTCAAAGTTGAGGCAGTGCATTTCAGGGTACCTCTGAGTATGTCTCAGTGTCTGTAATAACTCCCTAATATATAATCGGTATTGAGAACCAGAGGTTTCCAGAAGGAGAATGGCCTTTGTCTTTAGCAGTTTGATGGTAATTTGATGGGGCAGATTTCCCGTCTCTTTGCAAATTTGTCCGATTTGGTTTTCTGGTTCAGAGGTTAATCAGGGCATTCACTTTTGATGAAACAAAGTTTGCAACACGTTGGAAAGAGGAATGACTCATCTGTTTCTTCTTTGGTGCAGATGTGAATGAGTGTCAAGATGCGATTCTGTGCACCAATGGGCAATGCACGAATACAGAGGCCTCCTTCTTCTGCGAATGCAACTTGGGTTACCGTCTGACTGCCACAAGGGACCAGTGTGAAGGTGACAGCAATTTCATAGAATACCCTCAGCAGACCTCTTGTTGGGTTTAATTTTCACTGGCTGTGCACCAGTGTATGTGTTTGTAGAAAATTCCCTTTGGTAACATTCACCGAGATAGAATGAGGACTTGGCTCAGCAGGGTCAATTAGAATTCCAAAGCAGTAGCTGGCTGTTTTGTAAAGTGAGGTGAATATTGCATAAAAATCACACAGTCCCTTCAGCATCACCCCTTAAAATGTGAGGGAAGTTAATTGTCCTTTGTTGTTTCTCAGTGTAATATTTCCAGCCTCTATTTAAAATGGAGTAGAATATTTGCAACATGAAAGTTTATTGGAGAAAGATGCTTGGAGAGATGGAGGGGTGCTTAGGGCATTGGTTTCTCCCAGTTGTCTGAATGTGCTCATGTTCTGCAGTTCCGGAGCATGCTCTCCACTCCAAAGGATGTTGTTGAGGCCACTTTTGGCGTACTGTGTAGATTTGACATCATCCTACAATAGGAAGGATATTATTAAATTGGAGGGGGTACAGAAAAGATTTAGAAGGATGTTGCTGGAACTGGAGTGTTTGAGTCATGGGGAGAAGTTGGATAGGCTGGGACATTTTTCCCCTGGAGGGTCAAACGTTGAGGGGTGATCATATAGAGGTTTATAAAATCATGAGGGGCATGGATAAGGTGAATAGCAAAGGTCTTTCCCCTAGGGTAGGAGAGTCCAGAACTAGAGAGCATAGGTTTAATATGAGAGGAGAATGATTTAAAAGTGATCTGAGGAGCAACATTTTCAAACAGAGGTTGGCTCGTATGTGGAATGAACTTCCCGAGGAAGTGGTAGACGCTGGTAAAGTACAGCATTTAAAAGACATTTGAACAGGTACATGAAAAGGAAAGGTTTGGAGGGATATGGGCAAAATACAGGCAAGCAGGACTAGTTTAGTTTGTGTAACTTGGTCAGTATGGATGAGTTGGACCAAAGGATCTGTTTCCATACTTTAAGACTCTACAATTCTAAAATGTGTTGGGCTCAAATTGAGTGATTGGTGCTTAGTTAGTCCATTCGTTGGGATCTTCATCACTTAAATCTGAAAGGTCAACCTTCCATTGACACTGTGAGACAATGAGAGCTGCCAGTGATGAAACATTTCCTCCAGGACATGGTTCAATTAGGAGTTGATTTGAAATCTTTGGCAGGAGATTTCGGGGAGAGTTGAAGAGAAATGGTTTCTGTGGTTCTGAGGATCTGGGATGTTCCACCTGACAAAATCAGCAGGGGTTGATCTGATTGGGTAATTTAAACAGAATGTGGAACTTGCAGGTTCAGGCACCAAAATCAGGAATGTGGGACCAAGCGGGATTGTTCTTTTAACGAGCTGAAACAGCCCTGGCTGGTCGAATGGCCTTTGTCTATGATGATTAGAGATTAAATTAGATTCCCTACAGTGTGGAAACAGGCCCTTCGGCCCAACCAGTCCACACTGACCCTCCGAAGAGTAACCCTCCCAGACCCATTTCCCTCTGACTAATGCACCTAACACTATTGGCAATTTAGAATGGCCAATTCACCTGACCTGCACATCTTTGGATTGTGGGAGGAAACTGGAGAACCCAGAGGAAACCCACACAGACTCGGGGAGAATGTGCAAACTCCACACGGACAGACACCCAAGGCTGGAATCAAACTTCAGATACTGGTGCTGTGAGGCCGCAGTGCTAACCACTGAGCCACTGTATGCTGTACATAATTCTGTCAGCTTCTAGAAAAGGAAGCTAAACAGTTTAATTTGTGAGGTGGTACTTTTTCCACCTCCTCCCTTTCTTTGCCTTGGACTTTTTTTTGTGCGTGTTAGACACGGTCACCAGAAAGAAAAGCGTGTTCCCTGTTTATTGGGTACAGCCATGATAAGTAGGCGCCAAGTGGAATAAAATGTTGGTCAGCCTTTTCCAGTCCTTTCTAAAAAATGTGATGAAGAATGAGGCCTGCCTCTCAATTTAGCTAAGGAAAGCTGTGTTTACAACCTCACTACAAAGAACCCATCCATTTTTATCTAGAGTCCACTGTCCTTTATATACCTTCAGTTGTTTTAAACAATAAGTTCAGCTCATGGCTCCTCAGTCGAACTAGAGAGAAGGTCATTTTTTTTTTTGGCCAATGCTGTTTCTTCAAGGCTTTGGCTAGGGTTGCAGACAACATAACCAAACCAAGTGCTGGAGGCTCCAATATGTCATTGGAAACTACACAGAGGCAATTGTTGCTCTAAGTGTTGGTGTTCCATTAGTGAGGGAGCAATAAATAATGTGGATTCTGTTGGTAAGATTTAGAGGCAGCATCAACATAATTGCTTTCTGAACGTATTTGTTGCAGACATTGACGAATGCCAACAAAACTCGGATACTTGCCAGGGAGGTGTGTGCATCAACAATGCTGGCTCCTTTACATGCACGTGTCCAGGTGGCTTCCAGCTGGTGAATGGTGTTAGGTGCCAAGGTAAAGAATTGATACTGGCAGGAAGTGCCACGTCTTCCCTTGTCCTTTGCCTTGTGTACCCTGTAACTGGCCCCTGCCTGTGTTATCCTGGGCAGTTCACCCTGGAATTGAATGCTCACATGTGTGGGGAAACGCATCCAATTTGCCAAAAGATTGGCAAAATTTGCAAAAAAAGTCTTTTAATTGGGCTAAAAATGTACTACTCAGTATTGGAAATGAATGCAATGAAATTAATGAATGCATTAACCCCATTTAATTTAATCAGATGAATGCCTCTGTTGTGGTAACACAGGAGCAAACAGTTTCCTAAGGCTGATCTGACTGTTTGCAACCCCAGAATCCCATTTGGCCCCAGGGTCGAGCTTTCAATGACATATCCATCCGGCCACTAAGACTGTGATGTTGTCCAAGTCTCTGGGTGCCTCAGCTGATCTGCTGCTGGAGCTCCTCTCCATGCCTTTTGCTTCTGCCGCACCCTGACCATTCCAGCACTCTCCCGGCCAACCATGTCTCATCCTCCATAGGCCCGAGGATGTCCAAAGCTCGGCTACTTATCTCCTAACTCAGACCAAATCTTGCTGTTGCCTCTGTGGCTCGCTGATCCACATTGGCTGCTCGTCAAGGAGTACCTTGAGTTCATAATTATTGTTCTTGCTTTCAAATCACCACATGACCTTGCACCTCCCTATTTCTCTAACCTCCTCTAGCCCTAAGGCTCTCCGAGATATCTTTGCTCCTTTAATTCTCATCTCCTCAGTATCCCTGTTCTCCAATCCTTGTCCTGTGTCCAGAAAGTGTTTGAAAGTTAATGTTGAGCCCCTATAATTGGAGCTCTTGGACCATAGTCCTCACTGTGCTGGATCTGTTATATCTGCTGGGAACTGCCTTAAGTAACATAGGCAGCCTCTGGTATGGACATGAACAACGCTGCAAAAACAGGGAGGTTAGAAAAGAGCTCTTGGGATTTCATAGTACGTACTAATATTCATTCAGGCCACATTCAAATTCTTTAAACAGGGCACTGGCAGTTTAAAAAATATAATGGAGCATCCTCAATTCAGTCAGTAAAATAGTTATTTATTTCACTTATTAACTACTAATGTGTCCTCACTAATGGAGAGTGAGACCCTTCCACACACCAGGAAAATGCTTGAGGTGTTTAAAATCTGTAATACAAACAGAAAATGCTGGAACTGCTCATCAGATCGACAGTATCAGTGGAGAGAGAAATATTGGAACTGGGCCGCAAAGATTAGGAAACCATCAGTGCAAATTGTCAGAATGTTAACCTTTCACCCCCAGTTTCTTAAGGTAATTTTTTTGTGACAAACATCCTCCACCAGAAACTTCTCAGTGGTCCGAGAGTTGCCTTGTCTAGACGAGGGAGAATATTTGGGAGTGGAACATTTGCCCTCTCAGGTGTTCGTGAACACTATTTGACGTTAACAGGAGTTTTCAGCTCAGTACTTAGTAAACATTGACTCGTACACTCGAGAATCAAATGCATTTTGCTTCCAATTATATTTTTTTCTATTACAGGCAATTCCTGGCTTCTTTTTTCCTTTAAGTGATAATTTGATGTAGCAGAAGAAATTTTCCAGCCTGGTGAATTAAAAGGCCCCAGCAGACTCTGCTACAATTTCCATAAACTTGCAATGGATACCTGCACATCTAGTCCCGTGCTTTATTCGGCTTATGTTAGACAGGTTCTCTCTCTTCTTCTCATGTGCATTCATCTGACTGAAAACTGCCTTGGGTGGAATAGAATGAGTGATAGTTAATTATGTTTGCTTGCTTCAGAAAGAAGACAAAGCTTTTAATTAGTCCTGAGTATAAGATTTAAGGCTTTGTACCTGGTACCTTGAGGCCTTAGTGAAAAAAATGGAGTGCAATCTCACTGGAGCGTAGCACAGTAATAGCATCATTGTAAGAGTGTTTGGCACTAAATCAGTCCCGTGATCATTATCTAAAGATCAAAACCTGCTAAACCCTACAATGCCTGAGTTGAATAGAGTTATTAATCATAATCCACATGTAGCAATTTGAAACCTGTAATCCTATTTTTGCCAAGTGTTTGTAGCTCGCAAGTGAGAGAGAGGTTGAGATGTTACTGAAGGGTGCCTGACCTTTGTGACTTGGGGTAATGGTGTAGCACGGTGGCTCAGTGGTTAACAGTGCTGCTTCACTGCACCAGGGACCCCAGTTCGATTCCAGCCTCAGGTGATTGTCTGTGTGGAGTTTACACGTCCTTCCCGTGTCTGCGTGGGTTTCCTCCTGGTGCTCCGGTTTCCTCCCACAGTCTGACAATGTGCAGGCTAGGGTGGATGGACCATGCTAAATTGCCCTAGAGTGAATGGGATCTGTAATCTATGTGTATTAGCCATGATGAATGTGGGGTTCAGGGATTGGGTGGGTGAGATGTGTAGTCTACGTGTATTAGCTGTGGTGAATGTGGGGTTAAGAGATTGGGTGAAGGGAGTAGGTGGGATGGTCTTTGGAGGGTTGGTGTAGACTCGATGGGCTGAATGGTCTCAATCAACACTGTTGGGATTCTATGGTTAGTGAGCAGGCTGAGACTGAAGTAGTCACGGTAAGGCACAATCATTAGTAATGAGAAATTTTGAATGAGGCTGTTTGGTGCAGACTGTTTTAGTCAGAGACAAACTTAAGGAATAGAAGCAATTCCTAGCCATATGGCCCCTCGAGGCTGCTCTGCCAATCAATAAAATCATGAATGGCTGATCTGATCTTGGCCCCAATTCCAGTTTCCTGTTTGTAATCCAGAACCCTTGACTCATGCCATCTTCCTTGGCATTAATTTAACTTGCATGACTTCTCCTCCTCAACTGTCTGGAACAGGGTATTCCCGCTAAAAGCAGGAAGTCCACCTCACTCCTGAATTGAACCCTCATGTTGAAAGTTCTTGATTCCCCCACACCAGGAAACAGCCTCTCAAAATCTCCTTTCAGAATCTTAGACTTTTTTGGGTAATCAACCTTTTCAGTTAGAACATTTCTGGAGCAAATGGGCCTTCTAGCTCAGAATAGGGACACTACCACAACACCATGAGGATTCCTTCAGGATATTGTATATTTCAATAAGACACCTCTAGACTCGAATGGAATAGGTTGAACCTGCTCCACGTTTCCTTTAAAGGTAATCCCTTCATCTGAAGAATCATCCAAAGGAAACTTCCTGAAATTGCCTCCGATGTATACATATTAAGAATGAGCTTTATCTCTGTCCTTCAGGGTGGGAAGGCAATGGAGAAGGAGAGAGTAATTACTCAAGTAATATTTAAAGTGTTCAATCATTATGGTCCTCTACTTTTTGTCATTTACATAAATGATTTGGATGCGAGCATAAGAGGTACAGTTAGTAAATTTGCAGATGACACCAAAATTGGAGGTGTAGTGGACAGCGAAGAGGGTTATCTCAGATTACAACAGGATCTTGACCAGATGGGCCAATGGGCCGAGAAGTGGCAGATGGAGTTTAATTCAGATAAATGTGAAATGCTGCATTTTGGGAAAGCAAATCTTAGCAGGACTTATACACTTAATGGTAAGGTCCTAGGTAGTGTTGCTGAACAAAGAGACCTTGGAGTGCAGGTTCATAGCTCCTTGAAAGTGGAGTTGCAGGTAGATAGGATAGTGAAGAAGGCGTTTGGTATACTTTTCTTTATCGGTCAGAGTATTGAGTACAGGAGTTGGGAGGTCATGTTGTAGCTGTACAGGACATTGGTTAGGCCACTGTTGGAATATTGCGTGCAATTCTGGTCTCCC
This sequence comes from Chiloscyllium plagiosum, assembly GCF_037043375.1. Taxonomy (NCBI): domain Eukaryota; kingdom Metazoa; phylum Chordata; class Chondrichthyes; order Orectolobiformes; family Hemiscylliidae; genus Chiloscyllium; species Chiloscyllium plagiosum. Next base: position 23,755,093 of record NW_028270148.1, on the reverse strand, counting down.
TCGTATCGGAAAGGTCTTGTGAAACTTGAAAGGGTTCAGAAACGATTTATAAGGACGTTGCCAGGGTTGAAGGATTTGAGCTATAGGGAGAGGTTGGGGACAGACTGGGGCTGTTTTCCCTGGAGCGTCAGAGGCTGAGGGGAGACCTTATAGAGGTTTACAAAATTATGAGGGGCATAGATAGGATAAATGGACAAAGTTTTTTCCCTGAGGTGGGGGAGTCCAGAACTAGAGGGCATAGGTTTAGGGTGAGAGGGGAAAGATATAAAAGAGACCTAAGGGGCAACTGTTTCACACAGAGGGTGGTATATGTATGGAATGAGCTGCCAGAGGATGTGGTGGAGGATGGTACAATTGCAACATTTAAGAGACATTTGGATGGGTATATGAATAGGAAGGGTTTGGAGGGATATCGGTTGGGTGCTGGCAGGTTGGGATAAATAGTCAGCATGGACGGGTTGGACCGAAGGGTCTGTTTCCATCTGTACATCTCTATGACTCTATTAGTTTTCTGAGAACTATTATAAATTATTCTTTACAAATGAGGTCAGTCTGTCCTTGCCCTTCACTCACCTCCATGTTCCACTTCTTTCACCACCATGCTGTTCTTTAAACTGTCTCTCCTCGGTAGCCCAATCACGGTGGCACAGTGGTTAGCACTGCTGCCTCACAGCGCCAGAGACCCGAGTTCAATTCCCGCCTCAGGCGACTGACTGTGTGGAGTTTGCACATTCTCCCCGTGTCTGCGTGGGTTTCCTCCGGGTGCTCCGGTTTCCTCCCACAGTCCAAAGATGTGCAGGTCAGGTGAATTGGCCATGCTAAATTGCCCGTAGTGTTAGGTAAGGGGTAGATGTAGGGGTATGGGTGGGTGGCGCTTCGGTGGGGTGGTGTGGACTTGTTGGGCCGAAGGGCCTGTTTCCACACTGTAAGTAATCTAATCTAATCTAATCTAATCTAATTTCTGTCTCCTTTCTCCTCTGTCCCTCTCGTTCTCCTTCCCTCTATTCCTCCCTCCCTCTCTGTGCACATGGGTAGCAGTTTAGACAGATCTCCCTTTTGCTGGTGATTTGAGTATTCTGTGTGATCTAATTAGAGTGAAATATGCATATTTTTCAGATGTTGACGAATGCGCAGATGGCACCAAATGCCATGATGGATCTTGTGTCAACACCGACGGCTCCTATAGATGTGAATGTGCCAGAGGCTATCGTTTGAACCCTACTGGTGAAGCATGCGCTGGTAACTTCTGATTTATTTTTTGTAAGGGAAATGGATTGATGAAAGTACTGTTACAAAAATAGCAGTAAATCAAAATTCCTGTTTTTTAAAAAATAAAACTGATACACCAGATCAACTATTTCCAGAACATGCCAAAGCTCACGTCAATGTAGTTTACAGTTTGCTCATTAATCACATGTAGCCGAGAGGTCTGTGAGGGCACAAGCAGCCAATGCCACTTTTAATCATGCCCATCCCTGCCATTGTATTCACAGTTACTACTGTTTCCTCTCTTTCTCTCTATGTCTGTCCCACCATATCATTCCTTGAAAGTGAGTTTTTCGATGGGTGCCATCTGTGTTTGCCAGTCTTCCTTCAAGCTAGTTTTCTGGATGAACCCAACTTTGCCTGGCATATCCACTGAACAGTGTGTCCCTTCACCACCCATTATCCACACTGCCCACTGACTTCCAGAGATGTGACACCCTTGGTTTAGCAGCAAAAGGTAGAGCTTTACATCCTCTTATCAAAGCTCTTATTGCCCAAGAATCTAGCTGAGTTTCCTATGCACAGGAAATGAATGAGAAAATGTTCTCGTTGGAGGCCTTGGAGCGCAGTAGGCAGTGTCAGTGAAGCTCTCACTTCATAAAATCTCTACAGTGTGGAAGTTGGCCATTCGGCCCATCGAGTCCACACTGACCCTCCGAAGAGCATCCCACTCACCCCCTCAGAACCACCTCAATCCCTGTAACTCTGCATTTCCAATGGCTAACCTTCATATCCCTGGACACAACGGGCAATTTAGCATGGCTAGTGCGATCTAACGTGCACATGTTTGGACTGGAGTAGAAAACCAGAGCATCCGGAGGAAAGCCACGCAGACACAGGGAGAGTGTCCAAACTCCACACAGACAGTCACCTGGTGGAATCAAACCTGGGTTCCTGCTGCTGTGAGGCAGTAGTGCTAACCACTGAGCTGCCCCATTCAAGGCCTACTCCAGTATTTGATGGCCAAGCTCTTTGAGTATTAACTGTGAAATGTTCCAATATGGCAATGGCAAATGTTAAGAGCAGGAGAGATTCCTCATCTAGCAGTATGATGGATAGAAAGTTCAGAGTCTGTCCTGTCACGCTGCATAGCTCCAGACTGGAACCTGTATGATTAGATTAGATTACATTACAGTGTGGAAACAGGCCCTTCGGCCCAACAAGTCCACACCGACCCGCTGAAGCGAAACCCACCCATACCCCTTACCTAACACTACGGGCAATTTAGTATGGCCAATTCACCTGACCTGCACATCTTTGGACTGTGGGAGGAAACCAGAGCACCCGGAGGAAACCCACGCAGACACGGGGAGAACGTGCAAACTCCACACAGTCAGCCGCCTGAGGTGGGAATTGAACCCGGGTCTCTGGCGCTGTGAGGCAGCAGTGCTAACCACTGTGCCGCCCACAGTACGTATTGCTTGGACTCTCTGAGTGAACTGTCGCACACCAGCACCATTTCCCTAACCATTAAAACCATTTACCTTTGATATTCTAGCAATTTGCTCAATCTGGTTTCCTTCTATGTGTTAACTTTGGCTGTTGGTTCCAAATTCTGAGCACAGACATTACCCCCAGGCCAGGAACTATGCTAAGAACGAGAAAGTTTTGACATTTTCAAAGTGTCAATGTTTTAAATAGGGTCCCTTAAAAAAACTGGTGGCTAGAAAGAGTTAACATTGTGATTCTCACTGGATGATGTGAGCAAGTATATTAAGCACAGTGCTTTAATCTTAATCCTATTTAAATATCAGTAAATAATAACTTATTCATTAATAAACTTTGTCAAATAAAAATCAAACAAACTGCAGATCCTGTAAATCAGAGACAGAAATAGAAATGACTGGAAAAGCTCAGCAGGTCTGGCAGCATCTTTGGAGAGAAATTAGAGTTAACGTTTTTGCTCCTGAACCGCTCAATCTGATTGCTCTCCACAGATGCTGCCGGACCTGCTGAGCTTTTCCAGTAATTTCGATTTTTCTCATAAATTTTGTCAACTCTGTTTTGACGTGAAATTCAAGGAGGCAGATAGCTAAATGTGGATTTGTTTAATAATAAGGGAAAAATATGTTATATTTAGAGACCAAATGATGTCAACTTTATTCTGCTGTTTAAAATAGCATGGTGTTTAATGACCGACGTTACTGTCTCTTTAGCTAGTCAAATAACCTGATAAGAACCAAGCTATGTCCTCTCCCAGAAAGGGATTGTGAGCTGGTCTGGTCTTCCAGGTAAGAACCCTGGAATCATTCTAAGAAGCTATTGGATATTTAGTTTGTACAGAAGGATGTATCCCTTTTATGTTTGTTATGGAGTCAGCTACTGTTCCTCTCTGCTGATAAATCCATGTGTTTTATTGCACGTACAAATTGCAGATGCTAGAAATCAGAAATAAAAGCAAAAGCCAGAAGGAAATATACATCAGCACTAATGTAGGGGAAAACAGGTCTAATCTTTCAGGACTTTGAACTTTCTTCAAAACAGGGCAAAGCTAGAGATGTGTTCAGTGTGAACCAGTTGAATTGGGGAGGGAGTCATTTTATTTCTTCATTTTGTTGTCACCCTGTCCTCTCTGTCTCTGATAGCTGCAGTGTTCAAATGAACTCAACACCAGCTGGTGCTGGGTCCACTACGTTTCGTCATTTATATAAATGATTTGGATACGAGTATAAGAGGTACAGTTAGTAAGTTTGCAGATGACACCAAAATTGGAGGTGTAGTGGACAGCGAAGAGGGTTACCTCAGATTGCAATGGGATCTTGACCAGATGGGCCAATGGGCTGAGAAGTGGCATATGGAGTTTAATTTAGATAAATGTGCGGTCCTGAATTTTGGGAAAGCAAATCTTAGCAGGACTTATACACTTAATGGTAAGGTCCTCAGGAGTGTTACTGAACAAAGAGACCTTGGAGTGCAGGTTCATAGCTTCTTAAAAGTGGAGCTGCAGGTAGATAGGATAGTGAAGAAGGAGTTTGGTATACTTTCTTTATTGGTCAGAGTATCGAGTACAGAAGTTGGGAGGTCATGTTGCGGCTGTACAGGACATTGGTTAGGCCACTGTTGGAATATTGCATGCAATTCTGGTCTCCTTCCTATTGGAAAGATGTTGTGAAACTCGAAAGGATGCAGAAATGATATACAAGGATGTTGCCAGGGTTGGAGGATTTGAGCTATAGGGAGAGGTTGAACAGGCTGGAGCTGTTTTCCCTGGAGCATCAGAGGCTGAGGGTGACCTTATTGAAATTTATAAAATCATGAGAGGCATGGATAGGGTAAATGGACAAAGTTTTTTCCCTGAGGTGGGGGAGTCCAGAACTAGAGGGCATAGGTTTCGGGTGAGAGGGGAAAGATATAAAAGAGACGTAAGGGGCAACATTTTCACGTAGAGGGTGGTGTATGTACGGAATGAACTGCCAGAGGAAGGTGGAGGCTGGTACAATTGCAACATTTAAAAGGCATTTGGATGGGTATATTGAATAGGAAGAGTTTGGAGGGATATGGGCCAGGTGCTAGCAGGTGGCATGAGATTGGGTTGGGATATCTGATTGGCATGGATGGGTTGGACCGAAGGGTCTGTTTCCGTGCTGTACACCTCTATGACTCTATGACTCTTTGACTAGCTCGAGGAACACCTCCCCTTTCAGGTGTACACTTTGCAGCTCTCTGGTCTCATTTCTGAGTTCAGTTTTAGCCTGTAACATCTGTCCCTGTTCTGTGACATTTTTCTTTGCTGGTTTTGTTTGCCTCCTGTTTCCTGTTGTTGCCTTCACTTTCAGAAGGTAACTCTTGAGTTGCCTGCATACACACCTCCCCCAGGATATAGTTTTTATTCCTTCACTTGTCTCCTTACTAATCCCTTTGGCCTTGCAACATGAACTGTTTTGTCACTTAATCTCCCCTGGCTTCACCATATCATATGGATGTTCCATTTTAATTCACAACTTCCACTCTCTCACTTCCTGAAAATCAGTCACATTTTTAGCACTGGTGGTCACAGAGCTGAATAATAAATGTTTGCAATGTTTTTAAAATCTATTTTATTGTCCTGCGTTCCCTCAGCCCCCACCCCTCACAATCTCTCTGTGCAATGCGGAACGGGTTGATGATTGCTGAAACACTCATTGTAGTTCATTGCATGTCATAACATTGGAGGAGTAGGGGTGGCAGCTGGAAACTCTGGGACCTGATGGCCGTCAGAGCAATTTCCATGATGTGGCCACACAGAATCATTATCAATCTGCAGATATTTCCAAAGATACCTATGGGAGGGCTTCCGGGTCAGCGTGTGGTAGCTGCAGTGTAACAGCCTACCCACATTAAACAATTCCACATGTCCTGGATCTTGCAATGTGGTGCACATTATGCCAAGCATCCTCTTTGCTTTGAGGAACGATCAGAGAGACAGAGATCCATCGACTATGAGAATTGCAATCACCTCCTGGTCTCTTCAAGGTACCAGAAATCTCTCTTCAAGGTGCACGAAACAAATAATAAAGATGGACAAACTAACTGAGCAAAACTGAGTGTTGTTCCTCCAGTAACTTTGCTCAGAATGATATGACCACCAAGGCCATTAAACTATTCAAACTCTGTGTTATCAGAAAACATGATTGAAATAACTCAATGAAGATCGGTATCCCATCACCAAATCATTCTTTATTTACACATGCATGGTGCAAGACACTGACCCAGCTCCCTCAGAGCCAGCTCCTAGAGTGAACAGAGCCTCTGACACTCCTGTTTTAGTATCTGTCAGCCAGGGCTCCCTGATCGAAGCAGATGAACAGCCCCAATCAAGGTACTCATATTCTGTGAGGTCCACCTGGCTGACCTGATTCCTATCACTACAGTGATTGCGTCACTCGAGTTTTCCTTGTTATTTTGTAACGTAACATTTGTTGGCACACGTTGTGAAATAATCAGATTATCTTTAGTCCCAGTTGTTTGAAGACTGATCCAACATCACAACCTGTATTTCGTTAAAATCCACACATGCCCATATTTGGAATTAGGATTAGAAACAGGTTTTAGTGTCACGTGTCTTTAAGTGCAGGGACACAGAGATACAGTGAAAAGTTTACAGTGTCGCCATTCACGGCGCCATCTTAGGAACACAGTAGCTGGGTACAAAATCCAAAGTAATTCATTTTTTGGAATGAATGTCCTGCTGCTTTAGCTGGCTGTGCAGCCATAACATTTCAAAGTTGTGAGTTCCTGTGAAAGCACTCACACAGCTCTCTAGGTGAAAGATTCACTGACTCGAATTCACCTCAGCACTGTCACACAAGGAGCAGAAAGAAAGAAAGATTCTACACTCGTTTAAGATTGTGAGCCAGGCTGTCATTTCCACCAGATAGGCTTTTGTCAGGCCTTTGAGAAAATGAATTGGAAATAAATTGCATTTCTGTGGCATCGTTCGCGATTTTCATACATCCCATCATGTTTCCCAGCCAAATAAGCATTTTTGAAGTGTTATCGCTGTTGTAAAACGTTGCTTAATCTGTGTACAGCAACATCCCACAAACAGCAATGAGAGAAATGGCCAGATAGTGTTGGTTGAATGGTGAATGCTCTTCTAGGGTCCAGCAGAACTCTTGCAGAATGTAGTCATAGTCTGAAATCACTGCACAGAGGCTGGTATCCTGCCACCAAGTCACTCTTTATTTACATGTGTACAGTACATGGTCTCTGACCCAGCCAGCTGAGAGCCAGTCCCTAGAATGAGGACTCTCTGAATTCCCTGTTTATTTTTTTTTTCACAATAGGCAAACACCCGAGTGGCCAGTGACAAACACTGCCCTTCACATCAAAGGGCAATGCTGTGTGAAATACCCTGTTTATTTTTTTTATTTTTTTTTCACACGAATCCCCGGTTTATTTTTTCTTTTTTTCTCCCCACACTACCGCCTAAGTGCGGTAGTGCTTATTTTATCCCCAGCACCCATGGTGTGTGTGTGCAGGTGTGTGACACAGTGAAAGACACAAAGTGCACGAATCTTTATTCAAATTCCACCACCAGGAAGATAGGAAAACACCCGGGTGGCCAGTGACAAACACTGCCCTTCACATCAAAGGGCAGTGCTGTGTGATCAAAACAGTGAAGGGGAGGGTAGGGACTAAATCAAAATAGAATTGGAGGGAGAAATGATGCACTCCACTCCCTGTGGCGCCCACCTCTCCCTGAACAACTCCAGGGTGTTGGTGGACACCGCGTGCTCCTTCTCCAAGGACACCCGGGCTCTATTCCCTGTTTTTTTTTTCTTTTTTTTTCTAAGCACACTCCTGTTTTTTTTTCTCCTTTACATATTAACCCCCACACTACCACCTAAGTGCGGTAGTGCTTATTTTTTCCTCAGCACCCATGGTGTGTGTGCAGGTTTGAGACACAGTGAAAGACACAAAGTGCATGAATCGTTATTCAATTTCCACCACCAGGAAGATAGGAAAACACCCGAGTGGCCAGTGACAAACACTGCCCTTCACATCAAAGGGCAGTGCTGTGTGATCAAAACAGTGAAGGGGAGGGTAGGGACTAAATCAAAATAGAGTTGGAGGGAGAAATGATGCACTCCACTCCCTGCGGGGCCCACCTCTCCCTGAACAACTCCAGGGTGTTGGTGGACACCGCGTGCTCCTTCTCCAAGGACACCTGGGCTCTATTCCCTGTTTTTTTTTTTTCTTTTTTTTTTCTTCTTCAGGTGTGAGACACAGTGAAAGACACAAAGTGCACGAATCTTTATTCAATTTCCACCACCAGGAAGATAGGAAAACACCCGGGTGGCCAGTGACAAACACTGCCCTTCACATCAAAGGACAGTGCGTTGTGATCAAAACAGTGAAGGGGAGGGTAGGGACTAAATCAAAATAGAGTTGGAGGGAGAAATGATGCACTCCACTCCCTGCGGCGCCCACCTCTCCCTGAACAACTCCAGGGTGTTGGTGGACACCGCGTGCTCCTTCTCCAAGGACACCCGGGCTCTATTCCCTGTTTTTTTTTTTCTACACAGCGTCACAGAACAAGCAGTTGGGCTGGGAGCAAACTCTGCTTATTTTTTTTTTCAGGACACTCCTGTTTATTTTTTTTTTTTATTTTTTTTAAATTTAACCCCCACACTACCACCTAAGTGCGGTAGTGCTTATTTTATCCCCAGCACCCATGGTGTGTGTGTGCAGGTGTGAGATACAGTGGAAGACACAAAGTGCACGAATCTTTATTCAATTTCCACAACCAGGAAGATAGGAAAACACCCGGGTGGCCAGTGACAAACACTGCCCTTCACATCAAAGGGCAGTGCTGTGTGATCAAAACAGTGAAGGGGAGGGTAGGGACTAAATCAAAATAGAATTGGAGGGAGAAATGATGCACTCCACTCCCTGTGGCGCCCACCTCTCCCTGAACAACTCCAGGGTGTTGGTGGACACCGCGTGCTCCTTCTCCAAGGACACCCGGGCTCTATTCCCTGTTTATTTTTTTCTTTTTTTTTCTAAGCACACTCCTGTTTTTTTTTCTCCTTTACATATTAACCCCCACACTACCACCTAAGTGCGGTAGTGCTTATTTTTTCCTCAGCACCCATGGTGTGTGTGCAGGTTTGAGACACAGTGAAAGACACAAAGTGCATGAATCGTTATTCAATTTCCACCACCAGGAAGATAGGAAAACACCCGAGTGGCCAGTGACAAACACTGCCCTTCACATCAAAGGGCAGTGCTGTGTGATCAAAACAGTGAAGGGGAGGGTAGGGACTAAATCAAAATAGAGTTGGAGGGAGAAATGATGCACTCCACTCCCTGCGGGGCCCACCTCTCCCTGAACAACTCCAGGGTGTTGGTGGACACCGCGTGCTCCTTCTCCAAGGACACCTGGGCTCTATTCCCTGTTTTTTTTTTTTTCTTTTTTTTTTCTTCTTCAGGTGTGAGACACAGTGAAAGACACAAAGTGCACGAATCTTTATTCAATTTCCACCACCAGGAAGATAGGAAAACACCCGGGTGGCCAGTGACAACACTGCCCTTCACATCAAAGGACAGTGCGTTGTGATCAAAACAGTGAAGGGGAGGGTAGGGACTAAATCAAAATAGAGTTGGAGGGAGAAATGATGCACTCCACTCCCTGCGGCGCCCACCTCTCCCTGAACAACTCCAGGGTGTTGGTGGACACCGCGTGCTCCTTCTCCAAGGACACCCGGGCTCTATTCCCTGTTTATTTTTTTTTATTCTTCGTTTTTTTCTTCTTTCTTTTTTTCTTTTTTTTATTGCCCACTTTTTTTTCTTTTTTTTTCTTTAGCAAGCGACAGTGCTGTGTGATCAAAACAGTGAAGGGGAGGGAATTCCTTGTTAATTTTTTTTTCTTTTTTTTATTTCTTCTCTATTTTTTTCTTTTTTTTTCTTTTTTTTTTAACCCCCACACTACCACCTAAGTGCGGTAGTGCTTATTTTATCCCCAGCACCCATGGTGTCTGTGCAGGTGGGAGACACAGTGGAAGACACAAAGTGCACGAATCTTTATTCAAATTCCACCACCAGGAAGATAGAAAAACACCCGGGTGGCCAGTGACAAACACTGCCCTTCACATCAAAGGGCAGTGCTGTGTGATCAAAACAGTGAAGGGGAGGGTAGGGACTAAATCAAAATAGACTTGGAGGGAGAAATGATGCACTCCACTCCCTGCAGCGCCCACCTCTCCCTGAACAACTCCAGGGTGTTGGTGGACAACGCGTGCTCCTTCTCCAAGGACACCCGGGCTCTATTCCCTGTTTTTTTTTTTTTTTTAACCCCCACACTACCACCTAAGTGCAGTAGTGCTTATTTTTTGCCCCAGCACCCATGGTGTGTGTGTGCAGGTGTGAGACACAGTGAAAGACACAAAGTGCACCAATCTTTATTCAATTTCCACCACCAGGAAGATAGGAAAACACCCGGGTGGCCAGTGACAAACACTGCCCTTCACAGCAAGGGACAGTGCTGTGTGATCAAAACAGTGAAAGGGAGGGTAGGGACTAAATCAAAATAGAATTGGAGGGAGAAATGATGCACTCCACTCCCTGCAGCGCCCACCTCTCCCTGAACAACTCCAGGGTGTTGGTGGACAACGCGTGCTCCTTCTCCAAGGACACCCGGGCTCTATTCCCTGTTTATTTTTTTTCTTTTTTTCCTTTCCCCTTTAACCCCCACACTACCACCTAAGTGCGGTAGTGCTTATTTTAGAGTAGCTCTTTGATTTTTTTTTCTTTTTTTTTGTGTATACTTTTTTATTTAGCCCCCACACTACCACCTAAGTGCGGTAGTGCTTATTTTTTCCCCAGCACCCATGGTGTGTGTGTGCAGGTGTGAGACACAGTGAAAGACACAAGGTGCACGAATCTTTATTCAATTTCCACCACCAGGAAGATAGGAAAACACCCGGGTGGCCAGTGACAAGCACTGCCCTTCACAGCAAGGGACAGTGCTGTGTGATCAAAACAGTGAAAGGGAGGGTAGGGACTAAATCAAAATAGAATTGGAGGGAGAAATGATGCACTCCACTCCCTGCAGCGCCCACCTCTCCCTGAACAACTCCAGGGTGTTGGTGGACAACGCGTGCTCCTTCTCCAAGGACACCCGGGCTCTATTCCCTGTTTATATCTGTCAGCTAGGGCTCCCTGATTGGCTCAGGTTAACCACCCCAATCAGGGATTCATAGTCAATGAGATCCACCTGGCCTTCATTCCAATCTCAACATTGTCATCGAGATCTGCAAATTGCCCGTTGGCCCATCACGTCTGCCCTATTCAAAAGCAAATATCCAAATGGAGTTTGAATCCTCTGCTTGAATGGTGAGTACTATCCTTGGGCTAAGTCAGAGTTTGCACCCAATCTTCGCCTGTTCAATATATTAACATCAACCCTCTGGTGTTGCTGGAGAGGCAAGTGGGGGAGGGTGGGGTCTGGCGGCTGGAATGTGGTGGGAGAGTGATGAGGTCAGCTGGAACGGGGGCAGTGTTGAAATGGCAGAGGTGTCTTATTACATTAGTTGCTGCATTAGCCCAACTTGCTTTCGATCAGACCTGGGAGGTACTCTTGTCCCAGAGAAACCAGGTTGCAGTTTAAATGGCACAATTGCACTGCAAAACCGTCTCTCTGATGAGCTCGCTGATTTAACCTAGGGCCAATCTGCAGCTGCACATTTCCAGACCTTTCAGTGACAGCTGGTGATCGAGAAGCCTGAGAAGCCCAGAGAAGGTCTGTTTTTTTGTAGTTACAGTCTGGAGGCCTTCCTGGATCTACTGGCCTGAACTATACCCACCCCTGCCCCCTTCAGGTAACTCCCTTAGGTAGGGATGCCATCCTCACTCCTATAACACTTCATTGCTGCCCAAGACTGTTAACTGGAAGGTTTGGTTAGGAGGCCCTGTCAACAGTGAACGTTTGGAAGAAAAATAAATGGAATGGAATTTGAAGTCAACATCAGTCCTTGCACTGGAATGGTTTTCTAAAAACTGTTGAATCACTTGTATCT